>NC_137682.1:19108738-19121238 GCF_963989245.1 Nansenia antarctica
ATCACGTTGTCCATTGTTGTTTTAAGCTCCCCGCTGAGTTTTGCGCACAACACCGTCTGATGCACAATGCAGTGTAAGGATGTTATCTGAGGTGCAACAGCGGACCAGCGTGCTGTCAAACCATTTACTCTCCCTGTCATGGATGGAGCCCCATCCGTCACAAGCATTCCCACACGCTTCATATCTAGACCATAGTCTTTGAAAAATTCTGAAATGTTCTTAAAGACTATCTCGCCAGTTGTGTGTCCTTCTAACGGCAGTAAACCGAGCAATTCCTCTCGGAAGCATTTGCCGTCCAAAAAACGGACATATACACAATTGTGCGATATCGGTTCTGTCTGTGGACTCGTCTACTGCTATAGACATAACATCAGCTTTCTTCAGTTCTTTTAACAGTGTTTCAAACACATCTGTAGCAAGAATTTCAACCCTGCGAATGTTTGAAGTGTCTGACAGGGGAACGTTTTTAATAGCAGATGACACACTCGTTTGAATTTTGCTGTCAATTATCACTTCATCTCTGACGGCCAGCATACAGTCTTTCATGGTTTCAGAATCAGTGAATGGCCTTTTCTTCTTTGCTAAGATCCAGGAAACACGAAGGGATGCTGCTGTACCTCTCTCTTGGGCTGTGCATGTCCGTACCATCGTTGTACAGCTCCGATTGTAGGATGCAATCAAACTCTGCACTTTTGCAGCCCTCTCCTGAGATCCCTCTGGAAAGTTGGCCCGGAAAGTCGGGTGTTTCTCGATGTGGTGCCTCCGAATATTGTAATCTTTAAGTACCGCAACGCACTCATTGCATATTAAACACATCGGTTTGGCATTTGGACTTTGTGGTAAAATAAACACGTATTTTTCAGTCCAGGCAGAGTTAAACCGACGGTTTTCATCGTAGATTTTGCGTTTCAGGGTGGAGAAAGTCGAAGCCATTTTTGGAGTTGATATCAGACTTCTAGCTAGCCTGCCTACAGAACGTGAATATAACGCTCTAGCAACAGTCAACCCAATCAGGGCATTGTTTGTTAAAGTGTGTCTAGCAACGTTATATTAAACAATGCCCTGATTGGGTTGACTGTTCACACGCTCACACGTCACACCTTGCCACGCCCAATGCGTGATATTTGAGAGCCCAGGTGTTATATTCACGTTCTGTAGGCTACTATTGTAGACATTTCTGCATGAATTTATGAACACTCGCGAAATACGTTTTTCTCTGCTTTTATGGCTGGGCCAATCGGGGGTCGCGTCTGGGCCGCATGCGGCCCGTGGGCCCAAAGACATATTACTGAACGGGCCTACCGGGCCCAGGCCCAGGGGCCCCAGAGATCAGGGGGCCCTTTGCATTTCTTGTCGCAGGGATGCCGGTAGAAAATGTCCTACTGTAACTGGGACAAATGAGATTCCTTATATGAACGTAAAAAAAATATTTTGAATATACTTTTGAATATACTATTTTGAACAATTTTATAGGGGCCCACGTCTTGCAAAAAAAAGAGAAGCTTGTGTGGGCTACATAGTTTCTATAGCCTACTCAGATTCTAATGCGAATACAGGCTACATTCCCATTGGATTAATGAGTAGGCTATAGAAACTAGACACTAGAGGGCGCTGTCACTTTGTGTACTGGGGGACAGGTCACGAGGTCAATGTCACGTGGTCACGAGGTCAATGTCATTAACAACGAATTTGAGACTGACAACGCACAGGTAAAATGGAGCACCGTCACACATTAAGTGGAGCAGCTAAACGAAAGATAAAAAAAGCAAAAGAAGCAAAACAATCTGATATTTTACATCATGTTCCTCGAATTTCAAATTTTTTCAAGAATATTACAACAAATGAAGAGAACAACATTAGGGTTGCGGGGGAGGCTGACGAGCCCACCGTGGGAGATGAGCAACAGCCAGAGCCAGTCAGCAGCACTGCTAGTGCTAGTGCGAATGCTGCACCACCAGGGCAACTGTTGGTGCTGGCGAGTGAGGAAGAGGAGCAGGCCGGTGCTCAAGAGGCCAAACGGCAACGCGTGTCGCCTCCGCCGCCTGCTAACACGGAGGATCAGTTACAGACTACTCAAAGAGAGGAGAGCGAGGCTTGGTTTGAAACCGTAACTGACCCAGCTTTGTGGGAGATCACTCAAAGTAAGCGGGCCAAGGCGGTTCTAATTGACAGAGGAGTTAAAGTGTTCCAGAATCGGCGTGCACATTATCTAGCGTCTGTAAGGGATAGTGGGATTGGTGGCAAATCCAGAGTTTTAACAAATGAACAGCTGAAATGCATTTTGCCCAATGGCCAAGTGGTTGATAGAGAGTGGATTACGTATTCCCCATCCACAGGAAATATTTATTGTTTTGCATGCAAGCTGTTGTCCACTAAGTCACATGCATTCGTTACTGGCTATTGTGACTGGAAACACCAAGAGCGAATCGGCGAGCACGAGAGAAGTGAAGAACATCATGCCTGCATGCTTGCCCTGCATCAGAGAATCACATGTGCCACCGTGGACGCCGACCTTATGAAGCAAATCGATGGAGAGAGGCAATATTGGAGAGAGGTGCTTAGGAGAGTTGTCTCCGTCATCAAGTTCTTAGGGGAGAGGGGTCACGCATTTAGGGGGCATGATGAATTGCTAGATTCCCCACACAATGGAAACTACTTGGGCATCTTAGAATTGTTGTCACAATATGACCCGTTCTTGGCTGAGCATATAAGAACGTTTGGACAAAAGGGAAGGGGCAGTGTTTCATATTTATCCTCAACAATTTGCGAACAATTTATAGAACTAATGGGAGAGAAAACTAAACAAGCCATTACAAAGGAATTACATGATGCTAAGTATTTCTCTGTAATAGTCGACTCGACGCCCGATTTATCCCATGTAGATCAGCTTACCTTTATATTCAGATTTGTGAGCAAAACAGGCCATGTAGTGGAACGCTTTCTAGGATTTGAACCCATCACCAGTCACACAGGGGAAAGCTTAGCACACTGTGTTGTCTCAATGGTGCACGATCTTGGACTTGATATAGAAAACTGCCGTGGACAGTCGTATGATAATGCCAGTAATATGTCTGGAAAATACAATGGATTGCAGGCACATCTAAAGAAGAGGAATCCACTTATTCACTATGTCCCCTGTGCTGCCCATTCTTTGAATCTGGTCGGTGTCAACAGTATTGATGCCTGTAGCGATCTAGTTGGCAAATATTTTGACTTGTTGCAGTCTCTATATGCGTTCACCTCCGCCTCCACACATCGCTGGGCCACAGTATTTGGGGATTCAAATATGCCTATAAGTTTAACACTTAAATCTCTCTCCTCTACACGCTGGAGTTGCCGTGCTGACTCAACGAAAGCACTGTGGCAAAATTATGAAAAGATACAAGAGAAGCTTCGGTCTTTGTCTACGGATCAGATGGAAAATAGGGCCACGCGCTCTGAAGCAGCTGGGCTCTGTGCGCAATTGGATAGGTTGGAAATGGCGTTCTTGGCCAAGTTTTGGGATACCATATTATCAAGATTTCAAGCAACCAGCGCTATTTTGCAGCAAAGAAATATAGCCCTTTTAACCGCAGTTAGGGCACTTGAATCGTTGCGTGATTTTGTGGCTGCACAAAGAGACCTTTTTGACAGTTTTGAAAGCGCAGCTCTGAGTATACCGGGTGTCAGCCAGACTTACAGACATGATAGCCATCGCAGAAAGAGACGCAAGACTTTTGCTGACGAGAATGGAGAGCAGGATATTGAGCTTGATGGAAGACGCAAGTTTCAGATAGAGACCTTCAATGTTGCCATCGACACGCTTATTCAGAGCCTCGGACACCGTCTGGAGGCCTACGGACACCTGTGCAGTTTGTTCAATGTGCTTTTCTATGTCAAATCCAATGAGTCCAATGCCTCACTCATTGAGAAGGCAAAAGTTCTGGCATCTGCATACCCATCTGACCTAGATGTCAGTTTAGCCGATGAACTAATTCAGCTCAGATCTTTTATTAAGGCTGAAGAGGATAAAAGCCCACAAGGACTACTCCGCGTAATTATCGATCGTGGCCTGCAATCTATGTTTCCAAATGTTTATGTTGCGCTGCGGCTATTTTTTACTCTGCCTGTAACCAATTGCGAAGGGGAGCGGTCATTCTCTGTGCTGTCCAGGATTAAAAACGAACTGCGGACTAAAATGACGCAACACCGTCTCAAGGCTCTTTCTCTCATGGCAATTGAGAGCGAACTGACCAAATCACTGGACTTTGATGATATCGTGGATGATTTTGCACGAAGCAGAGCCAGGAAAAAATGCTTTGCATAAGGTAAGACTATTTTATGATTAATTTAGTCTTATAAAGCCATCCTGTGGTTGCTATATATGACACCATAGTGTTGCCAATTGTTTTTGTTTGAAAGCGGTGTATTTTGTTACTGTACATGTACTGTTGTTGGCTTCAATTGAGTGTGGCATGCCTGTGTTGTAAATCCTGTGTCGTTGAAATACAGGTGAATTTTTTCTAGTTATTGTGCTGTTGGCTTTGAGTGTTCCTCCGCTGTAAAACCTGTTGAGATGCAGGTGAACGTAGGCTGTCTTATATGCTGTTGGCATTGTGTTTACTTGCGCAAAAAAAAAAAAAAAAAAAAAAAAATTTGTTTGCGCTGGGGAGGGGGGGGGGCCTTTTTACACGTCCAGGCCCAGGGGCCCATTTTTTCATGATCCGCCTATGCGTGGGCCGCTAATTGAATAGGCCTGCTCTAAAGGATACGGGTGTTACCTACACTTCTGCCGTGGATGGACTGAAAAAGTACTTTGTTCCTAAGGTGAATGTGATTGCTGAACGTCACAAATTTCGACAGAGAGCTCAGGGTCCTGACGAGACGGTTAATCAGTTCCTTGCTTCATTACGCGAGCTAGCTGCAGCTTGTGAATTTGGCGCCATGGAGGAACAAATGATTCGTGATCAACTGATTGAGCGTGTTGCTAATACACGCATACGAGACAGACTTTTGCTTGAATCGGACTTGTCTCTGGACAAAGCTACTTCAATGGCCTTACAAATCGAGGCTGGACTACGGAACTCCAACGTTCTCTCTGGAGCTACAGCTTCGGTGAGAGCCATCGAGAAACAGCCGACGAGGAGGAGGTTCGACAAGGGCAAGAAGAAAGATCCGACGACGACTGCACATGCCACGGTCTACAGCCAGCCAGCTACAACTGGGAATCAGCGCGCCTGCTTCCGATGCGGATCCACAGGACACTTAGCTAACAAGCCTACATGCCCGGCTGTTAAGGTGACTTGCAATACATGCGGAAAAGTTGGACATTTTTCCAAGGTGTGTAGATCGGCTCAAAAAGAGGTGCGTGAGGTAGTGGTGAATGACGTTACTGTGCTTTACATGCAGGGGGCCGTCGTGAATGATAAAATTATGTGTACTGTACGAGTTGATGCAAATTATCATTCCCATGATGTTGAGCTGATAGTGGATACAGGCTCATCTGTTTCTATTATTCCAGAGAGTACTTACCAGACACTTTTCCATACATGTGTCCTTGCTGAGCCTACAGTGAATCTGCTTACTTACTCCAGAGAGAAAATTCCTGTTAAAGGTTGCATGCATGCTACAGTTGTTCATAATGGACATTCAGTTACAGGTTCATTGATAGTGGTTGAATCAGGAAATGCATTGCTGGGACTAGATTTATTTGTAGCATTGCAGATGTGCATTGAGGGTAACAAAATGATTACTGTTAGCTCTGCTAGCTCTCCTACTGTGCTCCGAGCACCTACTGTACAGAGTACCACTCCACAGACCGAACCAGAGGTTCTAGTACAGGAGTTAGGGTGTGCAAAAGGTTTTATGCACAAAATACAGGTTAAACCAGATGCTGTGCCAGTACAGCAGAAACTGAGGAGGCTTCCGTTCTCAGTGAGGCAGGCTGTGACCGATGAGCTCGCAGATCTACAGGAAAAAGGCGTTATAGAACGTATAGACGCATCTCCATGGGTTTCCCCTATAGTGGTGACCCAGAGAAAGGGGGGAGGAAAGCCTCGCCTGTGTGTTGACCTCAGAGAACCTAATAAGGCAATCATCAGTGACTGTCATCCCTTACCGCACATGGATGAACTGTTCGCTGAGCTCCGTGGAGCCACAGTCTTTTCTACTATAGACTTAGTCTCTGCTTATCACCAGTTGCCATTGCATCCAGATAGCCGTGATTTAACTGCGTTTATCACGCATGAGGGTCTCTTTCGTTTCTGCCGAGTGCCATTTGGCCTCGCTTCTGCTCCTTCAGCTTTTCAGAAAATGATGTCGACTGTACTGACAGGCCTGCCAGGCGTACAGGCCTACCTGGATGATGTGATTTGCTACGGCATCACACAGCAGGATCACGATGTCAGCCTACGGAGAGTGCTACATGCTCTAAATGAAGTGGGACTTAAACTGAACATGCACAAGTGTAAGTTCAACCAGAAAGCTCTGCGCTTCCTGGGCCACACTGTGTCCAAAGATGGTCTTCATCCTGACCAAGACGGGGTCAGTGCTGTGGCGAACGCGCCTGCCCCGCACGACACATCCTCCCTGCGGTCCTTCCTAGGACTTGCATCGTGGTATAGTAAATTCATACCTGACTTCTCTACTGTGGTGGAACCGCTACGTGCTACACTCAGGGAATCTACTGACACTAAGTTTGAATGGACAGCGGATGCAGAGTCCAGTTTTACTGAGGTTAAGAGACTGATTACTGAGAGTCCTACCTTAGCATTATATGATCCTGAGTTACCTACTTATGTCACTACCGATGCTTCTAACTATGGATTGGGGGCTGTAATGAGCCAGATTCACCCAGACAAAACAGCCAAAACTGCGCCTGCACCACTTACCCCAGTGGAACTGCCAGGTGGACCATGGGAGAAGGTGGCCATTGACATTGTTGGTCCCTTTGACTGTGCGACATGGGACTGCCGTTATGCTATTACACTCACAGACTATTACAGTAAGTGGCCAGAGGTGGCGTTTGTCTCTACTGTAACTACAGAGGCGGTTATTAGCTTTTTGACTACAGTGTTTAGTCGTGAAGGTAACCCTTCCTTCCTGGTCTCTGACAACGGATGTCAGTTTACCTCCCATGCTTTTGCAAGCTTTCTGGGAGAGAGAGAGATAAAGCACCTGCGTTCCAGTGTTTATTATCCAAGAGCCAACGGGGCTATTGAGAGATTTAATCGAGTTCTCAAAGAGTGTATTCAGACGGCTGAGAGAATGCACAAGCCATGGAAACATGTAGTAACAGAGTTCTTACTGAACTATCGCGCTACGCCGCATGCTACTACAGGAGCTACTCCCTTTGAGTTGCTGAGGAACAGAAAGATGCGTACAAAACTAAATGTCCTCCCTGTCTCACACCAAACTAAGTCACATGAGAAAGTGCAGGAGACAGTGAGACGCAAGCAACAGGAGAGTAAGGAGTACACAGACAGAATGAGGGGAGCGAAAGTGCCCATGTTCCAAGTGAATGACACCGTACGTGTCCGCAGACCGGAGCATGTAAAAAAGGGATCATCAAGATTCACAGAACCGCTGACAGTAGTTAGTAAAGCAGGACAGAATACATACCTGCTCAGTGATGGTCGAAAATGGAATGCATCCAAGCTTACACGCTTCCCCAAGGATGCTCTGTCTGGCACCAGTGGTGAAAAGGAGATTGAGCTAGAGGAGTTCACGGTGCCCGAGACAGAGAATGTGTTTAATGAACCAGGTCCAAGAAGGAACCTGAGAGTCAGAAACCCACCTAGGTGGCTGGTAGACTTTGTGCCGTAGAGAACGTACTAAAAGGGTAGGATAGAACACGGTTCTAACTTAGTACAAAAAGGTCCTACAATGCAATGACAAAAGTGAATGTTCATTTCATGTTTCACTGTCATAAACTGTTTATTGTTGTTATTCATTATGCTGATTCATTCATTTTCATTTCCTTCGTTTTCATTTTATTTCAATTGTACTGACACCAGTCTACAGAATATTGCATTCGTTGAGGACTGTAATCCCTTTAAGAAAGGGGGAAATGTTGTGTCCTGTTTATACCGCCAGTGGGCGCTAGTATGCAAGTGATGTATGCAGTGACGGAAGTGATGTATGCACTTCCGGAGGTGAAGAACGGGAGTTGAATAAATGGCGAATTGAACAGCAGCTGCGTGTATCCCGGTCTCATTCTTTTACGAACTACTTTCTTACTACAGAATACCACACCCTCCAATCTAATTCACTGCTAAGCAAAGGAAATATTGAATACATGCTCACAGGGACATAGTGGGCCCTATTATGCACTTAACTTGCCGTCTTAAGTGTTAATTAAGACGCACCGCCTGGTTAAGACCTACCGCCACCCTTATTATGCGCTTCACACGCGCTACTGCTATTATGCAGGTGTCGATAGGCGCCCACACATAAGACGTAAAACTCCCGTGCATATATTGCTCATTGTGGGAGTGTTCATAATGAACTGCACTAGGCGCCCCTGCTATTATGCGATCTGACTTTGCTCCTATCGCTAAGAAGTGGTTTGAAAAGTTCTTAAGTTTAGACTTCATGCACGTTTTGAAACACGAGCGCGCCTCCGCGGTTTGCGCATGCATGTGGGCACACATGAACACGCACGTGGCTCCACGGCAAGACGTCAATTACGGTCACAGTATAAATGCTTTATTTCAGAAGGGAGAGGCAGAGAAGCGCGCTGACCTCCTTCTCAGGACTTCCATAATAGCATAGCGCTAATGACTCAACGCAGCCGGTTCTTAAAGGGAATGGCACCTGGCACGCTGATTGGGTTGATTGAGAAGACGCCCAAAACACACCCATGACTAATTTCTTTGCTTAGCGCCGGGTTTTAGGCGCCCACTACAGCACGCATAATAGCAAAGTGGCCTTGACCACGCCTCCACGTCTTAAGTTTAGATCTACCGCCTCGTCTTATTGATGAAGTGCATAATAGGGCCCGATGAATCATTCGCCATTATGCAGGCTTGTATCTATCTTAAGGTATGAGATGGGTTGTGAATAAAGGAACATTTTGCAGGTGAGATAAAACAGTAGGCGGTGTTTGAACAGGAGTGTCTTTAGAGATGACAAAAGTAATTAGTGAGAGGGGCCTTGTAGAAATGACTCCACAAGTCGGAAAAGGTGGGGGTGAGAGAAAGAGAGAGAGAGACAGACCCAATCTCATTTCTTATTTTTACCCCAACCTCTCTTTTTCGAGTGCCCCTCACTTTTCGACATAGTGGTCGAAAGTGGTAAGTGGTCGAAATCTTCTCCTATGAAAGGGGACAACCCTTCAAGACCCTGATATGTCATCAGTAGTATCATAGAAAAGCATGGACACTCGCGATTCGTTCACAACTTATTTCACGCTATCAATCGATCAAACAAGTCATCAAATAAAAAAAGAACAGTGCTTCATTACCAGGCCAGTTCATGACAGAGTAGCGGGGCTCTGTAGGCTAGCAACCAGTCAGCCAGTCTGCACTGATATTAGAGGAGCGGTAAGTGCAATAACTTTGCTGCTGGATTTAGTTACATTTCGGGCACCATCACAAGGGGGAAAATGTGACATGGAAATATGTCAACATGCGGGACTGTGATGCACAAATGTTGTAACGTTAGCTAGCTAGCTAGAGACATCAGAGAGAATACTGGCATATTGGGCCACAAAGTGGGGATAGAGAGAAAGACAGACAGACAATAGAGACACAGATGTATCATGTTATCAACAGACATGACAGAATCGACTTTCAAATTGTTGGCAAATGACAGCCTAATAGCAGAGTCATAATGACTATGAAATTGGCATGATAAATAATGTTCAGCTGTACATAGACTGTCATAGACTAAGGCCCGATCCCAATTCACCCCTACGGCTCCGTTTTGCGTGTTCACGTTTAGGGTAGGAGTGTCCCAATTCATGTTTTCATCGAAGGCTAGGGGGAAGGGGGAGGGCTTTCCACGGCTCCGTTTGGAGATTTTTCGGCACCACGTTCAATTCGGATCCATAACCCTACCCCCTAGGATGCATTGCGAATCATCTACAGAAATTGAAATCTGATTTCGCTCCAGGCAATGCGGAAAACAACCACAAATGCAATCACTTTTTCTGAAATTGCTTATTAATAAAGATTTGAAAAAGTATGATAACCACCTTATTATCTTAGTTCAATGCATTATAGACATTTTCTTTATAACAAGCATAGCAAAAAACATATTGACATATATTGCCATATTTCCATTACATATTTCCATGGCATAATGACACCCGAAATGTAACTACAGTTCAGCTACAAGTTGTTTTGCTCTTCCATGATTTCTCAGGCGTGTTGATAGCAAACGAAAAAAGATCCTTATAGCACACGCAACAGAAATAAACACAGTTGAAGAAGGCATTGTGAGATGTGTGAAATCGCCGGCAACATAACGCGTCTATTTAAACGACTGCTGATGACGTATCGGTCGTGAAGGGTTGTCCCATTTCATAGGGTTACCCCCTTGGCTCCAAAATGAGCCGTACGGGTAGGAAAGGGAATCAGGATCGGGCCTAAATATAGAAATATAGCATCATTTGCTAAACACCTCATTCTCTGATGTTCTTTTTGGCACCAGTGTTGTTTTGTTCTCTAGTTATACTTGTTTGTACACTCAAAAGCCACAATGTGACCCAGAGTGTGTGGTAGGATGCACATAATTTAATGTAAACACACACACACACACACACACACACACACACACAGACAAACACAGACACACAGCTCCTTTTTGTCTTTGTTATGAAGAGAGAGGGTGTCATCTCTCTACAGTGTGCCACTGGCACTGTATTCACATGAGACAACCAAAACAAAGTCGTCATACCATTCATGTTATCTTCTGTGTTTTGATTCTTTGTATTAGTAGTTGTCTGTTGTGAGTTTGCATCAGTGTACGTAGCCTCACATGTGTCCGACAAACCTCTGGGGCTACAGTATATACTATAGGCAACAACTTGAGCATCATCATCATCATCAAACATGGTTTACTATGCTTAGTATGGTGCTATCTACTTTGAGATGCAGCCTATGTTTTGTAGTTTTGTAGTTTTTCTCAGTCAAAGCTACTTTCCCTCCAAACTTCAGAATAGCCTAATGACAACAGCATTCTGCGCACTCCACACTCCTTGTCAAACATAGCTGTGTTCAATGGTTAGTGAACAGTCAGAAGTGGGTGGATGTTACGACTCCCAGATCTTATGACTCTACATCTAGAGGAGTGTAGGGGGATCCGAAACAAAAAGTGTATGTACCCCCAACTTACTGTGGTGAAGTTTCAATACACAAGTAAAATGTACATCACGTAGACTCACATCATTCTAATTGAATATTGGGTTGCTGTGGGCAATCTTATGTCTATCTCACCTACACACCTGTTTCCTATGGCTATGTGTGTGACAAAAACAAACTCAAAATAAACTATGCTCAATATAAAGCAAATGATTAGACAAACCGAGTTTAACAATAACAAAAGAAAGCTACTGAAATGGTTGTACGTATTAGATAACACTTAACACAACGTACCTAAGCGCATTTAACACAAAGAAACTAAGAGATTAAGAGCCGACGACAAACAAAACACAACCACACCCAAACAAGTCGCCTGACAATTACAGTGTTTCCCCTAGGTTTGCTGCCTTGGGGGGGGGGGGGGGGGGGGTGGCATGGACCCCCCCCCTCCCTAGTTCACCCTGAGATTGGGAGGTCGTGAGTTCAATCCCCGGCCGAGTCAAAGACTATAAAAACGGTACCCGATGCCTCCCTGCTTGGCACTCAGCATTAAGGGTTGGATTGGGGGTAAGACCCTGCGACATACCAGCGTCATGTCCAGAGGGTATACTTTTACATCAAGCCGCCTCACGCTACGGAAACAGCTCCTGCCCTATGGGCCATTAGGCTCGAGAACCATCAGTTCTCAAGGCTACTTACTTATGAGGTCTTGACTACTTGTCCACTTTCTCACCTGGTTCTTGCTCTCTCTGTGTCTGCGTGTGACTCAATCCTGCTCTCTCCTTCTCTCCCTCTCTATCCTCCTCTCTCCCTCTTTTGCAGTCAACCAAAAGGCAAACATAACAACCAGTATTTTTAATCTAATAAGAGGTATACATTGATCCATATCAATGTATAACATCATTCTAATTGAATATTGGGTTGCTGTGGGCATAATGTCATTTTGACCTTACTCTCTCACCTGAAAAAAATTCCTATGTCCATCTATGGAAAAACAGACATTTCCAATGAGTGAGGGTTTGCATTTCCAATGTTCAATCCACTGTCCATGTACTGTAAATATACCATTATGGTATTACCATATTACCATCCCGCTGGGGGGGGCGAGACTTGTGAAAAATAAGCCTGGATTTTCCTTTAGCGATGTTGATGGAATAGGCTACCCCCTCAGAAGCCGGTGGAACATTTAAACAGACGGACACCCTTTTGACTGGCAGA
>NC_137682.1:19123738-19128738 GCF_963989245.1 Nansenia antarctica
GAAACTGTTGTCTGGACCTGACATCAGAAGGCTCTGGCATAATATACCAGAGCCTTCTGATCTCAGGTCCAGAGAACAATATATTATGTCCACTCCCCACCAAGAGGATACCACACCGCATTATTTCCGATGCTGTGCTGCTTATTTCTCTACCTGCCTTTTCTCTCTTCCTCTCTCTCCGCCATCTGTTTGTCTTGTGCTCGTTAAGACAGTTTGCCTACCCCTGCTGTCCCCTGCCTTTACTCTATCCTTGGCATAGCCAGGCGAGTCAGAACAGTGTCCTCATCATGTCGATGACAAAGTGTTGATCTCTCGGACACCTCGGGGGATATATATACGGCCCTGATCAATCAAAACCAGGAGAGAGAGAAAAAAACTGAAAAAAACCGAAACCAGGTGTGATTGAATGAGGGCTGCTTGTATCCTGATTTGATAGGTAGCCACGGGGCCAGTCTAGACATACTGCAGAGGCGTAGAGGGCAGCAATCAATAGAGCTACGGGATCACAGTTATAGAGCTACAGTCTCAATGGGCCACGGCCCTGTATGCAGCATGACAGCAAGTAAATTCATGCTGTAACTCACGCTGTAAACCTGACCTTTATCAACAGGTATTACAAAACACTATCGGGGGGGGGGGGGGGGGGGGGAGATCATCAAGGCAATAAAGTGATGTATCTGATACTGTACGGATTGTGTGAAATTCCAGATGTGGGGGATATTGTTTTGGGGTTGAGGTTTTTTTGTGTGAGGAAAGTCAAGCAAACACTGAGAAGAGATTGGGTTGCAGCAAATGAAAAAGAACTGCCAATGTTTCCCCCCTCTCTCTCACGGTTTATGTTTCATAAATGTCTCTAGTTCTGGTGTATGGCACTGCCCAAAGTTTCCCCTTGTGCATGCTCCACTTGATATCAGAGCTCGCTGCATAGGAGATGAGAATGTGTGTGTGTGTGTGTGTGTGTGTGTGTGTGTGATGTCTGTACTCCTTCACTCCAGTGCCAGTGGCTTGGCCAACAGCTACACTACAGCCCAAGGGGTGATCTCAGGTATGGGTGGGCGTCTTGGCACACTGGCCTGGGCATCAGGGAACACTGAACAGGAAGCGCCAAATGGCAGCTCTGTGGCGGAACCATGACAGCCAGATGCTGTGAGGGCTATTTCAACAACATTCAGAGTGGGCATAAGGTGTATGAGGCCCCTTACATATGGGGGAGGGGGGCCTGTAGTGTAGCCTGTGCTGCCGGAACAAGATACCCTGGATTAGTTTTATTATAAAGTCCCCTTCTAACCACATCCCAAAGGTGTTCTATTGGATTCAGATCCGGTGACAGGGAAGGCAGCTCATGCCATGTTCATGAAACCAGTTTGAGATGACTTTTGCTTTGTGACCTTTGGTGCATTATCATGCTGGATGTAGCCATCAGAAGTTGGGTAAATTGTGGCCATCTAGGGATGCACATGGTTAGCTCGGTAGCTTGGTATGAATGAGATGGTGTACAGGACAGGTGTTCCTAATAAAGTGTTCAGTGAATGTATAATTGCACTATGCCTGTGAAAGGAGATCATTGCAGAAGGTTTCTCTTGCAATTGTTGTGACAAGCTCTGTAAATGCTAAGCAATTATTGCCTAAAAAGTGACACGTTTAAAATCACTGCAATTGTTTCTATATTTAACACAATTGCAATCTGTCAATCTTTTTTTTTTTTTGGAATCTAGGATTTTAAAATGCTGTATTGTGTCACATTAGATTTTTGGTTCTTAAACAGAACAGCAAATGTGATATTCACAGTGAATTATAAACAATGTATCTCAGCAAACCGAACCAGAAACAAAATGTGCTAGTCATTCTGTGGTGGTTTTCTGCATGTTGGTGTTTTTTCTCCGGCAACACCATGTTTAATGACCTGGCAACATGTCGTGTTGTGTCAGGTCCTCCGTCCCAAGAAGCTTTTGCTGTAAAGAAAGGTCAGAAAAGCAGACTTGTAAAAAGATGTGGACAGCTTTTAGCCTGTGGCCTCGCTTTAATCAAAGCCAACGCAGTCGCAGTCAGAAAACACTTCTGATTTACTCAAGCAACAGTGAGCAGTGCCTCTGAGTAAGACCTGCCTGCTAGGATTGTGGAGTTGAGGAGGGCATTGACTAAGAAAATGTAACATTTCCTCCAGAGGTCACTGTGAGGAGGCTGTCCTCGTGGGCCAGTCTATACACCCTGGGATGTTTGTGGCAGAAACACGTGGTGAGAAGCAATACACCTGCAAGTCATGGTGCAGAAGTCATCGGTGCTGGGCACTTGTAATGTTGTAATGTTCTTTTAGAAAAGGACAGATTTATTCAGTATAGAAACCAAAAATACAGCAAATCCATTTTCCAAATACTGTATTTCAGGAATAAAAAAAACTGTGTCCACCACCAAGGAACGTCAATTCGGTCAATTTCCCTGAATTGATAGGATTATAGGTTCTGTTTTCACTCAATATAATGGTGTTGACTTCCACAGAGCGGGTGCATTTGGGGATTGTCAGCTACCCAAATTCGGAATACATTTCACTGTTGCTAGTCCAAATTAAATTGTATAACTTACAGAGTTTGGTCTCACACGTGAACGCTCATAAATAAAAGATGATTAGACATCCTACGCTGCTCCGAATCGCTGATGAGCTTATTTTTAGATAAGGGATACCCCTTCCTGTCTCTCATGCACAGGAAGGCAGCAACATACTGTAATGTTGTCTCTCTAAGCAGATAGCCCTGTTAATACTATGTTTAGCAAGCCTCCCTCAGTAATTAACAAGTAACATTCCCTCCCCCCCACCGCAATACCTGATTCAATTTGCAATCAGGCAACGCTCATCTGGAAAGTTTTTAATTGTGCCCATGGTGATAACTTACTGTTTGTAATCACATTCCTGCTCTGCCGATATACCCCCGCGGTGCGTTTGGAAAAACCTACCGGTGCAAGCTAATTTGGAAACTCCATGTTGATAGTGAGGTGAGCACAATGCACATTACCCATGCTGCCTACGGTCCTGCCTGTACAACAGGAGAGTTAATATGCTCTCCAATTATTTCCACTTGTGCGTTTATAGACCCCGATGGGAGGTGGGAGGCAGGCTGTGAGCGTTCCTCATCATGTCCCCCCCCCCCCCCCCTCCATTGTTATACAGTAAGGGTGTGTACCAGGGGCTGCAGAATGCTGACACATGCACTAAGGAACCACTGATATCTCGTAAGCTGATGTATTATTACAAGCCGGACTGTACATTAGGGGATGTGTATCAGTGGTTGTGACTGGGGAGGTCACGTGGTTCCGCTCCTATGAAGGAGGCTGGGTCTTTAGAAGGCAAGCCTTCATGTCAGGACACATAGACATGTAAAAGGTAGACATGGCGGATACAATAGATGAGTCAGAGGGTCATCAGCTGTCTGTTCCCAAGTCTGACTGTAGGAAGGCAAATTATAGTTGACTTAATTTTCCTTTTTTGGCTCTGGTTTCCCGGCGCATGGCCAGGGCCAGGGCCATGGCCATATACTGAGCCGACAGACATAAATAGAGGCTGTCAGATGTTAGTCACTGATAATTGTTCAGCTTCCTTTCCTCTCCACCAGACCAAAGCACGGCTCTGATCTTAAAGATTTGTATTTGACATTATAGACTTCTGTAAAGCATCTTAAAACCATAAGCCTATTGAGAAGCTCAGTATTTTTCATACAGGCTGAAGAAAGAACATGCTTTACACAAATGCTGATTCACAAGAGTACAGTCATGTGAAGAAATTAGGACACCCCATAAAATATTTAGTTCTTTTTTAAAAAAGAAATATGGACATATCAATATCTGATCTTGTTTCAAACTATATATATAGGTAAAGGTGATGTAATTGAACCAAAAACTATGAAAATGTAACCTTGTATCATTGTATTTATTTATTTAAAAATTTAACAAAGATGCCAATTCCTACTACTATGGAGTAGTAGATTTCCTATATCAGTCTCTGACATTGACTGGGAGAACATATTTGCCACTTCATGCAGAATGCCTTCAGTTGTGTGATGTTTGAGGGTGTCTTGCATTAAAATCACCCAACAGCATCTCAATAGGATTAACATGAATGGGGATGAATTATGAATGTAAAAAAGTCAATATATTTTCATGAATATCAATATGATATGTAAAGCTATATGTACAGTGTGATGTGTACAGGACCATGACTTCATTGCTGCAGGAGGTCTTTGGTACTGCCAGTCAGGGGAAAGCTGAGGCTATCTCAGCGTATGCTTCGTTCATGTCCCTCAACTTCCTCGCTCTCACAGAGACCTGGATATCACCTGAAAATACAGCTACACCAGCAGCCCTCTCTGACACCTACTTCTTTTCTCATTCCCCTAGACCCTCTGGTCGAGGCGGGAGCACAGGACTCCTCCTCGCCTAAGTGGTCACATACTGTCCTTCCCCTGTCACACCTGTCTCTCTGAAACCCTACATGCTTGTAGAATAGAGCTCTGGGCAGCTGAGAGGAGATGGAGAAAAATCGGCGTCCCTGACGACCGAATCCTTTATCACTCTCTCCTCTCCAACTACACCTCCTCTGTATCAGCTGCTAAAGCATCCTACTATCATTCCAACATTCATTCTTCTGCCTCTAATCCTAGGAAACTGTTCTCCACATTCTCCACACTCCTCAACCCACCTCCTACCCTTCTTCCTTTCTCCCTGTCTGCCGATGACTTTGTCACCTACTTCGAAAAAAAGGTTGATGACATTAGCAGCAACTGTTCTCCTCAACTCCTCCTTATCCACAGGATCTATACCGGCTGCCTTCAAGATAGAGTCAAGCCTCTCCTCAAGAGACCCATCCTCTGTCCACAACTACAGACGGTATCCCTTCTCTCCTTCCCTTCCAAAACCCTTGAACGTGCTGCATCTAAACAACTGACTGACTATCCCCGTAAGATGGAACACCTGGGGCCCTATTATGCACTTCTTAACTTGCCGTCTTAAGT
>NC_137682.1:19133738-19236238 GCF_963989245.1 Nansenia antarctica
GGGAGAGGAAACAATGGATTTAAGAAAGAAAAAACACACCCTAGTTGTAAAGATATTCAGTGTTTGCATTTCAGGGGACAATAAAGAGGGCCATCTGTTCCTGTCATTTGTGCTTTATTGTTTTCCTCGCAGGGACGCTTAATTTGGAAAACTACATCAAGCCCACATCACCTCACACCTCACACCTCACCCCCCCCCCCCCTTCTCCCCCTCCCTGCCCTCCCCCACCACCACCTCCCTTCGCCAACCCACACACCCTGTCCTCACTCTTAGCCTTGTAAAGTGGTGTAAGACAGAGAAGGGCAAACAGGGCAACATTAGGCATTTTGGATTCCCTCCTTCAAGCACAGCACTCAAGACAAGATGGACACAAAGCTTCAAATTGCTGAAGGGGGGGCACTGCTTAAATTATTTCCTGTCCTTGTCCCAAACCACGTGCCAGCTGTGCTGTTTGTGCCAGATATTGTTCTTTCATAGCAGCAGCAGGAGGAGGAGGAGGAGGAGGAGGAGGTGAGGAGGAGGAGGAGGAGAAGGCGGAGAAGGGGGTTTCACATAGGAAACGACCCCAGCCTGTCTGCTCCTGCCATGGAGAGTGCCCAGGGAGCAAGGCTGCGATGTTGGCCCAGGAAGAGAGTGTCTCCCTGGGGGAGAGATCTGCCAAGTTCCACACATAGCGCTCGATAGGGCTGGCAACCGAGCAGCAATATTTTCAAGTGACTGAGAGGCTGCAGTCACTGTCAGAGACGGGATGGTGGTACAAAGGGGCTGTAGTCAGCACAGGAGAGCCGAAGCCATTTTGTGTCACATCTAGAGTGATGGAATGTGAGTAAACAAAATGTCTCCCAGGTTTTGATGTCGGTAGCGCTGTCCCAGATTGCCATCTATGACAACCATTGAGGAGCCAGAGCAATAGGCTTGTTTTCAAAGCTCCAGTACAAACAACGCTGATGAACAACAATTTAAGAAAAATGTGTGAATAAAAGATATCTTGTGATACTAACTCTCAGCTCTTTCCCACTCTAGGGGCAATTCCAAAAAAGAAAATCAGATGTGTGTTTTGTGACGATAATTGGTTGTGAACATACGAAAAGAATAAAAGAACCAGCATGGATCTTAAACAGACAAACAAACAGTCAATGATGGAGAGATTCTATTTTCCCCCACATCTTGAAACGCCTGAGCAGCATCACAGGTGCCTTCCATCATAGTCAGCAAGGTTAAACTCTTGAGAAATTAAACAAATTGCTCCTCTAATGCGGAATAAAACAAACTAAGAACTTGCGGTGCACGCAAAAACCTCTTGGGTTCTAATTATGTAAAACTATAGACATCAGAAGGCACTGTATTCTTTAATGAGCACTTGAGAGAACAAAGGGAATTTAAGTGCATGTTAATAAGGGAAGCGAGACAACAGGCAAGAGGCAAAACGCCACAGAAACTATCTCTCTACCCTCAGTAATGGGGGCATTCACCAACCTAGCCCTGCACCAACCACCCAGGCATGGTTCAACATTCATCCTCTACTCATTATAATTGGAAAAGGCGTCAATGTGTCATTGTGGTTTTGAGCATGTGGAGACAACACACAGCGCTAACAGAGTAAATACACTCCATGAAGACGACATGCAATTTTCAGCAAAATTGAGATGAATGGAATGTCAGCGAACTAAGATTTCTCTATTAGCAGTGAACGGTTTAGCTGCAAGCAAATGGCCTAGGCCTGGGATTAGTGTATTCAGATTCAGATTTCGATTCAGATTCAATTTAATAGTCATTATCACTGTCATTGTCACACTTGTCAAGTACAAGTACAAAAACAACTAAACGCAATTTGGCGTCTAACCACACAAAAGCCCTAAAAGTATGGAAATATATATATTCAGTGATATATACAGACAAGGGCGAAGATGAGTACAGTTATGATATATGCAGTATGATATGTACAGAACAAGGGCAATGGATATCAATACAATAGGTACAGTTAGGATATATGCACAGAGTGCAAAACAGCAGTGGTGTATAAGCAAGATTGAAGTCCTGAGTGGTATAGGGGTGTGTGTGTGCAATGTTCTTCCTGTTGGGGGAGGAGGGGGCTGGGTGGGGGGGTAGAGGTATGGGGGCGAGGGGGGGGGGGGCTAGGGAGCCAGGCTACCACTGGGATTTTGAGTTCAGCAGCTTGACAGCTGCAGGGAAGAAGCTGTTCTCTAGTCTGCTGGGGCGGGAGCCTAGTCTCCTGTACAGCCTCCCGTGTGGGAGGAGGGCAAACAGTCCATGACTGGGGTAAGAGGTGTCTTCAATGATGCCTCGCCGCCCTCCGCAGACACTGCTCTTCCTGAAGGCCCTCAATGGCAGGAAGTGCACCAGGTGATGTACTGGGCGGTTTTCACCACCCGTTGCAGGGCCTTCTGGTCAGAGACAGAGCAGCTGCCATACCCACTCTGTTTGAGGTTAGTCAGGATGCTTTGCGATGGTGCACCTGTAGAGATTGACCAGAATCCCTAGGAGACAGCTGGGCCTTTTTCAATCTCCTCAGGAAGTATTAGCCTTGCCACATGCGTCGGGGGGTCGGAGTTGCTCTGAAAATGCTCCTCAATACTCAATACTCTG
Organism: Nansenia antarctica; assembly: GCF_963989245.1. Classification (NCBI taxonomy): domain Eukaryota; kingdom Metazoa; phylum Chordata; class Actinopteri; order Argentiniformes; family Microstomatidae; genus Nansenia; species Nansenia antarctica. The sequence goes on from NC_137682.1 coordinate 19,136,346, forward strand.
TTTGTTGTTGAGCTTGGCCTCCCAGCTGCCCCAGGGTGGCCCTGGAGGAGCTGTAAGGCCTCTGCATCACCAGATCTAAAAAGTGGCGTCTCATGCTCTCAGCAGTAGGCGAAACCTCACTGTTCATCCATGGCTTCATTCTGGTTGGGGAAAGTTGTTATCTGTTTGTGGGGGGTGACATTGTTGACATATTTGTTGATGTATTCCAGAACAGAAGAAGCATATTATGTCCTCATATATGTCCTGAGTGGCGTACGAATTCCAGTCTGTGTTTTGAACACAGGTGCTGTAAGAGGTGGAAGCAAGACTGTACTAAGTGAAAAGACATGAAAATAATAGGCAAATACTCACTCGATTATCCCAATCTGGTGTCGAGACATCCGGCGTTGCGTTGTACACACGCCGCCATCTTGGATCTATAGCCCACGGAGGTCTCTTAGGTTGCTCCCTCCCCTGGACCACAGCTGGGACTGACTTCTACCCTCTGCCACTTCCTGTATGCTCCCCTGGCAGGGCAATCACAGGTGAAACTCTGTCCCTCTCACCCACCCTTAGACAACAGGGATATTTTTCTTCCCAATCGGCAAGGATGCTGTCTTTTAAGATAGAAGGCGAGACATTCTTGCATTTTTTAGGCATGTGCTGTATTATGTAGCTGCTACCTTCGAATCTGTCTCAAATGAGATTTCTTTTCAGTTAGCTTTGAGACACAAAACGATACCTTGGAAGGAGAGTGACTGTGGATTTTAGTTAGAGACAGCAGGGTGCAATGCTATGCTAATACCTCCGCTAAAGCCACAGTGGTGTTAGCATTTACTCACTAAAAAACAAGGCAAGTATACAGTACAGTTCCACTTCATTGGTGGGTAGGCTTGCCAATTAGCATCGACATTGTGTATAGGCACCAAAGTGCTCTGCCCGGGATAGCACGTTTCTGTTCTTGAGCCAAAATGGATCGCTCTGTGGGGGTTCTTTATCCTCACAGTTTCAGTGCATTATGTGTCAAATCAAGAAACTGTGTTGCAGGATGTGTACCATTTTAACCATATGCCCACTGCCTTTGTAGTGGTTTGAAGCTGTTTAAATGAGTGTGTGTGTCAGTGTGTTTGTGTGTCTGTGTCTGTGTGTGTGTGTGTGTGTGTGTGTGTGTGTCACAAAAAGTGATGGATAAGAAAAGAAAGTGAGAGTATAAGAGAGAATATGCACACGCACGTATGCATTTATTCACATATGCTTGCATCCTTTGTAGTTCATCCTTTGAGTAATTAGTATAAGGAGCGCATTACAATAGGGAAGTGATTCAGAGATCCAAAGTTACAACAAGACATCCTCTCTGCGGTACTGCAGTTCAATGACAAAGGGACGCTTTGTTTTAGCATGAATGGGAATAGATCAGTAAAGTGCCTTTTCTGCAGACTTCATTGGTGGTGCATACTTAAAAACCATGACGCTGGCAGAACAAGGTTACGAGAGAGTTTTCAGAAAAGGCGCTGAACTGCTCAGCCTCGAGACAAACCTCAAAGACCAAAATCAAAAGCTCTGTTCAGTCATATTCAAATACGCTGCGTCCTCTTCAAGTTGTTATGAACGCACGATCAATGCCCAACTGTTGTACACACCAGGAACAGGATGCTGAAATGCTAGAATCTCTTACAGTGTTTGTACACGTTTCACATCTTGCCTGGTCATGCTGGGGCTACCTTGAGTTTGTGTTTGTGTGTGTTTTGTTTTGAAGCCTCCTACTGTACATTTGTCTGCTAGGATAAGGATGCTCTTGTGCCTTTCAGTTTCACCTCAATTACTCAAATTTCACACTGTTGTTTCTCCCCACTGTCCTCCAAACACGCTCTTTCACTTTAGAAACACCCTGGCCCCTCACTCTATGATTAATCATTATCGGTTCAAAATGGTCTGAGACATTTTTTTTCTCCACCTCGCCGTCGGCCATCTTTTCAGAGAATAATTATCAGCGGGTAGGAAAAAAAAAAAGAAAGAAAAAAAAGAAAAAAGGAAAAAGGTAGAAAAGTATTTCATCTTATTCTATTCAAATTTCTCGGCACCCTCTTTGATTTCCATATTCTAAAAGGAAGGTAACCCCCAGGGCGGTGATGAACTGTCATCCTTTCCCTGGGGGCAGGAGCTGTTCTCCGTAGCTCCCTAATGATGCGCCTCTCTTTTGAATGCCACAGCCCTGCCATGGCCTATCCCTAAGCAGGAGAGAAGGAGAGAGAGACAGAGAGAGAGATAAAGAGAGAGAAAAAGAGAGAGTGACAGAGAGGAGAAACGTTGTGGCAGGTGAGATCCTCTCCTCTCCTCCTCTATAGGTGTTAAGTAGGGCTGGACTGTGTTTTAGTCCTTGAGGGTTGTGGTATTCATGCTGTTTTGTAATCGCTCCTGGACAAGTGATTGATCAATTATTGCAATGGATTGGATATACTGTTGATGGATTGGGTATTACTAAGTCTTTTCAACAACAAGGATACAAATTAATCCTCGAGGGACAGTGACCTATTCATCTTGTAAACCAAACACGACCTGAATCCCGAAACTACCCAAATAACAGAAAAAAACAAAACATTGAAAAGTGTTCTTGGAATGATAAAGATGTTGCTGCTCCAGTGGCATACTGTATATCTTAAATATGAACACTATCAATCTGGTGGACTTGGCATAATCAGTGTTTATCCATTAGAGGCTCTCCCTCTCTCCCTCCTCCTGTGCAGCATTCACTGTTGGATTGTCTTCAATCATTCAGTAATTGATGCTCTGGCATTTCACGCTCATATTACCCAAAACAGCCTTGGTATGGGGTGTGTTTCTCTCTCTCTCTCTCTCTCTCTCTCTCTCTCTCTCTCTCTCTCTCTCTCTCTCTCTCTCTCTCTCTCTGCCTCTACCTCTCTCTCTCTCTCTCTACCTCTCTCTCTCCCCCCCACACCCCCGAAATATCCCAAGGCTTCTTTCCCTGCAATTTTCTGTTTAGATTGATTTTTGCTCTCCTGGAAGCCAATTTGGCCTGTTTGCATGTTCTTATATTCTCCTGATTTGATTCACCGGGGATGGTTGTTATTTGAGGAGAACCAACCGTGAGAGGGGGATAGAGGATCACATCACATATTAAAAAGAATGGTAATGGCTCTGGAACCCCAGCAGCAGCCTGAGGGTGAAGGCCCTCTCTCTTGTCCTCTCTACTTTATTAAATCACACGAGTCATGGAACACCTGGGACAGACCGTGACGGTCGGGGAGGGGAGAAGGGGAAAACACACCAAAACACCCTCCGAACCTTGCGAGGGTTACTGTACGCCTCTGAATGTTAACACCTGTCTTCAATGGTCTTAGCGTTGTTAGCGCGTGTTTTCGGAAATATTCAAACACACCCAGCACCCTTTGAATAGATAATCGAGTGCATCTTTGTGCCTGCAGGGGCGGAGCCAGGTCATTTTCAGGGCGATGGCACAGGGGTGACAACAGTTAACTTAGAGGGGCCAGCTAAAAGTGACCCAAAAAAACGGTGCTCGCCCCGTCTCTGAATGTTGCTCGATGTAAAGGCTCAACATGGAACAGAGATGTAATTGATGTAGGAGATTGATAGATCTGGCTGTGGACTGGTCTATCCCTCCTGTCATGTTCGTTTCTCCCCCCTTACTTTTCTGTTCCCCTTTCAAATTTGACCGGTTTGTTTTAACTGCTCTTACGTTAACACAAAAACCATTCATCATCACCAAATTGTATTATTATTTATTAACACCCTTTTAAGCTGTAAACAATATCTCAGACAAGCGGTTAACATTAATAACTGCAGTGAATATACAAAGAATAGACACTGAAAATGTACTGGTTGTGTGTGTGTGGGTGGGTGTGTATGGGGATGTTTTCCATCTGATGAATGAACATAATCTAGGGTTACCCATTCATTTCCTATGGCGGTCATTTTGGACCGGGAACACCACACGTGTTACAAAGTGAACTAAACCTCTCAAAATTCAATGAACGTGGTGATCAGCAATTGTACATGTTCAAATGCCTAGTGTGGAGGATATCATAAGGCCTCGAGACAATCAAATGTAAAACACAATATTTATGATTGATGAAAGTTGTAAATTGGTCAGATTTGACCCGACCACGACAGGAGGGCTAATAAGCGTCCTCTGTTGTAGATCAGACTGTGGTAAAGAATCTAAATGTCCTTTAACTTCAACCGCAGGGGTGGCAATGGAGAGACTGAAAAAAAATGACCTGACTTATATAGCGCCTTATTCCAAAGCGCTTTCCAACGGCCTCTCATTCACCCATTCACACACCAATGGCGGCAAGCTACCATGTAAGGCGCCGGCCCACTCATTGGGAGCAATTTGGGGGTTCGGTGTCTTGCCCAAGGACACCTCAACATGTGGCTACCCGGGGTTCGAACCGCCGATCCATTAGACGCCGGCTCTACCTCCTGCGGCCCAGCCGGCCACCTAACCCTATGTCAGAGACTATACTGTGGGTTTGGAGTGTGTGTGTATATGGGTCTTATTGTGTATGGTTAGTGTGAGTGTTGAGTCGGACTGTGTGTATCTGTGTAAATCTGTGTGTGTGTATCTATGTGTGTTCGTCTGAACCTAGGTTACAGTCGTTGGGGGGGGGGGGGGGAGTTCACTTCTGTCTGTGGAATGTGTGTATGCGCGTGCCTTTTTGCGTGGGTGCATGAATGCGTGTGTGTGTGTATGTGTGTGTGTGAGAGTGAGTGTGTGTGTGAGTGTGTGTGGTGCATGTGTGTGTTGTCCCTGACAGGTAGGGATCCAGAGACTGCGTGCCGTTGGAGCCTAGCAGAGAGGACTCGGGTACGTCCTCAACACAGCTCACTACACCCTGCTCGCTGCACAGCCACATAAAAGACAGAGAAAGTGCAGCTACTTCTCTTAAACTTCTGTGAAAGAAAGAAAAGTGATGTGTGCGTAGAGTGGGTGGAGGGTATAAAGGGAGAATAAAGACATCTAAAGAACTAGCGGGAGAGGGTGAGTAAACAAAATGAAGAGAGGGAGAGAGTGAAGGGAAGGGGCCGCGCTGCGAGGAGGAAAAGCACACCATCTTTGCATTTAAAAACACTCCTGAAAACTTTCCAATATGAAAGGCGAAAGGCAGAAAAAGGCAGGACACAAAAGAATATTCACAGGAAAAAAAAACAATGTTTCCTCAACTTATTTTCTTGGTCTGGGGTGAGTTTCACGGTGCTGATTCTGAATGTATATCTTCAATGTCAGAAGATGCAGTGGCAGTTGTTGACATACTTTGCGACTGTAGTCAGTTAATCCACAGAGAGAAGAAGACTCTGTAAACTCGGTTTACTCTCACACCTTCTGACATTGAGCAGTAGGAGGTCCTCACACAACCTTAGCACCAGCTCAAATTCAAAACTGTTCTTTTGGTCAAAGACCAGAGAATAGGTATTACATACCCTCTTAAAACCATGATAAAGCGCTGTCCATGTCCTGAGTATGCGTCTACAGTATGCAATATTCTGTAAATATGCTGGGAAAATTACTACACATTGACTAAGCAACAAGATCGACAACACAAGTATCTCTGGACAATCTCTCACAATTTCAAGGGACAGAAGTAGTGTTTAATAATCAATAAGTAAGTCGTTTAATAATAAGTAGTGTTTAATAATCAATCAGTAGTGTTTAATATCATTGTTTAATAATCAAAGTGGTCAAATTCACATGGGTTGGTCCACAGTCATTTCTAATAAGGTTTTTAGCGAGACTATAAAGAAGCTCGACTGAGGCTCCCAACAGCAGTGGTGATCCACAGCATCTGTGTTGGAGACTGAGATGTGTAAACAGACGTCAGAAGTCTCTTGGGAGGGTCAATGGGGATTGTACTTCAGAGATCCTACATCTGCAAAGCGATTAGCTTGACTGACAGACAGTCGGGGAGGGGAACCGTTTAGAAGATTCGCTTTTGAAAATAATTAAGAAACGGACATAAAAAGCATGTGCAGCCCCCGCAGATAAAACCACTCTCACCCCTCTTCTTCTTAATCATCTCTGAAAACTATTTTGGTGTTTGGTTTTCATACAGTGCCTATTCCCCTGGGTTTGCCTGCACAAGATCTTGTTGATGTTGATGTTGGAAAGACTATTATCGTTCCTGAGCCTCTTCACCAGCTTCAGAGCCCAGAATTCTGGGAAACTTCAAGCGGTGCCGAGGAAGTAGAGAGAGCAGAGATGAGAGCGACTCAAAAACAACTGATTTCCATCAAAAATAGATTGTCAAACCAGATGGGAAGCTCAACAGAACTGGGGCAGGATGTATGGGGGAGAGTCTTTGATTGGGCTAATGTGCCATTCTCAACCGATAGAGAATCTACTTCCCTAGCCGTACAACATGGCCTTCCCAAGCACTCTGCTTCACTGCTGTCTTGTAATCGTAAATGGCATTAGATAATTCATATTTCAGTTTTATTTAGCATACTGAATAATTTAATGGGCTGGAATATTTGAGAGTAAGATGTCAACATAGGCAACGCAGCGTTGCAGGGGGAAGGTTTCCATTCTCTAGTGCCATGGCTGCGGAGAAAACACTGATAGCAGTGATTTCCAGGACTGAGGAGAGACCTTTGACCTGTGTGTGTGTGTGTGTGTGTGTGTGTGTGTGTGTGTGTGCGTGTGCGTGCGTGCGTGTGTGTGTGTGTGCGTGTGTGCGTGCGTGTGTGTGTGTGTGTGTGTGTGTGTGTGTGCGTGCGTGCTTGCATGTGTGTGTGTGTATGTTTGTGTGTGTGTGCAGGTGTGTACATGTGTGTGTCCGGGGGCATTTGATTAATTCCTCACCCATGGATTGTGGTGCCTCTGGCTACACCTGCCCAAAGCTCATCAGCATGCCAGAGACGATCCCACCCACAGTGGACGGAAACACACACATCCTTTCAACATGCACTTTCACCGAACGCACACTTGAGCTACCCCAACGCAGTCTTGTCTGCTTGCTGTAAACAATGAATCTGAACACAGATGCTTATTTACTTTTCTTCCTTTCAGTGAAATTCTTCCGTCAGGTAGGTGTCAAGGAAAAAGAAACCAACGATTATTGGATCTGAGAGAGGAATTTCCATGCTCTCTCTCTCTCTCTCTCTCTCTCTCTCTCTCTCTCTCTCTCTCTCTCTCTCTCTCTCTCTCTCTGCAGCGGATTGATTGCAGCCGAAAGCTGAGATCTCGGAAGAAAAGGAAGAATATTTTTTTCCTTTGCCCTTATACATGCCTGTAGCGATCCTCAAGGTCTGCTGCAGTGCCCAAGGCCAAAGGGACTCTGTGAATATTGGCCTTATTCAATCTTTCCGATAAGCTCTCTCGCTCATATGACGGGTTTGACATGCTCATGGTTTTATTCTCTTTACACTAGCGACTCTTTGATCCGATCACTGACAGACTAACCTTCATCAATGTTTTTTTTTTTTTTTTTACCTTTCTTTGTGAACAGTTGCTTTTTCATGAATATTTAATTGAGATACTGAATATTTCCTTGTGCGCTCCTTTTCCCAAACAAACCCATTGTGGCCCAATGGTGCGACGTGATGTTGACTTTGGCAATTCAATGCCAAATCCATATTTAAAAGGCTGGATGCAGGCTGTTCTGACCTCTATGGGCATGTCACTCAAATATGTGCACGGACCTCTCATATACAAGAACAAGCGATGTTTGCATGGATTCACGTAAGGATGAACTCTGAATGACTAGTAGGCTTAGTATTCACATGTGTTTGCGACGTGCGTGTATTATTCAATTCAATTCGATGTAACTTTATTTCGCCATGTGCAGTGCACTTGGAACATGGTACTTGGTATTCTCCATGCTGAACAAGCTACAACAGCAAGACGACAATACAACAATACTCAAGACAATATATACAGTACTACCAATAGGAGTGAATAAATATACTATACTAACTTAGTGCAAGAACATGTCAAGTGCAAGGTGCAATGATCAGGAGTTATTGAGGAGGGCTATGGCTTTGGGGAAGAAACTGTTCAAGTGGCGTGATGTTTTTGACCTGGTGTGGCCCTGTACCGCTGTCCAGAAGGGAGTAATTCAAACAAGCTGTGAGATGGATGTGAGTGGGATCAATCTGACCCATTTTTCTTTTTTTACAAATTCACAATTTTATTTCGCCGAATGCTCTATTGTGTTCTGTTCCAGTGTAAGGAAGGTGAAGCGTAGGATTACAGATTGATAAAGAAGAGGAGCATTTAGACAGTGTTTTTTCAAGGCCACACATTCTATATCCTACTAACTAACTAACCCAAATGTGTGTGAATGCCACATTTATACAGACCAGTTATCCAGTATAATGTTTGTGAATGCCACATTTATACAGACCAGTTATCCAGTATAAATAACAATATTCCCACAGAAGTTGAATTGGCACAAAATGTCCTGGATATTGCATTATGTATGGGCTTCCATTCATTAGTTTACAACTCATAGTTGGCTTTGCTCCCTAGCCATACTGAACTGTCTTGAGCAGTGACAGGCTGTTTACAAACAGTCCGTGAGCCAACAAAGGACTGGCCCTAACCTTATTAAATATAAAGTTATATTGCTTCCAAGTGATCTATAAAATTAGCATAGCCAGGTCCCACACCGAAACCTGTAAAAAAAAATGTTGCGGCACTGAACTGTGTGTGAGTGTGTGTGTGTGTGTGTGTGTGTGTGTGTGTGTGTGTGTGTGTGTGTGCGTGTGCGTGTGCGCGTGCGTGTGTGTGTGTGTATAGTACGTGCATGCGCGCTTGCATGTGTACACCTGTGTATGTGTTTATGTACACCTGTGTGTGTGTGTGTGTGCGCCTCTGTGCCTGTGTGTGTGTGTGTGTGCGTGTGTGTGTGTGCGCCCGTGTGTGTGCGCCTGTGTATGTGTGCACCCTGTGTGTGAAGGCTATGTCACCATGAGCCAGGATAACTATGACAGCCTCCCCTGGGTCAGAGCATTCACAACTCTCATCTCGGTGTGGTTTGTCATCTGCTGTTGCAGCAGTAGTGCTGAGCCATTGTTTTCTCCCATTCTAATGAATGTGGTTAAATTGGTTAGGTGCTGGGGCTGGGACATTTCCTCCCAGGCTAGCTGTGACTGAATCTAATGTGTAGACAGATGATATATCGGGGGCTATCACATCATAGAGTTGCTCATATGAGGTTGGCTTGCCTAGCTCTGCATAGTCCTACTGTCTGTATAAGTAGGAGAGCTGGCGGGTGGAGTGTGTGTGTGTGTGTGTGTGTGTGTGTGTGTGGGGGGGGTGGGGGTGGGGGGTATTTTCTTTGGGGAATTGTGTGTTTCAGCAGTATGGATATTGTCGAGTGGGGCAAAGTCAGAAGGAATAAACAGACTCTCTCTCTCTCTCCTCCTCCTCTCTCTCTCTCTTTCTCTTCTCTCCTTGTCTTGGGGGATCTGATTGACATAAGGGCCTTACCACTGGGACGGTTCTATGACTGATGTTTTCGTCTGTGATATGCCTCTCCTTTATTTGTTAGGCAAACAGATGCATTATTTAAAAGCCACCGCCACCACATGTCATTCCTCGCGGTGTATTCTCTCCTCGTTCCGACGTCGCTGTCTTCTTCCCCATTCAAGTGCAAATTAGCCCGGTCATCGCATGAGGATAACAGCAATCACTGGGGGTATTGGATGGGGTTGAGCAAAGATATATCAAGGTCTTAGCCCCTAATATCTGAATAAAGACTATAAATGTTTAAAGAAAAAAGACGTATTTCACTCTGATGAGAGCGAGGCACTTTCCCTCCCTTGCTGAGGTATCGGTTTTATTCCTTGGGAGGGGAAGGGCAGGTGGTTATGTTCCCGATTGCTATGCAGACAAAGTGCAGACATTACTGAGGGGCTATGAAATTAATAGAGCTCATTTGGAGGGAAACCTATGGAAAGAGGTTTTAAAAATGATATAAAGAGGGGTGGGCCATTACGAGTGGCGATAAAGCCTGACATTCAGTATGCATTCCCTTTTAACTTGCTGCCACATTAGATATTAGATTGAGAGGCCCTAAGTATCGTTTAACACCCCGGGAGGAAGTGCCTGTGGGTTTGCCTGAAACACCCAGCAGACAGAAACAGAAATAGTGCTTGGAAAGACACATTCTCACCCAGAATCACACTTGCGGCAAAATCTCAACCACAATCAGAATACTTGAGATTAGTTCATGGTAAAAGGACTCTTTTTTGGTGTGGATTTTGTGTGTCGTATAAGGCTATTCAGTAAGACTGCCGTACAACTGTGACAATGAAGATCCCTTTCCTTCCTGTTAGCCTTGAACGGAAGCATAATGCAGGTCCACTTAAGCATTCATATCGGGACATTGTCTAACCAACACAGTACGGACCCATATGCCTTATCCTTCATAAAAGGAGGTAGCCAAGTGCTCACAGCGAGAGACACATAGACAAACCGTGGCTCTCTCTGGGACAGATAGAGGTAATTAGTCAATCTGAGAATGCATTGTTTGTCAGACAGTCATACACCCACTCATACTAAACTACACAGGCAGCGAGGTTTCTGACGGCTGTTTGTGGCCCAAGACGCAGTCTGGAACAGCGGTGCGGTACACACAGAACAAAACAGGATGGGATAATGGGGCTGCAAAATGTTACCTTTGTAGTGATCAGCTTGTGGTGGCTCTGTTAGCCTCAAGCACTAACGTCACCTTCCCTTGAGGCTGAATCTTTGTGGTTGAGATGCACTTTGTACAAGTACGAGTTCTTTTTGGAGAAAAGCAGGAACCACTCACAATCAGACAATGTCTAGCAATTCATGAGGTCCACCAAGCTTCATTGGAAGACATTCATATAGCATAGATCAAAAGTTTGGTTCTAAAGTGTGCAACATTGTCATTCGTTTGCTTGAGTTGCCAGGTAGGAAAGGGGGAGACTGGCTAAAGGTAGCATAAAGGAGAGATACCAGTTCCACAGTTCCCCTCCCTGTTTTCATGTTTCTTTTATATTCACCAATAGACGCAATCGGAGGCAGTTCAATTAGATGTTCAACTTCTAACATTGCCAAAGATGAGGCATGATTGTGATCACAGTCAAACCAGAAGACTTCAATATCTGATTGATCAAATTGATTTAATGTTGGGTTTTTTCATCATTGGCGGTTTAGAAATGTTTCAATATGTGGCATTTTGTTCAAAGCTGGATGAGCAGGAATTACAGCTGTGCCTCTCTGCGGGGTGTATGTGTGTATGTGTGTGTGTGTGTGTGTGTGTGTGTGTGTGTGTGTGTGTGCGTGCGTGCGTGTCTGCGTGCGTGCGTGTGTGCGTGTGTGTGTGTGTGTGTGTGTGTGTGTGTTTTTAAGCCACTCTAAACCGAAAAAATGAATGAATAACTCCATCTGACATCTGTTATGAGAACCCACAGATAACACCCCTCCGATGGCTCTAATATGTAATCTAAACTCTAAAGCATAAAGTATGGCAGAGCATCGTGCTGTGAGGGCCCACACTGAAGACTATGATCCTGCTGGGTGTGCTGTTTAAGTGAAACACGACCGGAGTGACAAGTCCACAAAGGATGTTTAACAAGAGCACACTAGTGTTTCTAGAGACTACTAAGAACAAAGACGTCTTTAAAAACTCAAAGGCGATATTAACTCAGGGCTTTTTAATAGGCGGTACCCGTTTTATAATTACTTATGAGGCCCACAAAGCACAGTAATACTGCCATCTGTGCATCCATAAATGCGCCGCCATATACAGGGATTGATCGTACTTTGGGGCAGACACATGGTGGTTTTATCCTTTACCATCTTTGATAAATGTGGTCAATATCTGCTGCAAACACCAAACCATGTCTGTGCCCACTATTAGTTGCAGTACAAAGAGACACTTGAGCTACTTTGATCACTTTGACTTGGCATAGTGGTATTGCTGTTTGATATATATACTGTATATATATACTGTATATATATATATAATAGTATAATTTGGCGCTTGTGGTAAATTGCATTGGCGGTTTATCACATCTCACACCAAACGAAAGCCTTCATAGCAGCTAAGGAAAGGAAACATGGATGAAAAGCATCCCTTTCCAGTGCTGTGATATCCCTTTGTTAGAATAATGGTGACAATAACTATAATTAGGTAACAAAAAAAGAAATCATAGTTTTACAGTTTTAGTGCCTACGCAATTTAAGACTGTTTGGACATCAACGATCAAGACATCTGTTTGAGATACGTCCCAATTAGCAGAAGAGATTTTTTATTTAATTTAAATGGACTATTCAAGGCGGTATGGGCTCAATAACACTGTCCGAATATCTGTTGAGGGGGAGGCAGCGTCTGGTTGCCAGAGCCACTCTACTCTGTACACTTCTACCCCTGGCATCAGCCATGCTAACAGCAGGCTTCTCTGCTTTGCTCTCAGCAGTTTTTTCCTGAGAAGATGGAGGCATCGTGTTCACAAAATGGATGCACACACAGATATTCATCCAGATGTGAGAGTGTGAGCTCACTCGTGGTGCCTGTTACCTTAATGAATTGTGTGGCTGGCAGGTACTGTACAGAGTTTGTTAGTCTTTCCAGAATAACAATATTTTCCTAATCCAAAACATCTGCTGATCCCGAGGGCATTGAGATTCTAAAGACAATCTTGCTGATTGCTGATTGTACTCGATTAAATAATTTTACTATGACAATGTTTAAGTGAGTATTTCATTACGCACATCACATTACAATGAGTGAGGAGAAGGTTTTTAAAACATATTAAAAAGGACTATGACGTCAATTTTCTTTTCCCACACCAGAACATATCACAAATCATCTGTTTAAAATGTTGCCAACCGTGATCCTGATGAGAATTAGCCAAACAATATTTACAGTAAATAAACTGTAATAAACTGGATATTTTCTAAATGTGCATTATTTTACCCTCTTTTGATCAGAGCAGATCCAACCAAACTCATTTGGCCCCCCACTAGTAGCTGCGTAGCTAGGTGATAGTTGATGGCTGCTTAGGTTACAGTATCGTGCAACCAACCCACATCACTATTTACTTTAAGAAAAATGTCTGTAGGTTATGATATCACTGATATTACTGTTTTTAAATTACTACTTAAACACACCAAAATTGAATCAAAACCAAATTGAATCTCTTTGCGTCCTATAGCAGTAGTCACATTTAAAATGCCTTAAAATACCATGAAAACCAAAGAAGCCCAAACATTACAATGGCTGTGTAAACATGTATGTTGGTCCCCTAGATATGAACAAAAAAACACAAGTTTGGTTAAAGTTGTTGCCTACATGCAAGAGCTATGTAACTCAAACACTGCTGAAATACAGCCTTTAAATTGTGTGTGTTTGTGTGTGTGTGTGTGTGTGTGTGTGTGTGTGTGTGTGTGTGTGTGTGTGTGTGCGCGTGCGTGTGTGTGTGTGTGTGTTTGTTTGTAGCATATCACTGTATCATGACTTGGCTGATGATTGCACTAGTAGCCACATATGTTAGCTAGCATTGTGGTATCTTTCTTCTACTTAAACCCTTTCGTATTACATTTAACACAAATGCAAAGTAATTAATAATCAGCTCTCTGGCTCCGATGTTAAACAGGAGTGTCGAATTTGAGAAACCTTTCCGACGCAGCGCATTGGACAAGTTCATCCACCTGTCGTTTCGGTTTCAGCACCCTGGACAGCGACCGTTATACAGCGTCTGGAGGGACACCATCGCCTGTACGTTGGTGTGGCCTTGCGTACTGGTCGATTAAGTTGGTTTTAGATGTTTAGCCTATGGCTACATCACTTCTAACCTATCGTCATCTCAGGCTTGCCTCTTGCCAACGCAAAAAAATATAGAATAAAAGTGAATAGATAGGCGTATACAATACAATATTTTTTATTAGGCGGGACATCATATATGGGAATGTTTCTGTTATTTTCACAATGTACATTTTGTGAGCAACGTCACTGAACACTAAATCAGTCAAAGCTACGCAGATCCGAAATGTAGAACACCATAATGTGAATATGTACTTAAATTAGATAAATGTTTAGTAAAAGAGTTTTAAGATGTCTCCATTGGCTGAAATATGTCGCCTTTTTTTTCTTTTACTAATCTCTGAATAGTAGGCGGCCTACATTTGGCTTAATTTCAATATGTTCAGCATCCAAACGCAACACCATGGACAGCACAAAACAAAAATCTTCCATTCGTGCAAAAAAAATGCTTTGGTTGTGAAAGCACTTATTTTCTGGACGTCCATAATTCCATACACCTCACTTGACGGAAACCATATTCTTAAGGCTATACAAACACAAAATAGAGCATTGGTAAATACACGTAGTTCGGGACTGACGTTCTTCGACTAATCTTCTCATTTTCCAGTTGTCCAGGTACACGTACACTGACGTGTCTGTTGACAAAAGTTAATTGTTTCCCCAGCGATAAAATCCAAATAATCGACAGGTGTAGCCTACACGTCACACGTCGATCGATCGATTCGTTTATCCTCCAGATTGCCTTGGTCGATGGGTTTTGTATGTATGGACTCCAAGGAAACGTTCATGTTTGACTTATAGATATAGTGTATAGGTAGGTACACGCTTGTCGGTCTCCCTCGCTGACAGTTTTGTTCAAATAAATAGCATGTTTGTCTTTTCGTTCCTCCACCGAGGAAGAGTCACGTGGCGATGGTGTAATCGCAAATCAAATTATAGTGGAAAGACTAGGAAGCCCGAGAACGTGGAATATTTCCATCCGCCCATGAGTGTGCCCCGTTCCAGCTTCAGGTAGACCCGGTCCTCGCGCTCCAACATCAGCAGGACTCCGTTGCTCGCCGCCTCCCGCGTGACGTCCTGGTCACCAGCGAACGCTGATATCACCGGGTAGTCATTCTGCATCAGGTTGACCTGGGGTAATAGAAACAGCACGCGCACTTTCAGACCGGACCGTTACCTTTTAACTGGTCTCCAGAACGAATAACGCACAACATTGTTGCCTACTTTAAATGGATAGCCTTGTAAACTGTACGCTACGCTATACATGCAGCAAAATGAAATGATCATCATCCGAAAAAGAGTAAATGCATGGGGTGTAAACTGTTGGGCTCACCTGTATGGTTTGTCTGTTGTAGACCTTCACCACATGAAAGCTAAAGCTGTAGATTCCCCTCCTCGGCGACTGGAACACACTCGCTTTAAGATCGAAATGATTGCCGATGTTCACTAAAACCTGAAAGAAGATAACAGATTAAGTACGCATGCAGGTGAACTAGTAGGTGGTGGACGATGGGTTCAACTGGCCAAATAACTGTTAACTTTCACGCGTAAATGGATTTCCTTCATATTATAACAATAACATATCCACGTTTAGGCCTACAACATACAGTTTAGGGAATGCAATACAGTTCATAGTCAGAGAATACACTTCGATTGTGACAGTCACGCGTGGTGATCAATACGCGCGGGTTTCAATAAACACACGTCAGTTTGTTGGGAGACTCGGGGGGGGACGGCGGGACAATCTCATTAACATAACTGTTCACAGTCCATCCATGGTGCACCCGCGGCGCAAAATACTCCTCCTGATTGTCAGAAGAACATTTACATTACCGACCCTCAGTAACACCATACAGCACCACAAGCCGCCTCCGAATCTACACATGAAACAGAATCATGAAAGCATAAGACCGCGCATTTTGGAATGACAAAAACAATAGCCTAAAATTGCAGCATTAGTGCGCATTTGGGGCAGTTTACGCGCTATCGTAACCGTTATCCAGTGCAGCTTCATAAGAGCAGCTTCACAAAACAAGTTTTTTAAGTGAGATGAAGACGGCGTCATTGAGGTTTCCACACGCAATCCATCACAAGTTATTTTAGCTTTTGTTCAATTAATAGCTTATTAGCCCCATAATTATATACCAGTCGGTTCTGTTAAACTAATATATGTTTTCCAAACTGACATTCATACAGGGCACAGATGCGTACACTCATGCGTAAATTCCCGAGGACACCTGACCTGGTCAAAGTATATGGTCATGGAAGTGTTGCTCATCTCCGACGGCTCGTGGTTAGTTCCGCGCACCGCGGAGAAAGCCACCTTGGCGCCGGCGGAGCGCACGGAGATCCCCAGCGAGGAGGTGACCCCTCCGTCCGAGGAAGGGTTGGAGTCGCACACCACCAGACACTTCCCCTCCAGCACGATGGGCTCCGTGTCGTTCTGGCCGAGGCACACCACCACCACGCCGCATCCCAAGAGGAGGGTCAGTGCCAGCATGGGCATGGCACAGGGTCCCGGGAAGCGCGCAGCTGGCACCATGGTCGGATCCACGCTGATCCTGTGCACACTGATACTACCCCGGCAGTCCCCTTGGAGGTTTGTTAGGACTACGATCACCTGGTCCAACCTTACTCCTTTCTCTGACTCTCTCTCTCTCTCTCCGGCTCTCTCTCTCTCCCTCTCTCTCAAACACACATATGCGCTCTGACACACACACACACACACCCTCTCTCTCTCTTTCTCACTCCCCTCCCCTCCCTGTGCTCCTCAGTTGATATTGAGATGGTCTTCAGACAGCTGGTGTGGTATATCCTGGTGATTTAAAAGACAAATAAGAACAGATTTATGGCAGCCCCATTACATGACTACTATACTGAACCAGATGTGAATGGATGAGCTGAATCTACATATCATGCGTAAAACACTAACAATATAGTGGCGTACTGAGATAAGGTTCACATTTTCATCAGTAATGTCAGATAAGATTAGTTGGTCATAATATATATTTGACTTGGAACATCACCCATTGTAAGTTGCACAGGGAGGTGATAATATATGTCATTTGAAAATGTAATGACCTAATCAACAATAGCCTACGATCAAATTGTTTAAAATAAATTATGATGACTTATGATTATGATGATGAATTTTCTCACTACTTAGACTATAGCAGTAGTGCAAGTAAAAAAATAAAAAATAATTCATCCATGGAAAAGTCCCTTGAACGTTACCTGTAGTAGCCATGATAACCCTGGTGTGATCTCTCTTCCCACGTAGTTACACGGAGCAGCGCGCAGAGTGAACTGAGCGCAAGGCTCGCCTGTGCAGAAAAGGAATTGCCCGTCGGTTCCCTTTGGAAGGGGAATTCACGCCCATCCTTTATATTCAAGTACAGTATTGTTACCAAGGCAGAAGGGCTCTCCAATCTCCACACATACTGCTACAGAGGACTTACACCACACGCTTGGATTAACTAGCTTGTTTACATAACCAGTTGAATGCGGTGAGCTCCAGCGTCAGGGGCCCCTCGTGGGACTGCAGTTCACCTGCTCCCGGTGCACCGGCAATTTATATGCCGCCGGTTTCCCCCTCTGTCGCGAGCTGATTAATCAGAGATGAAAGGGGTACAACAGCGGATATCATTGCTTTTGCGCTATTCATGTAATTCGCCATGCATGTCACTAATTCCAGTCTAAAAGCTGGCACTTTTACAGAGGGTGGCACTGAGAGATACGTGTGCGCCACCCAGTGGCATCGAAGCGGTAGTTGAGCTGCATGGGCCTATTATTCCACTCAGCTGGATGAAGTGAACAGTGATTGGTAATCATTAGGATTAATATAAACACTCAATCAACCACACTTCGAGTGTCTTAGTTGTTTATCTGTGTTGAATTTGAAGTTGAATCCTCTGTTGCATCAGAGGGTAACCTGTTGTTACTGTGCAGTTGCAGTAATGATGTTTAATTTCTCTGCTGAACAATGACCAATACATAGGAAATAATCAACATATTATAAATATTGAACAGTTAGGGATGTGTACTGTAGTCTACAGTGTGTTGTGCATGGCCTGCTCCACCTATACCCTGTCTTTTCAATTGTGTCATAATGCTTTGAAGAGCTGTGTAGAAGGGGCCTTATCATAGCTCCCTATACCATCTCATAGTGTGTTTCAGAACCGGTGAACCTCCCCACTTAAACCCATAATGAGCTGTCACTCTCCTCTCTATATGCTCTGCTAATTGGCAAGACTATGCAAGGGGTTCATATTCATCCAGTTGGCTACGTTTGACTTCACTGATTATCCCACTGGGCAAAAAGAGGGGTAGGTACATCGTTAGTGGCCATCAGGTATGTGTCATCCATGTTCCAGGTGCAATTAAAACAGGCATGATAAAGATAGTGTGGAATTGCTATCCATAATTGCCATAGTCATCACCCCATTGATTCACATCAATCAGTCCCAGCCAATCATGTTGGTCTTTGGCTACAGATTTGTGTTAATGCTCATCCTTTATTTAGAAATTGCAACCATTTACCTCATACCTACTTACTTAGGCTTAACTCCCAGTGGAGCATAGGCCATTGACGACTCTTCTCCATCCAGCACGGCTTTGGGCTATCTTCTCCGTCTCTCCCCAGCTGGTACCATGTCTTTTCAGCTATGCCTCTGTGTCTCGCCTCCAGCTGTTTTTTGGACCATTTACTTCATAAGATCCCCTATATGATCCTTTTGTATGGGCATTTCTCTCTTCTAAAACCACAACATGCTGGAAACATCAAGATGAAACCCTGAAGAAACTAGTTGAATAATACATGAAAGCTAATGAAAGGACAGTCCAAACATGGGCCTCTGCAATATCAGAGATAAAAGATATTGGTGGAATGAACGTGTTCGTAAGCTGTGTTGTATGTGCATGGAACCTGTAAATTTTGCACTGTTATGATTTAGTTATATTACAAATATAGTGGAACAAAGAACTATGGGAGGGGTTGGGAGGGATGTTATCGCCATGGTGTTTGATATTGTAATTGTACGTTTTTCATGTGTACTGTTTTGAAATAAACAATTGATAAAAAAAAAAAAAAAACTAGTTGAATAAAACAACTGCATCGGAGTGTGAGCAAGCAACTTTCTTCCTTTCTCTAGAGCAACAACACAGGCCAAACATGGAATTCGCACAACGTTACTGTACTGACTTTTGTTTCAACCAAAAGCACACCATAATTCACTGAAGTAAAAATAAAAGCCTTAGGGGGAAAAAAAGGTTATCCATGTCAATTTGCAAGTGACCCACTCGCCTTGCGGTAGTCAATCAGAGACATAATGATGTAGAGTATCAACTGTAGTTTCCCGAGATAGAAGGCTTTCATCATGGCTACCCCGCATGGCACGGCACTGCACTCCCCCCTTCCTCTCCCCCACTTCATTTGACAAACATCACCACTGTCAGAGTTGAGTGACAAGCCATGCAGAAACATGACATCAGATATCCAGGAGCAACGACTGACCGTAGGCCCGGGCAGAAGGACACGTTGCCACACGGAACATCAAATGTCAAGTGGAGAGGGCATAGTAGCGCTTGGTATTACCATACCGCAGGCTGCCTATGCCCCGAGGGTGGTCTTCACTTCAGTGAGACAAGCGGGCCAGCAATAGTGAGAATGTTATGGTTATTTCCTGTGACAGCTACCAGAACAGACGGGCCCCTAGGAAAAAGGGGGGGATCCCGACCCTCTATTGTGTGCAGCGTCTTAGAGACATCTGCTTAATGAAAAGAGACTTAGCCTCAGTCCTGCTGCCATTGTTTATCTGTGTGTAATTCATAACGCAGACTGGTAAATATTTCCATTAGAGGAAACATTGGTGTAATTGTGTACTTCCCCTTGTGGCGTGTTTGATTTGCCATGATGCGATTAAGAAATCAAGCCTGTCAAGAATTACGAATGCTTCCGAGGAAAGGAATTGATGTTCATTTGATCATTCCTTCAAAAGAAGATGTTTGTGTTTGCCTCCACTTTTGTATTGCCTTTCCTCTAATTTGCTCGTTCTTTGGTTGTGTTTAGAGATCTGTAGCAGGAAATTAATGAAGAAATCCTACACCAGATTTGTCAAAAGCCATTCACCCCCCTTCTCCCCCAGTGTACTCTCAAGAGATGTCTGAGATCATGCATGTGCTGTCTTTAAGGAAGAAAATGGCGTGTGTGTGTGTGTGTGTGTGTGTGTGTGTGTGTGTGCGTGTGTGTGTGTGTGTGTGTGTGTTTGTGTGTGTGTGTGTGTGTGTGTGTGTGTGTGTGCGTGTGTAACGGGAGTGGATTAGCTTGTCCAGTCCCGCTAACCTCTGCGTTGTGTTTCAGTATGGACGACAAGAAGGTTGTCCTTTGGGTCTGTTTTTTTATTGGATCTCATCTCCTCCTCTCTGTTCAGAGAAACAAATAATATTGCATCAACAAGGGATTCCCAGATCTCCCCCTTTATCTCTGTTCAGCAAGTGAATCAAGAGCTCAAAAAGTATACAAAATAATAAATGATATCGACAATATACATAGCGACTAGATGGAACCAAAAAGTAATAGTCGCTTGAGTGACACGAGGAGGGTCATGAGAGTGGTTGTATGACACGCCAAACAATTAGCTGGGAGGCAAAAAGTACGTTTTAGAGAATTTATTGAATATGACAACCAAACTAGGTGACGTACAAAAATAACCCTAACCCTATCCCTAACCCAAAAGCAAGAAAATAATAAACAATGCGTATATCTCTGCGTATAATAAGAGGTAAAAAAATACAGCGACCCATCGCTCCCCTAACCCTCTCTCTCCACTACCACCATGCAAGGTGCACTGGTGCTTAAATTACTTTACAATATCACCGCCCATAACCATGTGACTTCTCAATATGGTGATCAAGGTAATAAACAAACAATCAAAATAAACTCACAATAAACCCATTAGCCTTTTATACTAAATACCCCCTAAATCATATTCATGGCTCCTACAATACATTATATAGACAATATACATTGTAGGCTGCTATTCATAAATTCAAATAAAACAAGACACCAATTCACAGAACCCACAGTTATTAGGCTAATATAAAATCTAATAAGATTTACAAGCGATCTCCGAGACCAAGCACCCTCGGTACGCTGATTATACTGGCGGGCCTGATGCTGCTGTTCAACTGAGGGATGCTGCTGGGCAATCTCCAAGGCGTCTTTGAGGCCAAAAAGCAAAGACTTTGCATATGAGTTGCAATCAACAACAACAGGGTCATGGAACACCGGCTTGAACATAATGTCCACCGGCAACCTTGGGACACGGCCAAACATCAAAAAGAATGGGGCTTGACCAGTAGTCTCACGTACAGTGGCGTTGTACGCAAAGGTAAGTGGCTGAATCTGCTGCGGCCAGTGTTGTTTTGCTCGAAGAGGGAGAGTCCGAAGCATGTTCCCCAGGGTTCTGTTCCCCCATTCCCCATGGGATGGTATGCAGTAGTATGGGACTTCACTCCGCTATCAGGTTGCTCTTGAAGTTTGCTCCACGATCAGAATGGATCCTTTCAGGAAATCCATACACACAAAACACGCTGTCCCAGAGCCTCTTACCAACCTGTTTAGCTGTCTGATTGGTGCATGGGAAGCCGTGGGCCAACTTAGTAAAGTGGTCTGTAACCACAAGAACATCCACGGATGGCTATTTGTTGTCTTCTGGTGACCAGAAATCCATACATACCAGTTGCGTCAAAGCTGTTGTCTTGATATTCTCCAAAGGTGCACGGGCTGATGGCTCTGGAGACTTCCCTAGCACACACCTCTTGCAGCATCACACATACTCCTTGATGTCTGCCTCCATATCCGACCAGAAGAACCGTTGCCTTGAAAGAGCCAATATTCGAGCTTGTCCCTGGTGGCCAGCCACGTCATGAATGTCTGACATTGCTCTGTCGCAGGCTGGAGGGGCAGCCTGCGGCAGCACACATTGAATGGTAAATGGACTGACTTACATAGCGCCTTATTCCAAAGCGCTTCTACAATGGCCTCTCATTCACCCATTCACACACACATTCACACACCAATGGTGGCAAGCTACCATGCAAGGCGCCAGCCCGCTCATTGGGAGCAATTTGGGGTTCAGTGTCTTGCCCAAGGACACTTCGACATGAAGCCAGCCGAGGCTTGAACCACCGATCTGCCAACCTTGCGGCAGCCAAAGTGCTGCTTCAGGATGTCGAATATCAATGAAGGGGACTGGACATGCTCGATAGACGGATCATTGCGGAGCCTGACCACATCGCTCGCCTTACCCAGGAGTCTTGTATCATCTGTGAATGCTCACGAAGTGGGAACCCCCTCCTCCGCAGGTAAGGAGTCATGAGAATCTCCCATTCACATACTGTGAACTTGTCATTACCATCCCCCCTGAACAGGGGTTAGGGTCTCCTTGGCATCAGACTGCATGACCAACTTGACATCGGATAGTGTCATCTCTGCAGGCTGGCTCACTCCAGGGCCCTCAGTGACATGTCCGCTGTTGCAACTAGCTTCAGAATGAAAGTTTCGCTGCTATTGACTGGCCTATCTGGTCAGCTAACTGAGTGATCAGAGCACCTATGTCTGGGCTTTGCTCTTCCCTATGCAGACTAGAGGCGCCTGGCCTACAGTAGTCATCATAACGTGTGGAAGTGAGTACAGGTGTGTCTGTGTGACCTACTCTTGATTGGAGTCTCACTGTGTTCCCTTAACAAAACACCTCTCCCAGGTGTGTCTGTGTGACCTACTATTTTGATCGGAGTCTCACTGTGTTCCCTTAACAAAACACCTCTCTTTTGTTTCCAAAAGGAGTTACCGTCAGCACCCACCCTCACATCACCACCCACAGGATCTGGATCTGTACCACCCTCTGCCATCATAGCCAGAGCAACCTGGAGTAAACCTTAGAACTAGGAATTATCGAAGTAAAACAAAACAGGTGCATACGATACCAACCCTGAGTACAAAAAGGCAAAAATAACTGACCTTCTGTGTGTCACACAATAGAAGTCACCTTATAGATATGTACACAAAAAAAGAAGTCACTATGTGACTAATGACTCAAGACTGAGGTCGCAACCACCACCTATGACATTCACAGACATAGAAAAAAAAGAGGGAAAACAAACACTAAATGCAATGTAAGAGAAAAGACGGTAGCAGCTTCTCACGGCGACCAGACTGGAGCTGATCTTCTGTCCTGAAGACGGGTCACGGCACCATGGTGACAGGAGTGGATCAGCTTGTCCAGTCCCGCTAACCTCTGCGTTGTGTTTCAGTATGGACGACAAGAAGGTTGTGCTGTGGGTCTGTTCTTTTATTGGAAGGGTCTCATCTCTTCTCTGTTCAGAGGTTAAAACAAATAATATTGCATCAACAGGGACTCACAGATCTCCTCCTCTATCTCTGTTCAGCAAGTGAATCAAGAGAGTTAAAAAAGTATACAGAATGATAATAATATCGACAATGTACATTATATACAATACATTGTAGGCTGCTATTCATAAATTAAAATAAAACAAAACACCAATTCACAGAACCCACAGTTATTAGGCTAATATACAATCTAATACAATTTACAACACATCCACATACCTGTACAGAGGCTCAAACAAATAATATTGCATCAAGAGGGACTCCCAGATCTCCTCCTCCATCTGAACAAAAACATGCATAACATACAAAATACATGAACAAACAAAAAGACCTCCAGGCAGTGTGCACAACATGAAACGAACTCAAAACAAACATGTTGGTGAACATTCCCAATAACATATTTAACTCTGTTACACGTGCGTGCGTGCGTGTGTATGTTGCGTACAGGCAGGTAGGCCTACTGTATGTCCATGTCTCCAGTGAGGCCACAGGGCTCCCTCTATAAACCTGAGAGATATCTCTCAGATTCTTTCTCAAAAGAAGCTGCAGAGAAAAATATTTTCATTGAGTTCTGTGGCCCCTCTGAACCCCTACATCAAAGCGATAGTTGATTTCCCAAGTTCCTCCACTGGTTTGACCATTGACACTCAACCTTCCCGCTGAGCGATATATACGTATATACAGTATATATATTGTGGACCTGGAGATCTCCGTGCACCATAGGGGGGTTGTTTTCATTTTGAAAGTAAACTGTTGATCACTAATAGCCTACGTCTCTCTCTTTGTCTGTTTTGGAGTCATGCATCACTAGTGTGGGGGGATGGATATATGAACCCAGGTACCCACATGGATTGATCACCAGCTGTTTTCTCGATCCTCTTCTCATCCTCCCTATATCTTTAATGTATAATCTAACAGTGCGCCATCAATTAATCAACCAGTGTATGTGTGTGTGTGTGTGTGTGTGCAGTGGTGGACTCAGGCTGTTTGAAGGGCAGGGGCGAAAAGAAAAAAAGGGCACCTACTGCACAACATGGGACCCCATGTGCACATGGTCAAGTTTAGACCATTGGAAGGGCAGCCAATAGGGCACATCCTCTAATTTTGCCACTCAAAAGGGCACTTTAGTGCGAAGTTTTTCAACTGTTTTTCAACTGTGGTCAAATTTAGACCATTGGAGGGGCACCAATAGGGCACGTCCTCTCATTTTCGCCACTCAAAAGGGCATTTTTGCCACTCAAAAATGCCCCCCCCCCTGGCCCCCTACTGAGTCCGCCAGTGGAACCCAGGTACCCACACATGGATTGATCACCAGCTGTTTTCTCGATCCTCTTCTCATTCTCCCTATATCTTTTATGTATAATCTAACAGTGCGCCATCAATTAATCAACCAGTGTAAGTGTGTGTGGGTGTGTGTCTGTGTGAGTGTGTGTGTTTGTCAGCATCCTTATTATGAAAACAACTGAGCAAAGCATGGTCAGTGCCTTTTTTTTTTTCGGAACGCTTAAAGATTTCCTCCTCGTTCACCTAGCTGCGATCAACATGTTGTATCCCAACTTTAAATTATCCTGCTTCTTCGTAATTAAGTGCACCACCTGCATATCCACAGGCACAGTCATTTCTGTATTTCAGAACGATGGTTGACCACCAGTAAGTTGCACATGGACAAACTGAGCACGCAGACAGGTACGAAAACACCTTAATACCAAACAGCCTTTCGTCAACGACAACAACACTTGACAAAGTGACTAATGCATGTCGCTAGTCTGCTTTTGCACATGTTAGCTTAGTGTTTACTTAGTTTGTTGAATTGTTGGTCTCGTTACTAGCTGGCATAGTAATGCTGTAACTAACCAGAGTGCAGTAGCTGGCTTGCTGTCCCACACATTGAAAACCTGGCCGGGGTTGCCAGATGGGATTGAACATTTCCAGCCTAACCACAGACTGAAAACAACTATGACGACCAAAAACCAGCCCAAAACCTATATTGTTGGAAAATTACTATTGGGCATCTCCTGCCCCTAAACTGTATGTCTGTTGTCATTCATAGTGTTTTAACTTCACGCATTTTGTAACTTTCAGGCACTGACGTTTTGATGCCCAATTATTTGTTTTCCTGCCCAGTGTGATGAAAAGTAGCCCATTTAATTCGGCGGTAACCCGCCCCATAATAACCCCAAGATTATATAATGATTAGAGAGCACTTTGAGCTGTGACGCGAGTCACGTGACGTCCGGAGCTATATACAAATAAAAGTTATTATTATTATTATTATCTGGCAACCCTGCCTGCGCGCAGAAGAAGTGTGCTGTAACCATGGCTGTAACCATGGCTACTGGACGCAGACAGCCTTTCTCAAGTTTCAAAGTGAGATTTGACAGGAAGACGCTGGAAATAAACGGAAGAGGTCCGACTGCAAAGACGACTCAGTGTCCTTCTAAAGGAGAATCCGCCCGCAGGACCCCCGAAGCATTCCGTGACGTTAGAATCATAAGGTTCTATCTCCATTTTTATCGAAATTGAGTTTTTTTACATAATCTGATCCATTAGGTGTTTATTAATGCCTGTGTGGTGTTATTTTTAAAATGTTGACATTTTTGAGTTAGTAATTCATAAAATACAAAGGTTCCATCTCACAGAACATAATGGAATGTAAAAACGTTGACGCTCAATATCTCTGAACTGCCCTAAACGGAGATAGAACCCATTCTAAACTCACGAAGTGTGCAGGCCTGGAGATAAAAGCTAGCCGCCACACGACAGGAAGCTGATTTGACTTCTTTTTTTCCCCTGTGCCATTTTTGTTAGAGACAGTGCTTTACTTTGCAAATGCATCTTTGATTTCCTAATTTTAGGTGCTTAGCGTCAAACTGTGCAGAGCCAGTGATGATGCCACATCAGGCTCCTGCAGTCCGCCGCCATCCTGCACCAAGGTCTTCCAGACATGCTGTCAAACCAGCTGTCTGTACTCAAAACCACATCACCAGGTAGGCACATAGCAGGTAATGCCTCTACATTTATATATATAAATGCACCTGTAAAATGCAGGTTACAGTTTACCCCCACACCTTCAGATATGGACACAAATGAACTGTATTGCATTCTCTGTTGCCTGGGTCCCTCCTTTCTGAACAGAATATTTGTATTAGTTTCAATTAGCTCAACATAGATTTCACAGGAGAGGTTTCGCTTGCACTGCTGCTCTCTGCCCGATTGAGACGGACCGCTTTCATTTGTGTTTTGAATCGTTCCTAATTGACCTTTTATTAGATTGCCACCTGAGATCCTGATGAAGATCCTTTCACACCTGGATGCCTCTTCTCTCTACTGTATTGGCTTTGTCAATAAGCTTTTTTATCAGCTGGGCAACAACAAGTAAGGAGAAGAGAATAGCTGACACAAAATCGATCCCTATCAGTCCAACGGGGCACCTGACATTGTGACTTATTTATTTTCAGTGCAATGTGGCACAAGATGTACGAGAAGAGTCAAAAGGGGAAGCTGAAGTGCATGGATGAGGTTGGACAGGAGCTGAGGGGCATGGATCTTCTGGAGAGGCCTCAGGGCTACTGGAGGAAGCGGTACTTCACCACCATGGCTGGTTACGATAAGAAATGGGAGAAAGAGTTGAGGACCATCAACCCATACACAGGGCTGCCTGGCCAGACAGAGAGAGTCCTCAGGTTAGACATAGTGTACTGCCCCTTTAGTTTGGCCAGTTTCTGTCGTGTGTGTGTGTGCGTGTGTGTGTGTGTGTGTGTGCGTGTGTGTGTGCGTGCTCGTGCTCGTGTGTGTGCGTGTGCGTGTGCGTGTGTGTGCGCACGCATATTTCTTATTTGCTCAAACACTCTCTTGACACTCTCTTGATAGTCAAATATAAAATGTTATTTAGCTCAGATGAAAGAAAAAAAAACATGACTACCTTCATTAGACGGGCAGCCAGCCAGGCTCACCCTTCATTCATATTTAAGAGATTTCTCTTCGATATGTATTTTCTCACACACCCCCAACTTCAATATTTGCGCTGTTCTCATTGCCTCTTCAGTGACAGCGGGGCAGACCTTTCATTGCTATTTAGATGGCTGTATGTGTGGGAATTATTGCCTCGCGCTGTCAAGGAAGGCGATCTGTCTCTCTCTCTCTCTGTAAAGTTAAACTTTGGAGACGAAGCAGTGCCCTATTGTTACAGGGGTTCACACGGAACCGTGAGGACAAACGCGAGCCTCTCGCAATCAAACACGAGGCACGGTTGTTTATCTTCTCCCTTTCCTAACGACCCTGTCTTATTAAAGGTGAGGGAGGAAGTGCCCGACTGAAATGCTTGGGGGGATACCAACACATGGCCGAGAGCGATTCTGCTGCGGTTTCTGCAGTGTTTTTCTAACCTCCTGATTAGAAGCAGCGCAGCACTCAATTTTGAGTTCCATGGCAGCAGCGGCGCTACAGAGGGGAAGGAGAAATAATTGTGTTCCTTGCCGAGGCTGTGCGAATTGTTGAAATAAATTACTTGGACCCCCCCCCCCCCCACTCTCTCCATCCTCCGCCCCCCCTCCCCCCCTCCACCTGCCCAGAAAGAGGTCCCTGAGGAGCCTCTGTGTTAGACACGCGGGAGGATGCGATTTACCCCGGTAATAATCATTTCACAAGACGACGGACACACACACACAACAGGCAGTGCAATTCCCCCATGCCGCTAGGGCCTCCTGGCTGTTCTGGTTTTTAGTTTTAGTCCCTCACTTAATTGATAGGGAATAGTGCTTCTGCCCAGCACAGGATGCAACACAGCGGGGGAGTTCCTGAGTCGCTGTTCGGACAGAATTGGATCCAAAAATGTATCTGAATAGCTGCAGTTTCATTTCGGCTGTTGCAAGTCGTTGCAATTTTATTGGGTCATCGTGTTTGCTGCACCTTCACAGTCACAATCTAATGCAGTTGCATGGCTAAGCAATAGGAATAGCCTGCTTCCTGCTGCTTGGCTAATATGTGTGATACAGAAAACAAACTAGTGCAAAATAAGAGCATCCGCACACTCAAACACTGTGCAAAAAAAAAGTAGTTTATTGCGAGCTTTCGGTCATAGACCTTCCTCAGGCATAAAGCAGATAAGTGAATGCAGTGGGTTTTAAGGGTTCAAACAACATCACTTGATTTAGCCAATGCACAACACCTGTGTCAAAAATGTCACCTAGTATCTAAGCATCAAGGGAATTGTAGTCTTAGATTCAGTTGACTACAAAAACATACAGGGAAAAACAAACTATACTGAAAATAAACTAAATACAGGTTCATCATGTTCAATTATGAATATGAAAACTGACAACATTCTTCCCTTACAGAAACCGCCGTGTTACCTGGGAGATCACGCTGTCAGATAAAGGTGGGCGCGAGGTCACGTTTGAAAGAGGCCACACCTACTTCTCAGAGTCCTCTGTGACTGTGTGCTGGAGCAGTGGCGTCTGGCCTCTCTTCCATGACATCTCTACTCTGCAGGTCCACGGGGTCATTAGAGTCGCACTCAACTGCCCCACCCTCAACAAGTCAGTCTGTACCTATCTACCTATCTATTACCCATCCATGCCTATGACTCTGTATCTCTCACTCACACGCACGCACACACACGCACACACACACACACACACACACACACACACACACACACACACACACACACATTCATCCACTTATCTGTTTTACTTACAGTATCTGCTATCCATCCATCCATGTCAAGTCATATTTTATCTTTGTGGTATGTAGTGATGTGCATGTTTCTCTGTCTCCCCCCCTCAGACCTGGCTGGCGATCACTGATAGCCAAGTTTGACCGAAACAACATCGCTAAGAGTGGGGTCGTCATTGGCAATGACAAAGTGGTCAATCTGGTGTTTTTCCCTTCTGGTGTCGTCATTGGCTTCTGGGGAGTAAGTATGTCATCTATGACTGTGAATATACAGTGGCTATAGAAAGTCACCCTTTCACTTTTTCCACATTTTGTTGTGTTATAGACTCAGTGTTTCCCCTACAATTGGGCCGCCCCCGCCCCCCAACGATCCCCTGCCACCCCAAGGAAAATGAATGTTTTTTAGTTTTTTTAATAATAATAATAATAATAATAATAATATTTTTCTCCCAGTTGTATAGGCCGAAATATGTTTATTATGTGTCATTTGCCTAATTTATGTGCACCCGTTTAATTTAATCTGTTTCTCATCTCTGCGTTTTGCTGCCACGATTGTCCGCTTGTCTCCTCATTTCACGCAGGGCGGGGCTCAGCTCCCTCCAAGCACACACACACGCTCTGAGATTTCCACTATTCTTTATTAAGTCATGATGTTACACTATAGCCAGACCTATCCCTCCACACTTCGCTTCACTGTGCCAGCATGGGATTAAAAACATTTAAGCGCGAGTGTGCTTGCGTGAGAGAATGTCTGTTTTTCCATAGATGGACATAAGATTTTTTTTTCAGGTGAGAGAGTTTTAGAGGGGAGGTTAAAATGACATTATCTGACTGCATTGCCCACAGCAACCCAATATTCAATTAGAATGATGTTATAAATTGGGGTCATATAAGATCAATGTATACCTCTTATTAGATTATAAATACTCTGGTTGTTATGTTTGCCTTTTGGTTGACAGCAAAAGAGGGAGAGAGGAGGATGGAGGATATTTTTTATAGTCTTTGGTATGACTCAGCCGGGGATTGAACTCAAGACCTCACAATTTCAGGGCAGATTGGGCGGGGGGGGGGGGGTCCAAAAATCTACAAAGTTGAATGGTGGAGAGGAAAAAGCATAGTCGATGGGACAACATCATCTCAGTCACTCTACAAAACTGGTCTATAACCAAGTGGCCAAAAAGAATCCCTTAATGGAAAAATAATCTATCTCATATCCATAATTGTGTTTGCAACAATGAATTCAAGTGGTACAGCAAAGAAAGTGGCTGGAAATGTGTTTATGTGTTTATTCAAGCACATGCAATGCAGTTTCTGCACCATCTCTCGTGTGAAGGATAGTGGTAGCTGGATCTAGTTATGGGTATATTTGTCACTGGCAGGGACTGAGGAGTTTGTCAGGATCAAGAGAAAATTATAACATTTGCTGAGTTGGTAGTGACATCCTAATCTACACAGTGTGTAGTTGATTCCTATGTAAATCAGAGACCCTATAAAAACAAAGATATTGATTCCAAAATGACATTAACTATTATCCTTGCATTAAGATGAACTCAATTCAACTGATTGAGTGATTTGTTGATGACATGTTTGCTATGAGTGTCATAGCAAAGGGTATGAAGACTTGAGGTATTTCTGTGTTTCAAATTTAATACATTTGCAGACATTTCTAAAAACGTGTTTTCCCTTTGTCATTATGGAGTATTGTGTGTGGATTGATGCCAATTGTTATTTATTTAATCCATTTTAAATTCAGTCTATAACACAACAACATGTGGAAAAAGTGAAGGGGTGTGATTACTTTCTATAGCCACTATAGTTACCCAACCAAAATATCCAATTTTAGATCGTATTTGATGCCTGTGGCTGGTTATTAAAAACAGAAACTGGGTTTTCAATGTTGAAAAGAAAAAAATATGTACAAACAGATGTGTCTGTGTTTTTGGATGACAGTAGCTGCCAGGCATGGAAATGTAACTAGTTCGGGGTAAATAGTTTTCAGACCTGGCTAGTGAACAATGTAGCCAACTAGCCTGCCAGGCCAGCGAATAACAAGAATGAAGTCTCAACTTAACAGTCAAAGTTATAGCTGTACTGTACATGTATGAGATATATGAATGTGTAGTTGAACAAGGAAACCTGGTCACCTGATCTGACTGAGTTGGGTATCTCATGGTAACTCATCTAAAGTCGTATCTCTCTCTCTCTCTCTCTCTCTCTCTCTCTCTCTATCTGTCTCCATCTCTCTCTCTCTCTCTCTCTCTCTCTCTCTCTCTCTCTCTCTCTCTCTCTCTCTCTCTCTCTCTCTCTCTCTCTCTCTCTCTCTCTGTCTCCATCTCTGTCTCTGCAGGTCCAGAGCCAGTCCATTGCCTTTGTCATGGTCAACCTCCACTTTCACAGACTGGTGGAGAGAAGTCTCCTGGGATCGGCCATTCGGTATGCTATGCTGCCCCTGGCTTAGGAAAAGGCCAGAACTTTTTACTCGTTTACTCTTAAAATGTCTTTATTGCCAACAGATGGCACGCTTAGTGTTTTCAAAGAGTGTTTAAAGACACCCGGAAGCCACATGTCCTCTAATTTGACACAAGGGTCATTACCCTTTTACATTACAGCTTTATGAATTATGTGTGTTTATTCAATTTATGAATGATACTGATAGATGATACTGTTTCAATTGTGGTCTCTTTTTCTTTCTTTTCTTTTTTTTTCTTTTTTGCTTATTTCTTTTATGTCAGAGCTTGGGGAAATAATTGATTTTACCTGCATCCAATTACCAATTCACTTTTACTTACTTGCTAATTGTTAACAGAATATAATCAGTTTCTTTAATGACTGATGTATACAGTCTGCACTGCATAGCCTACCTATAGTGTTATGTGGTTGTGTGTGTGAGCCTCAGGCCTTATTGCAGACTGCATGGTGAAATAACTCCATCTCCTGGTGACTGGTGAGAATGGATCCTGAAGTTATGACTGGTGAGAATGGATCCTGAAGTTATGACTGGTGAGAATGGATCCTGAAGTTATGACTGGTGAGAATGGATCCTGATGTTATGACTGGTGAGAATGGATCCTGATGTTATGACTGGTGAGAATGGATCCTGATGTTATGACTGGTGAGAATGGATCCTGATGTTATGACTGGTGAGAATGGATCCTGATGTTATGACTGGTGAGAATGGATCCTGAAGTTATGACTGGTGAGAATGGATCCTGATGTTATGACTGGTGAGAATGGATCCTGAAGTTATGACTGGTGAGAATGGATCCTGAAGTTATGACTGGTGAGAATGGATCCTGATGTTATGACTGGTGAGAATGGATCGTGAAGTTATGACTGGTGAGAATGGATCCTGATGTTATGACTGGTGAGAATGGATCGTGAAGTTATGACTGGTGAGAATGGATCCTGAAGTTATGACTGGTGAGAATGGATCGTGAAGTTATGACTGGTGAGAATGGATCCTGAAGTTATGACTGGTGAGAATGGATCGTGAAGTTATGACTGGTGAGAATGGATCCTGATGTTATGACTGGTGAGAATGGATCGTGAAGTTATGACTGGTGAGAATGGATCCTGAAGTTATGACTGGTGAGAATGGATCCTGAAGTTATGACTGGTGAGAATGGATCCTGAAGTTATGACTGGTGAGAATGGATCCTGAAGTTATGACTGGTGAGAATGGATCCTGAAGTTATGACTGGTGAGAATGGATCCTGAAGTTATGACTGGTGAGAATGGATCGTGAAGTTATGACTGGTGAGAATGGATCGTGAAGTTATGACTGGTGAGAATGGATCCTGAAGTTATGACTGGTGAGAATGGATCCTGAAGTTATGACTGGTGAGAATGGATCCTGAAGTTATGACTGGTGAGAATGGATCCTGAAGTTATGACTGGTGAGAATGGATCCTGAAGTTATGACTGGTGAGAATGGATCCTGAAGTTATGACTGGTGAGAATGGATCCTGAAGTTATGACTGGTGAGAATGGATCCTGAAGTTATGACTGGTGAGAATGGATCCTGAAGTTATGACTGGTGAGAATGGATGTTATGAACAGTAGCGTCACCTTTTCTCTCGCTTGCTTTGCTTCCTTTTTTAATTCAGTTGGCAGTCGAGAGCTATGTTTTTTTAATAGAATATCGTTAGCCTCATAGCATAAAAGTCATGCTTCACTTGTGGTCAGCCGAGCCATCTTTGTGTCAAAAATGCCTATGTCAAAGAGATGCCTTGGGCAGGTATTGATTTTGGAATGTAACAAGCATTCTGATAGACTGATGGCATAGGCAATAATGTGCAGTGAATCAGCAGTGTTAGGAGAATAGAGTTAGGCAGATATCTCCATTTGGCCAAAATATGACTTATGAGCAATTATGCTAACCATATGTTGCTCTTTCATGTATTCAGTCATGTGTTCAGAAACTCTCTCCAGAAACTGAAGCATCATACATGGCTGACAATACAGTGTGCGCTGTGCTGTAGCAAGTTCTCCCATACTGTGCTTTTGGACCAGTATAGTATGTTTTTATAAACGGTAATCAAGTGCTTTAGTTGGCGAGCGAACTTGGTGATGGTAAGCATAATACGAGTTGACTCGCTATTAAATTAATGTGAGAAGAATTATGATAAATACATATAAAACGTAGGTAGGTATGATATATGGTATATGGCAGTCTCACGCGCCTGTCTCGTTCGAATTCACGTCTACTACGTTCCAGTTCTGCATCCAGTTGAATGCGTAATTCAAGTAGCTTGTGCAAACCCGGGAATGCCATTGACATTGTGTGTAAAGGCGTAACAAGGCAATCGTCTGGCATTTAGCTAATGTGTGAAAGGCGAAAATCACTGGTGGACCCGGTTGAGATTCCATGTAATTTACACGGTACTATGTGTGAACAGGGCTTTACATAGTTACCTATCACTACCATTCTTGTTCTATTTATTTCATGCCCTTATATCACTATTTTGCTAAACATGGTTGGATGCTAAACTGCATTTCGTTGTATAGTACTTGCACTCTGCGATGACAATAAAGATCTTGACCTTTTCACTTACACACAATCTCCATTGCCCTCTCCCTCCTCATGGGTTGTGCTTTCCTATTACGTAACTGACATCCATTCTCTTACACTCACTTGTTTTTCTCTCATCTAGCCCATACTCAATTCTAGAAGACCCCTTCATTTTCGACGATGTAGACCCCAACTATGGTCTCCATGGTTACTCGCTACACATCGTACTTCACAACACGGTCACGCTAATCATGTCGGAACGTTTCCCTGAACTCAACTGTCGGAAAGGTAAAGAAACCACAACATTCTGAAAATGATACTGAAGATAAGAGAAAACTGGTTGGGCCCTGGGTAAAGCTTACTGCCTTGGGCTTCCTACAGTACAGAAAGAATGACTGTGGTATACAGTAATACCTGCTAATCTGCCTCTTCTTCCACGGTGACATTGCTTGTGTGTTGTCATTGACTAGGTAATATCCAGGACGGCTTCATTCCGTTGAATGCCATCAACAGGAACGACCTGTCCCAGCATAGACCCCTCTGTGGCAAGATCAGCCTGCCCTGGAAATCGGACCACCTAGGCGGGACTGTGGAGGTACCGGTACACTGTAGTACACTAACACTAGTGGATGGTCCCAAATCAATGCCTAAATCAGCACATAAACGCCTCTCTTGCTGGAAGGATTGGTTGCTTTTCTACCAGATAGCAAACTCCCATCTGATTGCGTCAGCTCAGTTGATCTAGGGCTAGGGGGGTTTAGGGGGTTGGTCTAGTAACGGTTGATCTGAATTTTCCCACTATTCATCTGATGAGGAATAGGCTTTCACCCACCAGCCTAACTTTAACCTTTTAAAACCTCCTTACCTTTGAAAATACATAATGGTAAAGTACTATTGTATGTCAAAAGAAACCTCATGTCCTAAAATCATTTTCCCCCCCCCCCCATCCTAATAGAGTGTTTCCCCTCCCATTGAATAGACGGGGTGTGTATATGTTTTTCCCTGCCTAAAACCTTACATGCAACTCAAACGTTGGTAATGGCAACCGTGGAGGTGGATTTGGGGGCCTCTGAGCCCCCTGCCCTAAGAGATGTGAGGGGGAAACACTGTCCTAATGTCTTTCCCCCTCTCCCACCTCCCTCTCTCTGTAGAACTGCTGCATAATGAGTCTGACCCTACTAGACGAGTCCAAGAACCCCTTCTGGTGTATCAACGCCCCCGTCTCTATGGTGCCGTCTGACAATAAGAACCTCTCCTACGACTACGAGGGTGAGAACTTCTTCATCAACCACCAGGATACCGAGGGCAAGGTGAAGATGCAGTTGGTGTGGCTAGAGGAGCAAGGACAGTTCTTCCTCATCAGCCTCAAAGTCTTCATCGCCATAGCCAAAGTCAACAAGCACTTTGGGAGAGAGTACTGAGACCGCACATGCTTTGTCGAATCTATGTGATGACGGTGAATGGTGAGTTTGTTTAGTTTTTCTCAACAAGCTTGAAGCTGTTTCATGTTAGAAGTTGTGCTTTAGCATTCCAGTTTTGTGTATTATTTATTTCATTTTCTTCATTCATGTCTCAGAAAGAAGCTCGTTCAACCACACACTGGCAACAATGTACACTCAGAAAGCATACACAGTCATTCATAACACTCTGACCTACAAAACACTAACAACAGGGAGCAGTACATAGTTTGAATGATTTTCACAAGAATCAATATTTCATCATAAAAATGGTTCGATTTATAGTAATCATAGACAGAATAGTTGACTGTACAACTGTAAAGTATTAGGCAACAAGAATGAATCAGAAATGCTGCAATTTGCTTCTATCCTTAAGTGTTTTTTATTATTTTTTGTGGTATCTTTGCAGAAAGTAAGTTACGGTACATTTACTTCAAAGTACACTACATTTACTTGTGTAAAATGAAAAGTGCAAAATAAAGTGGAAAAAGAAAAACAGAAACTCATTTGAATTGAGTTCATGGATTTTGGAGAACGTGTTCATTGAATGCATTGTGTGTGAAAGCAGCAATGTAAAAATGACTCACAGTTTGGTGAGTCACATGGACTTGTGCTTCGCTGACTGTATGAAGAGTTGTGACCCTGTGACTTCAGTATTGAACACTGCGACTTAGCGACCGTAAAAAAAACTGTGAACACGTCAATGTTATTTTGCCTGCGTAGTTTGGCACAATCTGCCTCACAATCCTTGAGAGGATGCAATTCAATTGAATACTATTTTTGGATTTGTTCAAGGTTACATGATTTCAGTCTCTTGGTTCATCCAAGCCTTAAAAAAAATGTTATATATACCTTTGCACTCGATCAAATTGCAGGACCCTCCTTTCATGACTTTTCCTAGATATGTGTGTTCTACCACCCAGTATCCTCATCAGGAGAAGCTAGTATAAAGCTATTTTGCCGTTTTTCTCTGTAGGAGGTAGGCTAATTTACAAGACGCAGCTTCCCATTGTAAAGACTATGGTCGTTTGACCCCCGGGGCGGCTCTTATAGTAGGTAAAATAGGCACGGCTGTGTTAAACGCTTTCTTACCTGTTACACATCTGTCTGTCCAAATTGTCTTTGTAAGCCACATCCCCATATCTGAACGCTTTTGCTATTACCCCAATTGCATTGTCAACCACTATGCAATTACCCTTAGATGAAAATTGGGTTTAATGCTGACACTGTGACTCAGTCTCATAGTTGAGATAGAATTAGGCTTGGATCAATTATTGGAATCAGTCGCAGTGTTGCTGATGGCCATAAAAACACCACCCTGGTTTCAGAGTAATAGGATTTACCAGGCAGCTCTCTTTTATTCTCTGAGGGGGTCGCCGTCACCTTGAAAATATGCTTATTTTTCACACACATCACCGACTACATTGGCAGTCAACGTTCAAATCCATTTGGATGAGAGAGAGGGAAGTGTGGGGGGGGGGGGGGCAAGGGGGGATGGGCGATGAATTGGCTTCTGTCACCGACTGGCGTGGTAAGTATACTTAGGGGAGACGTGTGAGGAGCTCTGTCTGAAGGTTAAGGACTCCATATGTTGTCCTGTGACCAGAACAGGTTTATATTGGGTCCTCGGCTCCTCAACAGCATTTGAATCGCAGCTGTTTATCACGCAGGTTACCACAAGGGCACCTGGGTCAGTCTGCGAAGCCTGTATGGTAGACTCAATCTTGGAAGTGGTGACTATAGAACTACCGTATTTGGAAAAGAACGATTTCTCCGTTCCGTGCACTACCAAACAGCCCTATAAACTATGTCTTTGATATACCAAAACAGCCTTACGAACAAAGGAACAACACCTGCTCTTCTGATTCCACTTATTTGATGGAGATACAGCATTCCACCATTCCACCACAACGACCTTCACCGTGGATCTACCTATCACATCAACCTTCTGAAAACTGGCAATCCCTCACCGACGTTTATGAGGGCTACTAAGAGCCCAAGGGCGTTGTGGCCCAGTAATGGCCCCCCCAGAACATTTAGCCTGTTATGTGCCATTTAAAGTCATCCAATCCAGTCGGTGTAATGTCTAAGGAGTGGAGATTGATTATTTGAAATGGATCTCATTTTGAACTGCAAAGTGCCTTGCCAGAGAGGTTATGGTATATGGCTGCCATTGGCACCCTGATTATGAATTATGTACAAGTACATTGCTAATGTATAAAGGAGAGGGAAGCCCCCATAAGCATCTGTGATAAAAAGGAAGCCAAATGACTGTATTTGTGTGTTGTGAGTGTGAATAATTTACTTTACAAGGCAAACTAGTTGACGATGATAAACAACAAGTTGAATAGATTAGAACGTCAGATTCACAGTGAGATGCATACTGGATGTTATCCAGTAGATGGCGCTCTTCAGTAAGCAATGTGAGAGAATACGAGGATACGTCTGTTGACAATCCTTGATTGTTGATTGTGGAGTATTGCATTTACCTTTGATGGTTTGTCTGTTTTGTTTGGATTCTCACTGAGGCATATACCAGACAAAAGTATGACTTTTATTATGTCTTAAGTATGTCTGTCTCATCATTCAGGACGTGAACTCCCTGACCTCACAATCCACCGCTTTTGTGAAATATGTTACTTCCACCGCACTTAACCTTAGGATTTTGCTGAGTGGTGCCTAAACGCATAGAATTAATTCCATGACGCAGCTCGGATTGTGAGTCTTAATTAAGGTTAAAATGGATGGAACCACAGAGTATGATTATGATATGGTTTCTTGCATGGTGTCCCATTAAATGAGTACATTCAGACTCATAGAGCTTCATTAAACAGAACCCTCAGAGTTTCTTAACAAGTTCATCTTGGAGGAAAATTGCTTCCATTTTTAGCCTCTAACTCTGTCCCCAGTGACTAACCAGCTGGGCCAATGAACCATTTATCCCAGACAGACACTGTTTTATTCAGCTCCCTCATTGGTTGGAAAGAAGATATATTTCAGGGTGTGTGTGTGCGCGCGCGTCCATGTCTTTCTGCCTCCCTCTGTTGGTTTTCAAACTTTCTAAAATTAGATAAACATGATCCATATGTTGCAACAATTTCATAAGTGTTGTCTGAGCTCCTTTTGTGACATTGTCGAAGACTCTACAAGAATTCTCTGGTATTAAGTTGGCTTTATATATGGTCAGACCTCAAATAAGCAATTAAAAGGTCATCACAAACCTTGGGCACATGTTAATGAGAGCATTGTCTCTTACTTGGTTAACATCCTTTTCGCTATACTTTTTTTCCAGAGGAGGCAACTGAGGTTAGGAGCTTAATGTAGAGTTGTGTGTCTCACATTCTTCAGTTCTGTTAAGCTGACTAGTACCACTGCCAACAGTTCACAGCCTCTCTGCCTCATATTTGAACCATGATTCCTCTCCTCCCCCTCTCTCTTGCTCCCTCTCCTCCCCCTCTCTCTTGCTCCCTTCTCTCCTCTACTCTCCTTTTCTCTCCTCCATCTCCAATCCTGGTCCTCCAGGCAGGGGGATTGGGGTATTGGTGGAACCTCCAGGGGTGACAGTATTGTAATAAGCTTATTATGCCCGGTATGATCCCTGATTTATCCTCCCCCCCTTTAAACGGCGCATCGGGCCAACCAGTGTGGAGAAATCCCATTATATCAAAGCTGCTACTCATCCCGAGGCGGCCGGCCCAGTCCTATTGCCGTACTCTCCTATACATGCTGCGTCTGTGCTTTTACATAAGATATTCACTTCAACACTCTCTAAATCTGGAGAGCTATAATAGAACAACAGGCATAGTCTAGGCAACCTGGGTGTAATTCTCTCTAGCAGGAGTTACCGCGCTGCCGCGCCCCCCCCCCACCACCGCCACACGTCTCTGCTCTGTTGTTATTCCACCTTCTCATCTCCGGCGGTGGTTGAATTCTTAGAACCTCTGGGGTTGTGTTCTCAGAATCTAAATGTCATGTTCCTGGAAATCCTGATTTGTTCCAATGTTGTTGGGGTTGTACTGTAGCTGCATGTCTTTTCTTGTTTCTCTTTGAATATTATGGATGAAACTGGTGCTGGCCTTCTGAGTCATGATGTGTAGTATTCTCTAGAGTTGGGGAGTGTCCGCGGACCAGAGGATTGGTCACATCTGTTCTGCCCTGTAATTCTTAAAAACCTGCCATACTGTCACTGGCTCTTCCATGCTATGAATGAGACAGAGAGAGAGAGGAGAGAGCGGGAGGGGAGAGTATGAGTCAGCATGTTATCACTTAGCACGAAGAACAAACTCTCTGACTTCTCGGGTAAATAACTTCTCATATCATCAGCATCTAAGTTGTGTTGGGTCTCGGAGCATATGCTGGACTATAGCAGGAGAAATCCCCCCCCCCCCCCTGACTGTCGACTCTACTTAGCACTCATACAGGCGCCTCTCTTTCATGTTTATTTCGTAAACCCTTTGGGTCTCCTGCTGTGTCTCAGGAGGTTACATTGCCCCAGGCACGAAGTCAGATGGGTGGAGAAATCACAGATCCACTCAAAGCCTCCACTGGCCCATCCAGACTTGGCTGGCGAAGACCATACAGTACACACTACTGCACCATGAGGAACTGGCAACATCTCCACCAAACTAATAAGGTTCAGTAATGTACATCCTGTACATATAAAGATGGGGGGGGGGGGGATTCTGTTAGAATTTCCAAACAACAACATCCTCCCTAATAATAATAATATACCAGTACTCAAACCCCCAAACATGACAGATGCCTTATCTTCTCACTGGCCATTGTTGACATCCTCCACAACCCCTCCTTGCCTCCCATAACCTTAGCAAAGACACATCGGTTTACTACAGCATGTGTTTGTGTGCTGAGACTTCGCAGAAAAAGACCAGAAGCTTGCCAGTAGAGGAGCTCCTGGAACAATTGTTTTGGTCCAAAGGTCTGCGCCTGAGGCTATAACCCCATCGATCTGAGCCACCACTGAGGGGGAGACGAGCACTAACGTTCAATGTTTCAGGCACAAAGCAAAAAAGCTTCCCTCGATATGTGTGTGAACTGGCACGCTGAGGCTTTCTCAGTGGATAATGTCAGAGGTGTGTGACGTGACAAGGCGGCAGCGATGTCTGTCTGTGTGTGTTTTGATGGTGCATACCGCTGGTACGGTACAGACTCCAAAGGGCATGTTTGTGGCATGTCAGTGATTATCTTTGGTCAATTAGGCATTAGGCCTGCAATGTTTATCTGCCATTGTGGGCCGGGCGCCCTGCAAATATTCCCCACTGGGTCATTCATTATTGAAAGCCCATTTCTCAGAGTGTATGACACCGAATTGTTGTTGAAATTGAGCTCACACTAGACATTCCCCACGAGACACCTATTACTAATAGCTGGTGTGTGTTTTTCTTTACTGTGGTGTACTGTACTGCACCAGTATGTCACTTGTAGTTCACTTGCATTACGTTACAATAGGGAGTTAAACCATTCTGCCCATGTAGAGTCACAGCTTTAACCATAACATCATTCTAAGATATAATATATATAATAATATCAACACTCTTTATTGGAGTAATTATGAAGTGACTGTGTGTCAACATACCCAAACTACTGTAATTATTGGGACAGTGAAGCATTTTTTTCCTCTGTTGACTCTGTACTCCACAAGTTTAGATTTGAAATCAAACAATTACTATGAGGTTAAAGTATAAATCCTCTGCTTTTATTTGAGCGTATTTGTGTACATATTGGTTTCACTATTTAGAAATGACAACATTTGTTATACATCGTGTATTTTCATGACACCAAAAGTATTGGGACAGTTGGCTTGACAGGGTAGTTCCTGGTGTGTTCCGTCACATCATTTGTGCAGAGAGCTGTCGATGTCTAGTCTTGACTCCATGCGTTCTGTTTGCTTTTGGAGTCTGATATTAATGGCTGTCAACATGAGGATCAAAGAGGTGTCATTGAAAGTCATGGAAGCCATTGTACCTCGGAAAAGCCTGAAGAAATCAAAACATAGCCAAAGTCTTAGTCTTATTTATTATTATTATATATACATTTTGGAACATCATTAAAAGGAAAGAAAGCACTGGTGAGCTCATCAATCATAAATGGCCTGGTAGACCAAGGAAGACCTTGGCCTAAACATTATAAATAACAGAGTTCCCACGGGTCCTTGAAATCCTTGAAAGTTTGTGAATAAAAAGATAAATCATCAAGGTCTTAAATGTTTTTGAAAATAGACATGGGTCATTGAAAGTGTTTGAATTCCCCCCTCTCTCTCTCTCTCTTTCAAAAAAGAAAAAAAATATATATAAAAAAAAAATACTTAGCTCGTCAACTAGTAAATAAGTCTCTGTATTGCTTAACTTACTGTGCTGTGGTAGAGAAGGCAAGAGACCATCTAGTGTTCACACATTCAAGCCTCTCTTTTTAATTGTTGTCTGTGACCGGATAGTTCCTATTATATAAATTCACATCTAGATCTGTCTCAAACTATGGGTTAGGGTTGGGTGTGTTGGGTCCTTGAATTTGAGGGAATTGAGTCTTGAAAGTCCTTGAAAGGTGCTTGAATTTGATGTTTCAGAAGGTGTGGGAACCCTGAAATAAATACGAAAAAATCCCAAACAACTGTCCAAGAGATCAGGAACAGTTGGCATGAATGTTAGAGACTGCTATCTATGTCACCAGAGGAACTACAGGGACTACACTGAAAGGCTTCATTGAAAGTTGCAAACCACTAGTTAGTCCCCAAAACAGGATGGCCAGGTTACAGTTTGATAAAGTTTTTAAAGGTTACAGTTTGATAGAGTTTTGGAAAAAGGTATTGTGGACAAATAAGACAGATATAGTCATGTATCAAAGTGATTGCAAGTGAAAAGTTCAGAGAAAGAAGTAACTGACCAAGATCCACAGCACCACTTCATATGTGAAACGTGGTGAAGGGGGGGGTTAAGATATGGACATGTAATGTTGCAAACATATGACTTGTCCATCTTGGGAGCTTGAGCAAGACTCTGAATGCATCATTAAATGCCACCTGCAGCTTTTTCATTTTAGCTTTACTGTAGCTGCACCACAAGTGGGCTGTATAGAGTGGAGTACAGTACAGGCTCTAAAAAGGGCTGTACACATGTTACATTTGCGTGCCAGCATATTAGCTTGTGCTTACTGTTTGGAGCTGCACATCGTCGTCATCACATAGATCATTCCTGATGATGTGACCCAAATCTCTTACTCTGTTCACACATTTCACCACATCACCACATTTAGCGCTTGGTCTGCCATAGAGAATGAAAGAAAATCTTGCTTCTGATCCTCCTTGGTTTTAGCGATCATGACAACACTTTTTTTTTGAGTTAAATGTAATGTCCTACTGCACACCATAACTTGAGCAGACTCTAAGCCAAGAAAAGGAGAAAATGCTTTCCTGTCCCAATAATTAAGGAGGGCACTGTATTCAAAGTTTTTTATTGAACATTTTAAAACCAACTAGCATACATCATTCAATCATTGAACTAGCCTCTGGGCTGAATGAGTAAGAAAACCACTGTACACACACACACACGCACGCACACGCACGGACACACACACACACACAGACACACACACACACACACACGCGCGCACACACACACACACATGCACACACACACACACACACACACACACACACACACACACACACACAAGCACACACACACGCATAAACCCCTAGTGCAGCCTGGCAGGGAATGATTGCATTTTAATCACATCTATGTCCGTTGTGGGGCCGCCTGTGTGCTGAGTCTGACACCCATTAAAGATGACGGTCATCTCTGTGGCTTGGATAACATTTCCGCATGCTTGCCCCTGTCAAACAGCAAATAAAGACAGATCTGTTTGGCAGCTTGCTGCTTTGATACCTGTACTGTTTCCTCCCCCCCAACCACTGGAGTATGAGATGTATTTGGTGGAATGAACACGAAAAGTGACGCATATGCTGCAGTGTGTTTCACCACTTTGTCCTGTCATGTTTGTCAAAGAATACAAATGAAAGCTAGTTTGTGCCTTTTTACTGATGGCAGTGCACCACCACCACTGTTGCCATGGCAAGGACCCTTGATTGAGTATTGCTGACCCCCGCATTGGCCACAACAAGAGAATAGGTGCAGAGTCTTCGTTGTTGTGGATATCATAAGTACATTTCAAACACAATCTTATGCATGCATTTGGTGCAATGAAATGTCTCAACACAAGTTAGTTTGTGAGAGACAGCACAACCTTAACCCTAACCCTAAATAACAATGCAGTCTCACATAATAACACAGGCACAGAATTAGCCACGTGGGGAAGAGGTCCCCTTCAGCTCGACTGGCTAACTGACGGAGGACCGGCGCTGTCAGGTCAGCAATAATACATCCATCGCAACATACTCACGTACCCACTCAGCCCATAAACCCAACATACACACTCTACCAGAATGAAATCGATGTGAAAGGTCAAGCATAATGCACTTCGCTGCAGTGCCCACTCAACCTGATCAAAATGCATTTCCCCTATGCTAAGTATGTGTCAGATCCATGGGCAGACATTTTGATTAATGTTCTTTTTCAACACCCAAGAATCCATAGGGTACATTAAACAAGAACTGATGTTTCACTCTAATGGAAACAGTTAGTGGCATTTGGCAGTACAGCTCTTAGTTTTTCTCTCTTACCACATGTAGAGTGTGTAATTAGAGATGTACAGGCACAGCTACCATGATGATGATGATGATGATGATGATGATTGATTCTACCACTCGCTCACACTCTTACGCTGAAGACTCCACTCCTCCA
This sequence comes from Nansenia antarctica, assembly GCF_963989245.1. Lineage (NCBI taxonomy): Eukaryota > Metazoa > Chordata > Actinopteri > Argentiniformes > Microstomatidae > Nansenia > Nansenia antarctica. Next base: position 19,180,469 of record NC_137682.1, read on the forward strand.
GATCACCCACCTCCCCTGTTAGTGAGATAAATGGCTTACTGTTGTGCGGAACTTTGAGAGGTAATTATCTCTTAACCTCACGTAAAAAGAAAACACTGGTCAAAAAAGACTATGAAGAGCACACAACCTAATGATCATCGCTGAAATTGGTAGCAGTCATTTTTCATGTTAGCAAAACACGTCATCAGGTAATTATGAGGAGAAGAAGGTGCAGAGATTGACAACACCTTGTACAGCTTCAGTGACGAGACAGAACCAGGTTCTGCATGCACTGGGCTGGAATGACCATACAGTAGTGAACAGTATCTATCCGTATGGATTACACAGGTGCATCTTAAAAGAGGCCAGGAAATATCAGAGCTAATAATTAGTTCCATTTGACTGCCAGTGCCAACCTACTTCCCAGAGGAATCGTTTAAAAATATTGAGATCACTATGGTCTGATAAGAAAAGAGAAAAACAGTACACTGTGTAAACTAGATACTCTCTAAAAACCTGACACAAACAGAACATCATCCCATTCCCGTTGTCTGTGTTGTAAGGGTGTGGCTCAACGCTAAATCTTTTTTTCTTTTTTATTATCTTAACTTAATAACGTAATAATACTTTCAAAGTGTCCATATTCACTTGTATATCCCTTGTAATGTAAGTAACGATAGGCACGACAGTATCTATATACTGTGGTTTACAACAACTGTAAAACTCTATGAGGATGTAACCTAGACCCCAGAGGAGGAGAATGATATGAAGAATGGCCACAAGAAGGCATTGAAGGACCATGAGTGTTGCATGGTTTTCCTGACAGGTCCTGTTGTCAGGCCACAACATCATTATGTCATTCTACATATCTTGAACACTCCTTCACAACCTAAACAAGCAGCAGGACACGATACTTCTTAAACAATGCTTTAAAAAAACAACTGCCATTAGGACACAGGGCAGAATTTGACACTGAATGACTTGTAGGGATACCCAGAATTGTTAAATGATTTACTGAGAATTAATCTGCTTAATGGCTTCGACACCACTTGTTCTGAGGACAAACTAAATCCTATGTCATTTCCTTAAGACCCACCAAAATGAGTAATCCCAACAAATGTCGCCTGCCAAATCCTGAACTTAACCAGATCTTATCCACCTCATTTTTCTGGTTTTCTGCTCGAAATGACATGCCCACAGTGAATATAGAATATCTCCACAATCACAAGGGCCTTCATTATGATCTTGTTATCAAATGAAAGCTAACACCTGTGGGGTGGCTGTAGAAGTGTCAGAATCAAAATCTATGTTACTGTGTCAGAGTAAATAGAGCGAGAACATTATAAAACATCTCAAATTCAGTCTCCGCCTAAAAAAACAACAGCTTTTACAGTGAATATCACCTTGGAAACCTGATAACCAAGCCCAAATCATCTAGGAATCAGTACTCCAGGGTCTTATTAGTACTTGTGCCAAAGTCGATGCTAGTAATGTGAGCAAATGCAACTTTGTACCTGTTTTAGTACAGGTATGTTTAGGCGGACACCTATATGTTTAGGCCATTTGGAGATATTTTGGCACCATCTTTGACCTTTGACCTTTCTCATGTATCAGATTTTTTTGGGTTGGCCGACCAATGGTATGGAAATTCGGCGTTGAAACCGGACAGACACATTCTCCAGTTGGAGAAAACTGGATGTGACTTAGGCCGTGTTTACCGTCTCGGGAAAAAAATGGTGGCATCGTATAGCATGCAAAGTTGTGAAAAAAATGTGATATCGATGAAGAGAATTGATCGAGGTAAGCTCTTTATATCACTTCGGATCCACCTGTGGGTCCGTTGGCTCCTATGAGCTGTGACCCAGGGAGTATTACCCGTAACCCAACCAAGGGGTCTTGACCGAGCATTTGGGTGCATTTGGGTGACCGGGACATTACAGATGAGATAGAAAGTTCAGCCAATGTGTTACTTGAATTTGAGATTTGGGAGTGCTGAACATGGGGCTAAATTACACAGGAAGATAGCTTACCAAGAAGTTAATTGTTTAAAGAGACAGTCTCCAGGTCTGAAGGAGAGACAGTCTACAGTCTCCAGGTCTGAAGGAAAGACAGTCTACAGTCTACAGGTCTGAAGGAGAGACAGTCTACAGTCTCCAGGTCTGAAGGAGAGACAGTCTACAGGTCTGAAGGAGAGACAGCCTACAGTCTACAGGTCTGAAGGAGAGACAGTCTACAGTCTACAGGTCTGAAGGAGAGACAGTCTACAGTCTCCAGGTCTGAAGGAGAGACAGTCTACAGTCTACAGGTCTGAAGGAGAGACAGTCTACAGTCTCCAGATCTGAGGAGAGACAGTCTACAGTGACCAGGTCTGAGGAGAGACAGCCTACAGTCTGCAGGTCTGAAGGAGAGACAGTCTACAGTCTGCAGGTCTGAAGGAAAGACAGTCTACAGTCTGCAGGTCTGAAGGAGAGACAGTCTACAGTCTGCAGGTCTGAAGGAGAGACAGTCTACACTCTCCAGGTCTGAAGGAAAGACAGTCTACAGTCTGCAGGTCTGAAGGAGAGACAGTCTACAGTCTGCAGGTCTGAAGGAAAGACAGTCTACAGTCTACAGGTCTGAGGAGAGACAGTCTACAGTCTCCAGGTCTGAAGGAGAGACAGTCTACAGTCTGCAGGTCTGAAGGAGAGACAGTCTACAGTCTACAGGTCTGAAGGAGAGACAGTCTACAGTCTGCAGGTCTGAAGGAGAGACAGTCTACAGTCTACAGGTCTGAAGGAGAGACAGTCTACAGTGACCAGGTCTGAAGGAGAGACAGTCTACAGTCTACAGGTCTGAAGGAGAGACAGTCTACAGTCTGCAGGTCTGAAGGAGAGACAGTCTACAGTCTACAAGTCTGAAGGAGAGACAGTCTACAGTCTGCAGGTCTGAAGGAGAGACAGTCTACAGTCTACAGGTCTGAAGGAGAGACAGTCTACAGTCTGCAGGTCTGAAGGAGAGACAGTCTACAGTCTACAGGTCTGAAGGAGAGACAGTCTACAGTGACCAGGTCTGAAGGAGAGACAGTCTACAGTCTGCAGGTCTGAAGGAGAGACAGTCTACAGTCTCCAGGTCTGAAGGAGAGACAGTCTACAGTCACCAGGTCTGAAGGAGAGACAGTCTACAGTCTCCAGGTCTGAAGGAGAGACAGTCTACAGTGACCAGGTCTGAAGGAGAGACAGTCTACAGTGACCAGGTCTGAAGGAGAGACAGTCTACAGTCTACAGTGACCAGGTCTGAAGGAGAGACAGTCTACAGTCTACAGATCTGAAGGAGAGACAGTCTACAGTCACCAGGTCTGAAGGAAAGACAGTCTACAGCCTCCAGGTCTGAAGGAGAGACAGTCTACAGCCTCCAGGTCTGAAGGAGAGACAGTCTACAGTGACCAGGTCTGAAGGAGAGACAGTCTACAGTGACCAGGTCTGAAGGAGAGACAGTCTACAGTCTACAGTGACCAGGTCTGAAGGAGAGACAGTCTACAGTCTACAGATCTGAAGGAGAGACAGTCTACAGTCTACAGTGACCAGGTCTGAAGGAGAGACAGTCTACAGTGACCAGATCTGAAGGAGAGACAGTCTACAGTCTACAGTGACCAGGTCTGAAGGAGAGACAGTCTACAGTCTACAGATCTGAAGGAGAGACAGTCTACAGTCTGCAGGTCTGAAGGAGAGACAGTCTACAGTGACCAGGTCTGAAGGAGAGACAGTCTACAGTGACCAGGTCTGAAGGAGAGACAGTCTACAGTGACCAGGTCTGAAGGAGAGACAGTCTACAGTCTCCAGGTCTGAAGGAGAGACAGTCTACAGTCTGCAGGTCTGAAGGAGAGACAGTCTACAGTCTCCAGGTCTGAAGGAGAGACAGTCTACAGTCTCCAGGTCTGAAGGAGAGACAGTCTACTCTCTCCAGGTCTGAAGGAGAGACAGTCTACAGTCTGCAGGTCTGAAGGAGAGACAGTCTACAGTGACCAGGTCTGAAGGAGAGACAGTCTACAGTGACCAGGTCTGAAGGAGAGACAGTCTACAGTGACCAGGTCTGAAGGAGAGACAGTCTACAGTGACCAGGTCTGAAGGAGAGACAGTCTACAGTCTTCAGGTCTGAAGGAGAGACAGTCTACAGTCTCCAGGTCTGAGGAGAGACAGTCTACAGTGACCAGGTCTGAGGAGAGACAGTCTACAGTCTGCAGATCTGAGGAGAGACAGTCTACAGTCTACAGGTCTGAGGAGAGACAGTCTATAGTCTCCAGGTCTGAAGGAGAGACAGTCTACAGTCTCCAGGTCTGAAGGAGAGACAGTCTACAGTCTCCAGGTCTGAAGGAGAGACAGTCTACAGTCTACAGGTCTGAAGGAGAGACAGTCTACAGTCTCCAGGTCTGAAGGAAAGACAGTCTACAGTCTCCAGGTCTGAAGGAGAGACAGTCTACAGTCTGCAGGTCTGAAGAGAGACAGTCTCCAGTCTCCAGGTCTGAGGAGAGACAGTCTACAGTCTCCAGGTCTGAAGGAGAGACAGTCTACAGTCTACAGGTCTGAAGGAGAGACAGTCTACAGTCTACAGGTCTGAAGGAGAGACAGTCTACAGTCTCCAGGTCTGAGGAGAGACAGTCTACAGTCTCCAGGTCTGAAGGAGAGACAGTCTACAGTCTCCAGGTCTGAAGGAGAGACAGTCTACAGTGACCAGGTCTGAAGGAGAGACAGTCTACAGTCTCCAGGTCTGAAGGAGAGACAGTCTACAGTCTCCAGGTCTGAAGGAGAGACAGTCTACAGTCTCCAGGTCTGAAGGAGAGACAGTCTCCAGTCTCCAGGTCTGAAGGAGAGACAGTCTACAGTCTGCCGGTCTGAAGGAGAGACAGTCTACAGTCTCCAGGTCTGAGGAGAGACAGTCTACAGTCTGCAGGTCTGAGGAGAGACAGTCTACAGTCTGCAGGTCTGAAGGAGAGACAGTCTACAGTCTGCAGATCTGAGGAGAGACAGTCTACAGTGACCAGGTCTGAAGGAGAGACAGTCTACAGTCTCCAGGTCTGAAGGAGAGACAGTCTACATTCTCCAGGTCTGAAGGAGAGACAGTCTACAGTCTCCAGGTCTGAAGGAGAGACAGTCTACAGTCTCCAGGTCTGAGGAGAGACAGTCTGCAGGTCTGAAGGAAAGACAGTCTGCAGTCTCTAGTCTCCAGGTCTGAGGAGAGACAGCCTCCACCATGGTGTGGCCTTGCTCTGCTAGCCCCCTCACACGCACACGTCATCAGTTTTACAGTACTCCCAACCTTGTGGGCCGGAACACACAGTGCATCTCATCAGGGAATATTACCTAACACTCCTAGGACAACATTCATCAACGTCAGGGGGGGCTTTTGCCAACAGTGCATTTCTTCAACCCGTGTCCATTTCAGTTGTTCCTCTAGCACCTTGGGGGTCATGTGACTTGCGCGGTTCTAGCAGTACATGCGATATCTACCGGAGTTCTCCAGTGTTCTGACCCTGCTCTTTCAGCTGGCTTGTTAGCAGAAGCACAGGGCTTGATAACTTCAATATCTCTATCCATACAGTATATGTAATGATGAGCATATTGGGAGACATGTGTTTCCAGACCAAAGGGTCTTCTTACAGAACAACTCTGATTCTAACTAACAAGCAAAACAATGGTTTGGCTTCTCTGAGAAAAGAGCGCCCAAAGGTTCTTCTGAGCAGTGGTTTGGTATTGTATTTGTGTGTGCATCGTTAGTGCGTGTGTTGATTCAGAGGGCATGGATGTGTAACGATGCAGGCTGACCAACTGCATATTCTGCATCACAATTAGCCTTTATCTTTAGTGGAGTGTGCAGCACTAATACTGTAATATTGAGTTTTTGCATCGGCAACATGCTCATTTGCATATATTGTCAATATAACAAAATAAGGATGCACCGATAACACTTTTTTTCAGACCAAGTACAAGTAGCCTACTTACATTTGGGTACTTGACGATACCGAGTACTGATATGATTACTTAATAATACCATTCAAGTTCTAACAATGACTTTGAAAATCCTGCAGGCCTTCTACAGAGGCACAACCGAGAGCATACTGGCTGGGTGCATCACTGCCTGGCATGGCAAAGCGCCACAGAGGGTGGTGCGGACAGCCGAGCGCATCAGTGGATGTGAGCTTCCCCCCCATCCAGGATATATACAAACAAACACACAAACAAACATACACACAAACAGTGTGTCAGCAAAGCCCGGAGGATCATCAAAGATCCCAGCCACCCCAACCACAGTCTGTTCGAACCGATGCCATCCAAAAAGACAAAGCCTCTTCCGGTGCCTCAGGGCCAAAACTCAGAGACTAACCAACAGCTACTTCCCCCAGCCGCTTAGGTTCAAGCCCACTGTAGACAATTGACTTTAGCAGAGTCAATTTCAGAGAGAATTTAGCAGAGCATAGTTTGCAGTCTGCTCTACTTTTGTCGTCATCATCGCTTCTCTTAAAATATCTCCAAACTGCTGACATTGTTCCTCCTCTGCCCCTCCTCTGCCTACCTGCTAGGAGAGGTTATGTTACGTTGCCGTAAAGTGGTATCGGGAGCGGTTGTATCTGAGTACAGGGCTCTCAAGTCTCACGCATTGGGCGCACAATGCGTGTGTCTCACGCCCAATGTATGAGACTTGAGAGCCCTGTGAGTAGTTTTATGATTACAAGTACATGAGCACGGTATAGGGTACGAGTATGAGTACTGGTATCGGTATCGGTATCGGTGCATCCCTATAACAAAACCTGTTAATTCCATCAGGGACTGATAGCTTGACAAGTGGTGAAAGTTATACTATGCATGTCAGAGTACAACAAACAGTTCATGAATGAGACAAACATGCCAGTCTATTTGACACCCGGTCAGATTAGCCTGCCATGCCCATAAGCTCAATAAATCTTTAAGTACTTCATCAAAATGTATTTATGCAGGGACATGTATGGCCTAAACACTGCTCTGAGAACTGTACATTATAGAGAGCCTCTAACTAACTACAGCTATCTGATGACAGCCTGGAGAAATAAAGACTGATCCCAGTTTCTCTGAGTCATCCACAACAGTCACATAAATGCAGGGGAAATCACATGAGTAGCATGATCACCACCATGCCTAGTATACTAATACACATACTGGCGGTGTTCTAGTGGAGATGTTGTATACAGTATGTGCAGTACGTAATGCACCTGACTTATTGTTTTTAATTTATTACTCAGTGTTGTTTTGTTGTTGAGTCCTTGATTTTGTCCTTAGTGTTTTGAACACTATAGGTGTCAATCTTCACATTGAGTGTTTTGGATAAAAGACAAAAAAAAATGTGTTGAGGCATGATAAATGTAGAGAGCTTAAGTTTGACTTAAATATTCAAGACAGCCTTCCAGCCTATGCAAATTAGTTTCAAAGAGTTTCATGGCCACCCTTTTAGAAGCACATGAAAGATACAGAGGGGGAAAAAGAGTGTGAAACAACAAATTGCATGGCTCATGCTGTCATCTCAGTTCAAACACTGCCTGAATGAAAAACACATAAACCTATCAATATGTGCTCTTGCTCATTAGTGGACATTTTCATACATAATGATACACAGCCACACTATACTATATGTACACTTTATTAAACTGCATACTGCTGTTGTGAAATGATCAGTGGCAAATGCTTGTGCAGTGTATCAGTCAGTTTTTACGATTTTTTGTGTGATAAAAGGCAGATTTGGTCACATTCCTAATGTGGGCATTGAAAGTTAAATTAGAATCTATGATGACACCTAGGGTTTTGGCCTGGTTCCAGAGTGCTTCAGGTCAGTTTCTGCCAAGGGGCAGCATACAAACTAAAGAGGACTGGACCTAGGATCGAGCCTTGTGGTACACCACAGTTTATGTTATAGTTCTTGGAATAGTGTTCATCAAGGGCAATAAAAATAAAATCTATATCTGTGAGGTAAGACTTAAACCAGTTAAGTCCAGTGTCAGAGAGGCCAACACACTTATGTAGTCTGTCGATAGTAGAATAGAATATTGTGGTCGACTGTATCGAATGTTGCGCCCTCAGGTCAAGGCGAACAAGGACAGAGAGTATTTTGGTGTCCAAGTTATTTCTAAAGGTGGTGGGGATAGGATCAAGAGAGCAGGTGGAGGGCTTAAGCTGTGATACTACCTTCCTAAGCATGTCAGCGTCAACCAGGGCAAAAGACTCTAGGGTCATCTCACATAGTGGGATAGGGGGTTCTAAGGTATCACTACTTAGCTGAGCAATACCAGACCTGATGGTGGTTATCTTATCTCTAAAGTATGCTGCAAACACTTCATGTATGACTGTAGTCTAAGGAGACAGAGTTAATCAGGTGGTCAGTTGTAGAGAAGAGCATTTTTGGTTTGTTCTGATTATCATTGATCAGTTTGGAGAAATGTTGTCAGATTTCCAGGGGGCTCTCTCTCTGTTTGGGGTTCAGACATTGCCATATCAACGATGGAGGATACCGCATCGACAGTGACTCCATGTGTTATCTCCAGATCTAGGGAGTGGCTGGGTCCAGAAACATGTTGAGTTAAATCCAGAATATTTAAAAATTCCATGGCTTTGGAATCTGACTTATTATCCACATGTAGGTTAAGGTCACCTATAATAATGCTTTTATCATGATTACTGTGGATAATAGACTTCGTAGAATTCAGCCAATTCGACTAGGAAGAGGGGGGCGTTGCTTTGGAGGCCTGTATATAATTATTGCCAGGACAGGAGGCTGACACATGAGTATAATAGCACGATGCTTAAATGAACAAAAAATACCCAAAGAAATGTCCCTGCCGGCAAGAGCAGCTGTGAGTATAGTTGCAGTCCCACCACCCTTTTCCCCCTTGTCTACAGGAGTGGGAGGAACTATAGTTTGGGGGAGAGGCTTCAGTACATTTGTGTGTTCTTGGGTTTTCATATACTGTATATACGTTACTATGTTTATATGTTTATAAAAGCACACAGTTACATGCTAACTCCCCCCTGTCTATATACCCCCTGTGAATAGGCCATATAGTGTATATAAGTATACGTTTACATAATAGATACATTCTCAGATTCCTACAGATCACTTATCCCCCTATTTATATCCCCCCTATTTATGTCTATTTATGTCTCATTCTTGTTTTTTATTATCTTAGGACTGTGTTTGATTGTTAGCACCTAGGGCTTCCATTTAAATGTCGTTGTACCTGTTACAATGACAATGAAGATCATTCATTCATTCATTCATTCAATAAGAGCGTCTGGTCCATCAGTGCTGAGCCAGCTTTCGGTTAAAACATAATACAGTCCAGTTTGTGCTCCGTAATTATGGTCATTAATAAAAAATGTGTCACGGCTTGGTGGAAAGGTCGGCATGTTGGGGATTGTGCAACCTTGCAAACAAGCCAAACAAGTGTTGTTGTGAAAAAATGTGTTTTACGTTTTTTTGTGTGCATATGACAAAAATTGAAGCGATAAGAACCCACTCAATATCATAACCAACAGTTTTACATGCACTAAATACCTACACTTTGTTAGCAAACTTGGGTCAGCAATAGAAAAGTGTTCTACTGCTGACCATTGTAATATTACGGTAGGAGATGATAGTACCACACAGCCTGGACCACCTCTCCAAGCCCCTCTGGTGGGTAGGGAGGGGGCCAGATATAATTACATGTTTCCTTGTGTCCAGTAGTGATGATTATAAGAGTTTTTAGTATCTTAAGTCCGCTAAACTGATTTCCTCCCTTGTCTTTGTCCCTGATCAGTGCAAAGAAAAGGTATTTGATGGGATTCCAGTGTGCACACAGGTTAACCGGAGCCAATTTTCGATGTGTCAGTGCGACTGACATCATCAGCTTCTTGTGGCAGATTGATCATCGCAGGCCCAGTCACCCCCGCGTTGTCACCACCGCTTACTGTGTGGAACCCATTTTTCAACTGCCCGGGAATGTTCTGTCATGTCCACATCAAGTTATTTATTTGTTTCTCCCCTGAACAAGGGATGAGTAGAATAACACCTTTTTTCTCTCCTTTCTTCCCTTATCCATCCCTCTATTCCATTCTGGGCACAGTTTACAGAATAATATCCTCTAAATCGTTTTAAGATGCAAATAGATGAACTGATGCTCTGTGATGCTTTGTAGCCTGGTCATGAAGTCTGACTTTACAGTAACATTTCGCTTCTATTTCATTGTCCGGGAAGGTGAGCTTGCAATATCTGTCTGTTTTTTTACGACGCTACTGGGCCTTATTCATTTCCCCATGAGCTATTGGCTTGTCATCTTTAGATGGTACAGTATGCGACCAACGGGATCACATAACTCTACATTCTCCCCTATAGCGCACTCATGTTATTATGCTAGCAGAAACACTCTTGTGTTTCATATGCAGGATCGTCGGAAATCGAATATGTGAATCGAAAGCAAATTGTCCTCTGAAGGCCTCGGGTTAGTGGGGGGGGGGGGGGGGACTGCGCTATCCTATCTATACTGTAGTTCCCATTGGAACTCTGGGGCACAAACTTAACTTTAAAGCAGATGCATGCGGTAATGTATGCGGCCTCTCTGTATTTGATGCTGCTCAGTTGCATTACCCTCCATCCCCCAATGCCCATATTTAATGTGTTGAGTCGGGGCTTTCCATCGCAGGGGGCTCAGTGGTGCAGAGCTCCATGGGTCTCGCGGGGGAGCTGCGATCACACAGCCGCACTACAGAAAGCATTCAGAGAGCCCCCCGAGGAGCCCATTCAGCATATTGCTGTATAATTACCTCAAAGTGATTAGAGAAATCAATGCTGGCCCTGTCACTGCACAGGGTCCAATGCAAAGGCCCAGGGTAATCAAAGTGCACATACCTGTCCAGTTCCCCTAGTCCCTTTGTGTAACCCCCCCCCCCCCCACACACACACACACACACACAGAGGCCTGCGATCTCACTCTCTCTCACACACACACACACAGAGGCCTGCGATCTCTCTCTCTCTCACACACACACACACACACACACACACACACACACACACACACACACACACACACACACACCACACGACAGCCTCCTGGTAAGTCGACCTGTATGGCAGGAGTAGAGACACAAGCCAAACCCCCTTGGACTCCCCCTGTCTCACATAGTTATGGAGAAATAATACCAGCCTTGTTTGCTGCAGACTGCAGTCGCTCCACAGAGCCAAGTGGCAGGATTGATCCCCGCCGTAAAGCCAATAGCACTTTTTTATGAGACACACAGTGGTTTTAGTGGTGTCAGAGATTACAGCTCAGGTTGGGAGTCCAGTAAATCACCCCGTTGAAGATTTGCAAATCATGACTGTTTCAGCTAGGAGCTCACAATCTAGGAGCTGGGAGCGCACAGCCTCCTGCGCTGCACAGATATGGCAGCAAACCAAGCACACCTGATGGTTGATTAATTTTTGATGGTATTGACTTTGTGGTAATTGTGAGTAAACTCTCTGTGGAGTGTTACCTTGGCTGAATATTATACAGGCTGTCTGTGTGTGTGTGTGTGTGTGTGTGTGTGTGTGTGTGTGTGTGTGTGTGTATGTGTGTGTGTGTGTGTGCATGTGTGTGTGTGTGCGTGTGCGTGTGCGTGTGCATGTGTGTGTGTGTGTGTGTGTGTGTGTGCATGTGTGTGTGTGTGTGTGTGTGTGTGTGTGTTTGTGTGTGTGTGTGTGTGTGTGTGTGTGTGTGTGTGTGTGTGCATGTGTGTGTGTGTGTGTGTGTGTGGCTGTATTTGTCTTACCTGAGATGGGTCTGCACCTGCTATGGGACCCATCCAAGACTGACTAATGAACAGCCATTGGGGGGTGTGCTCCATCTTTATGGTGGGAAGAGTGAATAGCAACAACACTCTCAAACATGAAGTCAATCAGGAACGGCATGCGTACTTAAGCGTTATGGAACGAGAAGCCGTAGTATATCGAGGCACGTGAAGCAGAGTGCCGTTACACCCCCCTAGCTGTGACGATATCCACAATATACCACGGCTTCGAGTTCTTTAACGCTTTTATACAACGGTTACCACATTTATCTATCAATATTTCACAAAAGAAAGACAAGACAAACTTCTAATTAATGTATTTTAATGGAACTATGTTTTATTGCAAGTGTGTTCATCCGCTGAACAGTTGTTTATTGGTTGCTAAGCAACGGTAATACTGTAACTTCGATAACGGTAATATATAGAAACGCGAGTAATATGAAAAGATGTGTCAACATTCCATTTAGCCGTGCGTATATCATGGATATTGGCACGGCTGGAATGCAAACTGACCAATAGAGACAATGGACCGGCTCTATCCGTTGTATTATTTGTGTTGACTGATGGCAAGCATGAAAAGTTTCTCCTACAAAATTTGCCCTGTTTTATTTAATGAACTATTAATTATAATTGTATAGCCTCCATGGAATGTGTTTATAATAGGCCACATTATGTCCTGTTGATTGCATGGATTATAATAATAAATTATGATGAGGAATGCACTTGAATCTTGATTGTTGTTTAGAAGAAAAAGATACAAATCACTTGTGAGTTATTTCTGTCTATTTCATTCAAGATCTGTGTTTACATTCTTTGTAGCCTAATTGCTGCATCTCCCAGAGATCCACTCTGTTTTCAAAAGTAAAAGTAATTCTCTAGACTATTGGGACAGATGGTGGCTTGTTCGTTCTAGTCTTGTCTAGCCTACAGTAGGCTATGGTGTTTTCTGAGTTTTTTGGTTGAAAATGTCCATCCATCCATGACAGTAATGCTAAGACAGCAGGTATACTGAGGCACCAGCAAAATGCATCATGTAGAGTACTGACAGCAGGACAATGCTTATTTTGTGAATTTTACTTTGATCCATACATCAAACATATGTAGTGTAGGTATACATACAGAAATGTAATGTCACAATCAGTAAGGGTAGCTAGTGCTAGCAGAATGGAGATTGAACCAGGCCCAGTGCTAGTGACAGAACCCCTGGGTCCACACAATCATTATTTATATCTCATGACAAAATCATTTAATATAAGTGGATAACAATAAAATGAATCCAAAAACAGGCCAATATGTGCTCTTGTGTCTGGGGTTGACAAGTATAAAAACACCATGAAGATAACTTGTTATTTAAACAATGCCCCACTCTTCTTCCTCTAATTCATGACCTGATATATTACTGTAATCAACTCTGCTAGGCTAAATGTCGGAGATGTTCTGTTGTTCGTGCAACACGTTAATCTATCTAGCAAGCTGATTAAGCAAGACTCTGCAATCATAAACTATTCCGTCACTCATGAATTATTTTCGTGACCTACTAATAGACAAAGCTTGACTTCTGGGCACTCTGACTGCTCATTGATGAACATGTTATACAGTAAATATGGTACCGAAAAGATGTAACACACGCCTACACACAAGACATGTAAGGAACCCTTAATTCACCCACTACATATTCCTGCCTCTGATAGCTGGCCAAGCTAAATAACTGCAATATGGAGTGTGGTCAAGACTGCCACGTCCCAAATGAAGATGGAGAGTATTATTCATACTTCCAATTTCACAGTTAGTTCCAGTGTAATGAGTGAGGCAGGGGAGCATGTGGGCTGCAGGTTAGTCTGGGGGCGTCTCCTACTCAATGAGGGCACAGCCACTCAGCCATGGTTCAGCTCTCCAAGGGCGGCCATTTTGAGAGGTGGCTTGGCACGGACAGTTGGCATGTACTCAATGTACCTACAGGGCTAGTTTGAAGAACACTGCCGCAGTCATGTCCCACATCCATAATATTAGATTGCATCTATAACTCTCTTTTAGGATATTTATTTATATATATATATATATATATATATATTTATATATCACATTAGTGGTGATTAGATAAATCAGTATTTGTCCATTTCAGTGGCTTTTGGAGAAACAAATGAACAGCAGGATGTAACACAGTAACACTGTCTAACTCTTAACACAGACCTGAATACGCACAGGCCAGCATAGCTAGACTCAATATCAATGTGAAGCACATGTCTGGACTGCGTCTGTCTTCACGGCCAGTCTGTAAACTGTTATAATAAAGATACTCCTTTATCCTCCACTTTCTCCTCTACCTGTCCACGCCATCAGCTCTGGATCCCATAGGCTGGTCTAATTTGACACTTTGTCCTGTATGGTCATATGGTGATCAGGGATCCTGACTGACTGACTGGCTGGCTGGCTCCTTCCTGTCCCAGACTGGCCAGTTTCTCTCTCTCTTACAGTAACAGGAGCAGATGGTGTCCAAATTACCATTCACATCCAATGCTGCGATATACGCTCGGCTTCGCTGACAGCACGCTTTTTGCTCTAACTTCCACGACGGCAAATTGATTCAACGCATTGCAGATTAAGCAAACATTGCATGGGGATCGGGGTAAAAATGTAATGGACTAGAAATAAAGTGAATCAGGAAGAAAGAAAAAAAAACATCCTCTCTGATTAAGCAAGAGAAAGCTGATTAGAGGCTATCATGTTAGAGTAAGATCTGCTTATGTAGATAGACTGCTCCTAGTACAGGGCAGCTGCTGCTGGAACACACTGAGAACTGAACACTGAGAACTGAACACTGAGAACTGAACACTGACACCTGAACACTGAGAACTGAACACTGAGCACTGAGAACTGAACACTGAGAACTGAACACTGAGAAATGAACACTGAGAACTGAACACTGACAACTGAACATTGACACCTGAACACTGACACCTGAACACTGACACCTGAACACTGACAACTGAACACTGAGAACTGAACACTGAGAACTGAACACTGACAACTGAACACTGACAACTGAACACTGAGAACTGAACACTGACAACTGAACACTGACAACTGAACACTGACAACTGAACACTGACAACTGAACACTGAGAACAGAACACTGACAACTGAACACTGACAACTGAACACTGACAACTGAACACTGAGCACTGAACACTGACAACTGAACACTGAGCTCACCAATAGGGCCAGAAGAGGGAAAAGTATGGAGGCATAAAATGAGAATGCAGCCTCACCAAATCTCCTCTTTTGTACATGGTGGTACACAGAGAAAACCAGCGTCAGAAGACCTGAGAGCTCTATTGGGCTGATATGCTAGCAAAAGGTCTTTCAGATATTCTGGTGCTGTCCGAGTGAGAGCTTTATAAACAAGTAGAAGGATCTTGAAATCTATTCTGAACTTAACAGTATGTTCTAGTCTATTCTATTCTGGGAAATAAATCTTATTTCTGTTGCATGTTTTGTTGTCAGTTATGCAGATTTACAGAATGATGTGTTTAGGGAATGGAGAAAAAATATGTTCAGTCACTGAACACTGAGCTCTACTGTGAGACATCTGTCAGGGGCCATAAATCATAAAACGGTGTCTCTCCGTGCATTGAGACTGTCAGTGATGCTGCAGTGTGTGTGATGTACGATAATGACTCCAGGGTTGATTGTGTTGGGGCTTGTCAAGGACTCTTCATAACATACTTAGCCCATCAGAGGTCAAAGTAGTAATTGGAATTTAGGGAGTTGACTGCCTTGTGGTATTATTGTTGACCTTCATGGTCTGCGTGTGTGTGTGTGTATGCGCGTGTGTGTGTGTGTATGTGTATGTGTATGTGTATGTGTATGTGTATGTGTATGTGTATGTGTATGTGTATGTGTATGTGTATGTGTGTGTGTGTGTGTGTGTGTGTGTGTGTGTGCGTTCCTGCGTGCGGATATACATCACCCTATGGCAGGAAGAGAAAGGGGAGGAGGGTGGGACACCGTGTGTTAAGAAGTAAGAAGTATAATCCTGTTCAGATTTCAAACAAATCAATTTCTCTGTCAGCCATTTTTCAATTCAAAGTCCCAGAGATGAGTGTTTATGAAAGTGCTTATGCCAGCGATATATAGCCGTAGAGTTTACTCATGTCTGGGTAAAGGCAATCAGTCAGTCAAGCAGCAGAGCACCTTTCTGATGCAGGTAAACATTGGCAGCTTTTATGTCCAAAAATGACTATTAATGCAGGCGGGGTCGGAGACGGTGTCAGCCTGTCAGCTATCCTGAGGTCATAACCCACTGAAGGATAGAGCCACAAATATATTAAACTGCAGTCAAGGTTACCGTGTGTGTGTGTGTGTGTGTGTGTGTGTGCGTGTGTGTGTGTGTGTGTGTGTGTGAGAGTGAGTGCCTTGGCAGAGATTGAAATTGTCGCTTTTTGGGGGGGGGGGGGGGGGGGTCTGTAGCAATGGTAGCAGTACAATATAACCATCACTAGCTTCTCACACTTTAAGTTCCCTTTGTCAGTGCTAGTTTATGGCATCAATTACTTCATAACATTCAGCGGCACAGTGACTCCTACATTAGCTTTGCCTCATCAGCTCCTTACGCCCTGGAAAAAGCACAGAGCTAAGCCAAATACACACTAGTCTAACACAGTGCTACATCACATAGCTATACCTCAATCGCTATTTTAACATGGCCGCTTACAAATGCGGTTTTCTGTTATCTCAAACTACAAGCCGCACATTATTTTAAGCCTGTGTGTTAATTGAATCTATAAAAGTATTATTACTCTGTCTAATACATTGTGTCTTGTGTCTCCCCCAAGCCAAATTATTAACGAGATTTAGGGTCATTCCATGTTTCTGTTTGGAGCCATGGTGAGTAAGCTGTGCTGAGGGGGGGGGGGGGGACTGCCAGCCAGCTGAGGGGGGGGGTCGCATGATTCACATGCGGAGGCTGTGGCGCAGGAGGTAGAGCCGCCGTCTAATGATTGCAAGGTCGGCAGATCGGCGGTTTGAACCCCAGCTGGCCACATGTCGAAGTGTCCTTGGGCAAGACACTTAACCCCAAATTGCTCCCAATGAGCGGGCCGGCGCCTTGCATGGCAGCTTGCCGCCGGTGTGTGAATGCGTGTGTGAATGGGTGAATGAGAGGCAACTGTAAAGCGCTTTGGAATAAGGCGCTATATAAGTCAGTCCATTTACCATTTACACTTATGTCCATCAATCAATCCATGATGTTTGACTTGCATTATGTTTTGGACACGAAAAAGCTTAATAGGAACCTGGGCTGAAACCTCAACAAGAGGTCACCAGGGAGACAGAGGCAAGAACAAAGCTCACTTGGGAAGGAAGAGACTTAAAACTTATCGCACTCCTCAATCTCCTTTTTCTGCACACACTTGTGGCTGTGATTGTAAAGTGTGATGTGGATCTTGGGTCTTGGTAAATGCAACTTCCACTGAGTCATCCACAGTAGATCACTATGACCGTCATGTGTATATTTACCCAGTACCCAGAGTTGCTCTCTGAGAGTGTGTTTTTTTCCAAGAGGAAAAACAGTCAGAATACAGTATCTACAATGCGGCTGTGGGGCAGGAGGGAGAGCCGGTGTCTAATGATCGCAAGGTCGGCAGTTTGGCGGTTCGATCATCCCCGGCTGGTCACGTGTCGAGGTGTCCTTGGGCAAGACACTGAACCTCCAAATAGTTCCCAATGAGCAGGCCGGCGGGTTGCTTGATAGCTTGCCGCCGTGTGTGTGAATAGGTGAATGAGAGGCCATTGTAAAGCGCTTTGGAATAAGGCACTATAAGTCAGTCCATTTACCAATTATGGTTTTGACAGCACAATGTTGGTAAAAGTGGTGAAATTACTCCGGTGAAATTAGTGGTGAGTGATTCTAGGCAGCTACAGAACCCCCCAAAAGTGACAATTTCAATCTCTCCCAATCCGCTCACACACACACACACACACACACACACACACGGTAACCTTGACTGCAGTGTAATATATTTGTGGCTCATCCTTCGGTGGGTTATGACCTCAGGATAGCTGACAGGCTGACACCGTCTCCGACCCTGCCTGCATTAATAGTCATTTTTGGACATAAAAGCTGCCAATGTTTATCTGCATCAGAAAGGTGCTCTGCTGCTTGACTGACTGATTGCCTTTACCCAGACATGAGTAAACTCTACGGCTATATATCGCTGGCATAAGCACTTTCATAAACACATCTCATCTCGGGACTTTAATTGAAAAATGGCTGACAGAGAAATTGATTTGTTTGAAATCTGAATTCTTACTTCTTAACACTAGAACAGCCATGGGTGGGGTTATTAACACTAGAACAGCCATGTGTGGGGTTATTAACACTAGAACAGCCATGGGTGGGGTCATTTGAACAAGTGAGTAAAATAAATGTATACCTTTGCACTCGATCAAATTTCAGGACCCTCCTTTCATGACTTTTCCTAGATATGTGCATTCTACCACCCAGTATCCTTACATTTTCAAAATCACATCAGGATAAGCTAGTATACATTTTTGGGGCAGTTTTTCTATGTAGGAGGCAGGCTAATTTACAAGATGCGCCATCTAGTGATCTTTGTGTGTAAGTAGCAGCTTCCCATTGTAAAGATTATGGTCATTTGACGCTAAGAGTAGGTGAAATAGGCACAGCTGTCGACTACAACAGCCATGGGTTGGGTCATTTGACCCTGTGAGTAATCTTTTTTATATACCTTTGTACTCAATCAAATTTCAGTACCTCCTTTCATGACTTTTCCTAGATGGCAAACGATCACAATTTATTTTTCGATAATCGCAAGAATTAACGATCAATTATCGATTAATCAATAAGCTTTTTTTCATTAAAAAAGTTTTCCTTGGGGAAAAAACGTTATTTGTGTTGCTATTGCACACATTCATTCATTCACATTCAAACTAGACACTACAGTCAGATAGCAATCCTCTTAAACAAGGCAGTGAGTAGCTTAAATTGTTTAACTTAAAAACACATTTTACGTTATAAATAAAAATATAGAAAATAAGTAACTCACCATAGGAGCAGTAAAAAAACAGTTACTCACAAATAGGAGAATGACTGAAAACGTTAGTGTCCTTAAGAGCGTCCAGCTTAACTTAAATTTAAACTCCAGCGAGAGACTGTAGGCGGCAGGCCTACTGGTTCTTGTTCAGAAAGATGATCATGTTAACATGTTCAGGGGTGAGAGACGAACGCAATCTGGTGACACGTGGACAAACTAATTTCCATTACTATTATTATTATTTAAAAAATAAAAAATAAAAATAAATAAAAACGATTATCGAGCAAAATATTTTGTGATCGACCAAGATCCTTATCGATCAATTATCGATCGTCGATCATTGATGCCCACCCCTAATGTGCGTTCTACCAACCAGTATCCTTACATTTTCAAAATCACATCAGGATAAGCTAGTATAAAGCTATTGCAGTTTTTATATATATTTTATATATTTTATATATTTTTTGTAATTTCAAATATATATATATATATATATTGTGGACCTTTAAACCATTTCTGGGTGCGTTTTGAAGTGTGCTTTGGGTCATTGTCCTGCTGGAAGGCCCATGACCTCTGACAGAGACCCAGCTTGGCACTGGGCCCTACATTGCACCCCAAGATTATTTGGTAGTCTTCAGATTTCATGATGCCATGCACACAGTCAAGGCATCCTGTGCCAGAAGCAGCAAAGCAACCACAAAACATTGGTGAACATCCACCATGGTTAACTGTAGGGGTTCTTTTCTTTCAAAGCCTCATTTTGTTTTCTGTAAATAGTAAAATTATGTGCTTTACCAAAAAGCTCTATTTTGGTCTCATCTGTCCACAGGACATTCTCCCAGAATGATTTTGGCTTCCCCAGGTAACTTTTGGCAAACTCCAGTCTGGCTTTTTTATGTCTCTGTGTCAGCAGTGGGGTCCTCCTGGGTCTCCTACCATACCATCCCATTTCATTCAGATGGTGACTGATAGTGCAAGCTGACACTGTTGTACCCTGTGTCTGCAGGTCAGCTTGAAATTGTTTGGAAGTTGATGTAGGTTTTTTATCCACCAATCGAACAATCCTTCGTTGCAATATTTGATACATTTTTCTCTTCCGTCCACGTCCTAGGAGGTTAGCGACAGTGCTTTGGGCTGTAACCTTCTTGATGACATTGCGCACAATGGACACAGGAACATTAAGATCTCTGGAGATGGACTTGTAGTCTTGAGATTGTCCATGCTTTCCACAATTTTGGTTCTCAAATCCTCAAGACAATTCTTTGCTCTTCTTTCTTTTCTCCATGCTCATTGTGGTACACACAGACACACAACATAAAGGTTGAGTCAACTTTTCTCCATTTAACTGGTTGCGAGTGTGATTTCTATATCGCCAGCACCAGTGACTTGCCACAAGTGAGTTTAAATACCAATTAAAGCATTAAAGCATTACATGCTTGAAATACAATTATTTCTTAAGAGGATCAAATCATTTCTCAGAAGTACTATGGGACAAGATAGGCTGAACGCCCTGGCTATGCTGTCTATTGAGCGGGACTTCATCCAAAAATCACCGGACTTCAATGACATGGTGATTAACCTGTTTGCGTCCTAGAAAGGCAATGTGAGCTTCTCTTCAATAAGCACCAATTGAGTTTTTGGCAGATGTTACAATTGGATCACGTTTGGTAGTGCATAGCGGAACTTTTCTGATATTGTAGGCTTAGGCTATGATAGAGCGTCTCTTCTATCATGTAGCCTATCATTTAATCATTCTCGCATTGTGTTTTTGTTAAAAATGGCATGGGATATTGTGTACTGAGAAAAGTGTGTGTGCGTGTGTGTGTGAGACAGAGAGAGAGAGAGAGAGAGAGAGAGAGAGAGAGAGAGAGAGAGAGAGAGAGAGAGAGAGAGAGAGAAAACAAAAACAAAGAGAGAGCGCTTTTGGTATCAGAACGTTTTTGTCGGTAGCCTACTTCTCTAGTTGTGTTGTAGAGCATTATTACTATAACTTAGTTGGCACTGTATCTCGGATGTGATGCTGCTGTTGCTGCAGTGTGAACTGTTGATGGGTATAGACCCTAGGCCTAATGGATTTATTAGCCCCCCCCACTCAGTATCACCACCAGCCGCCACTGAACATGTGAATAAGAAAGCATTTGTAATTGTAACATTTTTCTTGGAGGAGTGCTGCATTTATCTGACAGAAGTGCAGCGGTGCCGATATTTTTGTCCATGACTGTACCAGTTCCATCACAGTCATCCCTTCATTGCCCCTCTGTCTCCCTGGAGAAAGCTGTGCCAGCCTTGCTGCATTCGGTCGCTGCCTGGCCTCATCTGGCAAAGTGATTGGCATGTGGTTTCGCAGGACGGCATTGGCTGAAAGGGTCCGATACGGGCTAAGTAGTTGGGCACTGCAGGTGATTCTTTGTGACAGCAGCTTAAGCCAACGCTCCCTGGCCTGTTAGTGTGAAGGCAGGCTGCGGCTGCCCTGCTTTCTGAATGACTTCCTTCTGCCGCCTTGGCACCGCAGGGCCTTGAGCCTGAGAGCATTTTGGACATGCGAATGGCAGTGAGAAGAAGTCAATACTTTAGACTCTTACCTACTGTATGTATGTATGCATGCTGTTGTGTAAAAGTGGAACACTGTGAAACACAACAGCCTTTGCGCTTTCAACTCAAGGAAGTGGTTCATACCCTGAGAGAATTTAGTCTGAATAACACCTCAGCCTGATTACATAAAGGATGAGGTTATACCATCTGATTTAATATTAGCCTATTAATGGCAGGATTTGTGTGCTATTATTATATTTATGTTTTCCTTATAACATTGTTATGGGTTTAGCACTTCCACATGTATTATTATTATTACTAATATTATTATTATTATTATTGTTGTTATTATTATTATTATTATTATTATTATTATTACTTATTTTACTTTATTCTATTATTGTTGATTTTGTATCCTGCTGCAATGCCAACAGAATTGTACCTGTACATTGGATATAATAAAAAGCAATTCTGATTCTGATTCTGGGGTAATGGGTTGATAGCGTCAAAGGCAAGCTATTAGCATTTGTAATCTGTACTTCTGTTGACTTTACAATTCTATGAAGTGATGAATGTTTACATGGCATATGCTTCAATAGCCTACGACAGTATATAGACCAAATCATTCGTCATGACTAGATATCTACATTTCTTTGACAATGGTCTGATCGATATTAATCCCTTTTCATAGTGAGCCAGGCGACGGGGAGGAGAGTGGGACGCTGTGTTAAGACAAAGCTCTGGAGAGTTCTGAAGTGAAGCCAGCAATGAGTCCAGATCTAAATCCCATAGAACACCTGTGGCGCGATCTTAAAACAGCAGTCATGTGAGAGACCTGGAGCAATTAAGTTTTGAAATCCCAGTAGAGAGGTGTAAGAAACTCATTCATGGTTACAGGAAGCAATTGATTTCAGTTTCTTGTTCCAAAGGGTGTGCTACCAAATATTAAGTTGAGGGTGCCAATCATTTTGTCCAGTCCATTTTTGGAGTCAGATTTGGCCTTTTTTTTCTTTGCTTTTCTGTGTTGTTCCAATGCAAATAAAATAAATAAACATGTGAATACCTAAGCATTTCTAATTGTAACATACACAACAGTGCATGACTATACATAATCAGGGGTAATTATGACAGGTGTGCATCCTGTTTAGGGGGATGTGTTCTATCAGGGAAAATGAAGAGGCAGAATAGTGTGTGGAAATGTAAAGAGAATGTAAATGTCTATGCAAGGAGCGAGTGTGTTTGGTGTGCTTGATATGGCTTCCTGGGTGCCACTCTATTTCTGCTTTAGCCAATCTATCGTAGTCTTGTATTTGGCAAGGCGCCGCTGAAGCTAGCGTTGTCTAATGCCGAAATAATCAGGTTCCCAGGTAGGCCATTGAAGAGAAAGCAGTTTCTCCTTGAAAGCCATGACAAAACAGCTTCCGTAAACATCCCACTGAGGTTATCTGTTTTGTGTGCAGATACTGAACATCTTCTACCAGAAATGAATTAACTGAACAGTTGGTTAATAATATCGTTAGCCTCATAGCATAATTGCCTAAGTCATGCTTCACTTGGTCAGCCGAGCCATCTTTGTATGTAGTGTCAACAATGCCTATGTCAGAGATGACTTGGGCAGATAGTGATTTTGGAATGTAACAAGCATTCTGATAGGCTGATGGCATAGGCAATAATGCACAGTGAATCAGCAGTGTTAGGAGAGTAGAGTTAGGCAGATATCTCAATTGCCTATATGCTATAGGCAATTATGCTATGAGGCGAACGATATTATTAACCAACTGTTCAATTCCATCTTTTCTAAAATCAGATTTCCTCTGTCATCATTAAGTGACTCAGCGTTTTCCACTACGACACTCTCTTCCTCCGTCCTCTCACAATCTCATCGGACCAACTAATCTGACTCCCCTCCTTCCTCTCTCCCTCTCTCCCTCCTTCTTTAGCTCCTTCCTTGAGAATTTATTGAGAGAGAAAAAAAAACACACCAAATTATAATTTTGGGGGGGCTCATTTGGTGACAGAGTGAAAAACTCAGTCACGCATGAATTGTGTCTGTGTCAATGGGAAATGCAGGTATCGCTATATAATGATCCATGCCCAACCCTTGTTGTTCATATTTCTAAATCCAAACATCAGCTCATGAGTTAAGAAGGAACTCAATTGGATAATTGAACGTCCAAGACTGATATATTCACGTTATCTCTTTCAACCATCATACATGACATGACATTGATGTTGAGTTTGGCCGTCATCTTTTATTTGTGATGGTCCTTAAAAGTTAAATACCTATGCAACACACCTTCCTACAGTACCATTACCCTTTGTCAAACTTATTTTGCTAGTGGAAATCTATCCTGCTTTCTTTTTTTTTGCCCATTCAGAACATTTACTGTAATACTCCCTTAATAGTCTCAGCTCCTGTCACTCACACATTCAGATTAAAAGTAATAAAAAGTACTAGTGTCAAATGAGACTCTGTTACCCACAATACTCCCTGTCTAATCTTTTGGGAACATAGTATTTGGAGTGACACTGTCTGCACTGGTTTAAAATGTAATAGAATCAGAATCAGAATCAGAAGACTTTATTGCCATGACATGTAAACATGTTAGGAATTTGGTTTGGGACAGTGGAGCATGGTTTACAGCAGGACAGGTGCAAGACAGGACAAGACAGTGCAAACCAACATCATAGTGCAAGAGTCATAAATATATAAATATAAGAAGTGCAAAGATCAAGTGTTCAAGTGTGTGGAATAAGCTACGGGTGTGTTTGTTTGCGTGAGCGTGTGTGTGTGTGTGTACATCCCATTTGCCCAATGTTCGCCCCAACAATCTTTGGTTGACATTACATTGAATTGTTGTATTGTATAAGCATTGTATAATCAGAACATTTGCTTTGTAAGAATTGGATTCTAAGTGTGTATCCATAGAGGGCCACAGTTCCTGTCCTCTGTTGAACACTGTGTTATAATTGTGATGACTTATAGTTCAATGTTACAGTTAATCATTGTGTCGGTCGTTCATCTGATAATTAAGCCTTTGAAATTGGTCGGGGAATCATTTCCAAATTAATTTGCTCACAACATTCTGCTGTGGTCCTATTAGCATATCATGTTCCATTTCCTGCCAAATAAACGTGTCCGATCAAAAGAGCTAACACGCCTGCATATGACATGAAAACACTGTCAAATGAAGCTTGGCAGCGTCACACCATGTGCAAATATATATAGGCTAAATCCAGAGCATTGGATATACTGTGTACTACCTGCCTCTGTTCTCATAAAGGCTTTGAAACGCCACGGTTGCATTTAGATGGAATCTATCTAAAGCCTGTTATATTAATCTACTTTGCAGAGGTCTGTGATCTCGCCTTAATGAAGTCTTTGCTGTTATTCATGAATGAGAATATGAGGGATTTAATTATCCTCTCTCAGTTGGAGAATCACCATTGTTGGCCAGGCGGGTCCCTATGTTTTCCTCCCTGACTTTCATTGACTTTCGTTTCATTCTGTGATACTGTAACCTTCATGTCATGTGACCCATTCAGCGCACTGATCGGGACTCTGGCTAAAAGGTCAAACCTTCGCATGCAGTCAGACCGGGGGGGACTGGCGGTGTCTTAATCTATGTCATCTACTTCCATCTAGGACACTTCGTTGCAGAAATCAGTGGTTGTCGAAAGCTGCTATCCACAAATGATTGAATGGATGGTGACCTTACAGCCACACAGCCAGTTGATATGAACAGTATGTGTGAAGTTTCTCAAAATATGTATGAATATGATAATGCGCCGGATCGCATTGGCTGTGCTTCCGCAGTGTTTACTTGTTTACACAGTGTTTGTTTAGAGGTACACAAATAAATCAGAGTGAATGATACTGTCAAGGTGATGCATGGAGCCTGATATTCAATTCATCCTCTCGCCTGTTATTCAATGTGAGATTCAAACACACCAGAGACCGGAGAGTTAAGCTCCGTTTATAGGTGTATCAGTCAAACAAAACCCTTGTTTTCCCCCCATAGGATGTGAAAGCTCAGCGAAGTGTCCATTAAGCTTCTGGCGTACCGACTGCTAGTTTTCCACTGGGTATTCCGGTGAGGCTCCATCATATTTAAATTGCTAGTTTGCATGACCCCAGAAAGACCTATCGAGAGTCGCCTCATTACCCTATCCCCACCCTACTTACTATTTCACCTACGGTACCTGTCCTCAAAAAGCATTTTGTGCAGTTGAGACATGAAAAACATAATCTCCTAACCTTTATTGCGAGTCATAAAAACAAGCACTATCATAATACAAATACTGCATCACTAAAGCTTACATTCATCATACACTATTTGATGTCAGTGAAAATGATAGGGCTTTAGTGTTCTCAGCAGTTGTTTTGGATGTGAGATGGCGGGTTGGGGAACATGTGGGGGCCCACTGATACTAGCCGGCGAGGCGCTTGGGCAAGGTCACATCCATTCCATTAACCTCAGCTTCCCCAGCTAACTACAGCACTTATTTACTCTGCCAGACTGGTGGCTTTGTGTGTTGGGGTAACAAACCTATTGTCATGTACTGTACAGCACTAGTGGAGAGGGAACGGCATGCATAATTCACTACTTGTGTCTCTTTTTTTTTGTCTCCCCTTTCTGCCCCCTCCCAACTCCCTCTCCCTCTCTTTGTCTTTCTTTTCGCTTGTTTGCATTCTTTTTGCGCTCTCTCCCTCTCTCTCTCCCTCTCCACTCTGGAGGAGTGTCCCATTGAATGGGAATTAACCCCAATACATGTCATCAGCTGCCAGGTAGTGGAACAAACTCCAACAGCCTCTCCTTGTCAATCCAGTGCCTGTCTAATTATCTCTCCGTGCTCCTTTAAACTCCGATCCTCGCACGCATTCTCTGAGGGCCCTTCACTCCCGCCCCCCCACCCCTCCACCCCTCCCGCCCACCCCACTTCTTTGCATTTTAATCCGGTGATATTACCAGACACCCGGGTGTAAAGACCCCGGCATGCATAGGAAACATTTCCATTGCCCTTTAAAGGCGAATCCTTCTTCTCCCCCTAACTCCGAGAGGTGGTTCGATAACTCCTCAAAGGAGGGTGTCTCAAGATGGGCGAAAATCAATAGGCGGTGTTCGCAACACATTCATCTTGGTGTTTGCATTTGCCTCATCAGCAATAGAACCGAATCACTGGCACTCTGTTCAACCTTCATACGGTAACCCCCACTCCCCCCCCCCCCCCCCCCCCCCCCCCCACCCTCAAAAATAAGAGAATGAGTTAATAAAAATGTGTTATCTTAGAAGCCGTGGTGTTTCTACTGTGCCTCAGCTTGTTGATTGGCCGAGCTGCCCCCAATGCATTATCAATATATAGATCTCCAGCTTCATGTCGCCTCTTCTGGTTCCCTCCGTTCCCTTCTCTTCTCTCTTTCTCTTGCTTCCCCCTCGTTCCTCACATCTCTTACCTTCTTTCGTGTACAGGCACTCATTTAGATCTATGCATGATGTGCAGTATTTGAATGCCCTTTTCTCTTGACACTGCTAGACGTTCTTCTTCCTCATGATGATGCGGTTATTATGGTATGTTCACATCATAGCCAGGGAATGATCGTGGTTAATATGTGCACATTACATTACAATGTCCCTTCCATGTATTTGCAGCTATTGTACACTGCCTTGCCTGGCTCGAGCCTGCCTCTAACTATGGCTTTGGCCATCTATTATCGACATTGTATTTCCGTGCTCTCTTCCAATAGGGCACATTCTTATTGCTCACTGGTTATATTCTCTTCTCCATTTGAGTTAATTGGACACTCTATGGCTCTACTGCAATGCCCAGGCATGTTACAGCAATTGCTTTGTTGCAACTGTGAAATGGTTTCAGGAATCATATCATCACGAAAGGCTTTGATTGGAAAAGCGACATGACATTGTTTCAATTCCAAGTTACAGCACAGCAATATCTGCGCCCTGTTGGTTGTTTTTGCATCGAGACGTTATTAGAAATTTAATATGGTATTGACAAAACACACATGCAAGCGAGAAACAATTCCCCCCCCCCAAAATAGGCTTGGTGTTAATTTGTCCTCCTGGGTGTGTGTGTGTGTCTTTGTGGGGAAATTGGCCGTAGATTGCATTTTAAAAGGATGTGTCAGGAAAAGCTACCTCTCCGATGCTGGTTGATAACCAGGAAAATTGAACAAGGAGAACATGATTGGATGCACACAGAGACAGATAAAGGGGGAAAAAAAGTCATTGATGATGATATTGCAGAATGGTTTTGTCCCACGAAGGGTAGAAAACATAGAAAGGAACCACGTTTGATCGTATGGGGCTTGATTACTATTCACGATTAGTGAGTTCATTCAGAAAACACATTGAAAGAAGAGACTTTTTTAGGGTGAATCCCAATTCACCCCTCCGGCTCCGTTTTCACCCCTTCGGGTTCCGTTTTGCGTGTTCACGTTTAGGGGTAGTGGTGTCCCAATTTGGAGAAATTCGCGAGGCACGTTCCATTCGGAGCCATGACACCTCGCCCCAGAAAGCATTGCGAATCATCTACAGAAATTATTTCGCTCTGATTTCGCTCTAGTTAATACGGAACATGTCATTTACTTTTTCTGTAATTACTTATTAATAAAGATTTGAAAAATTATGATAACCATCTTATTATCTTAGTTTAATGTCGTTTCAATGCATTATAGACCTTTTCTTTATAACAAGCATAACAAAACAAAATCGCTTTTATGTCGAGGTGCTGTGTCTAACGTTACAGGCTGATTTGTGGACGACAGTCGCGCATATGACATATTTTCATGTCTGATGGCATATAACACCTACTAATGTCATTTCAATGCATTATAGACCTTTTCTTTACAACAAGCATAACAAAAAAATCGCTGTTATACCGAGGTCCTGTGCCTATGCTTAACATAGAAAGTTCCACAGTCCAGCGCGCTCGGGTTTAGCAGTAGAGGACTGGTACCTGATCACTTCCATTAGACTACCAAAGCAGGACACCGGAGCACTCATAACTGAGCGTTTGTCACAGGGTGACAGTCACCGTGTTCCTCTGCCCCGATGTCAGTCCAATGGAAGCGTCAAGCACAGCCTTCCCCATAGAAATACATCGGTGCGCGATTCACATTTCAGAGATGTACAGTCATGTTTATTTAGAAATAAATTATTACCTGTGGTGTTTGACAGCGGATGATGGTAGACATATTTAATGTAAAGTTATCTAAAGTTAGGCTGATATGTGCATGATAGGCGCGAATTTCCCCCCCCTTGGTGGTATATGACGCTATAGTTGTATTGCAGCACTTATTATACCAAAACAACCCGCAATCTAATCCGAGCAGTTGTTATTATGTAATATTATCGATGGATGTGCCATTTTTGATGGAGGGCAGTGAGCGGGAGACTCATCAAGGACATGTAGTTAACTAATGCAGTGGACAGCGGCTGTTTCTCCAGCGTTCCTGTCACATCGGATTTCGGAACGTCATAAAAATAAATCTGTAAGTCATGCATTTTTCCATGTTTCCCTTTGATGGCATATGACGCCGTAAATGTAACTAAAGTTCAGCCGCGAAGTTGTTGCACTGTTGTCCTCAGTGCAGACTGGCAGGGTAGGAGCCAGAGGCGGATTTAGGATTGTAGGAGATCCGGGGCTTAGCCCAGAGGGATAATATAATGTGCGCGCGGAGCGCGCCGGAAAAATTTGCCTTCAACCTTCAACTTACCACCACCTTAAAGCGGACAAAAGGCTGTATTACAAAATAGACAGTAAACACACACACACACACGTCAGTCACCATCATTTATATTTGTATAGAATTACAGAATTGATGGGCTGAGGCTAGTTATGTTACAGTATGTATATCAGGGCAGACTCTGTGCTCACCACTTATATTGTATTGATTGTCTTGTCCTGTGTTATATGACGATATATTACATGTATTGTTGGCCTGTGTATAGTAGTGAAATCAAATTCCCCCTGGGACATTAAACAAACTTAGTTAGTTAGCGTTACATCTTAGGATAGATTTGAGTCATGTTCTGTATACATACATACTACCATAAGGGCATACTTAATGTGGTTACTTCATGTTTACTAGCTGTAACATTAACGTTACATCATTCTTTTTCACTTGTTACTCAGTCAACCAGAGTGCAGATATCAAAGACTATCAGCCTGTTATTCACTTTATTTGTATAAGTATTATCCTTTGTTTGATTTCTTACCATGTACCGTAACAGTACCTTGCTATGTTTCATTTTCATTATAACATAACGTTATGTTATGATAGCCAGCTAGCATTAGCAAACCGGAAAAGTAGTGTCAGTGAGTCAGTCACCTTTCTAATAAGATTCACAAACCTGAAACATCATCTATGTCATCACTGCTGGTGATGTCATTGTTGTCAGCTGCTGAAACTGCTGCTGCAACAGTTCTTGGTGCTTGTTTTGTTGAAAAAACTTTCAAATATCCATACTTACAATTTTGCAAGTCAGGCACTGATTGAGATCACTTCTTCTTCAGGGCAGGGCAGGCTACGCAGTACGCAGGCTAATGTCGCGCAGCTGCTGCCTCTCTGTTGAACTCCGGTACTGCACGTTACTCACGAGATTATTATTATTATTATTTTTTTTTTAAATTTAAAAGTAAAACATTCGGGGCTTTTCAGAAAACATCCGGGGCTTGAGCCCAAGTAGCCACCCCCTAGCGCCGCCCCTGGTAGGAGCACAGGTTTCATACAGGTTAGAGCTTATTCTGTCATGGTCTGATAATGAAGCATTGTTCTTTTTTATTTGATGACTTGTTTGATCGATTGATAGCGCAAAACTTAAGTTGTGAATGAATCGCGAGCGTCAATGCTTTTCTACGATACTACTGATGACGTATCAGGGTCTTGAAGGGTCGTCCCATTTCATAGGGGAACCACTACGGCTTGTGGCTCTGAACAGAGGCCTTGGCTCCAAAGCGAGTGGCACTCCAAAACGAGCCGAAGTGGTCGAAAAGGGAATCGGGATTGGGCCTTACTGTATGTTGTTGAATCTTGCATCATCTAGAACAGCAACAGAATATCCAGTGCCCTGCATAAGTAATGGCACAGTGAAGCATTGTTTCTTCTTTTGGCTCTACACTCCAAAACGTTGGATTACTATGAGGTTCTCAGCTTTTATTTGATAGTATTTGTGTACATATTGGTTTCACCACTCAGAAATTACAACACTGCTTATGCATAGTCCCCGTATTTCTTGGTACCGTACTCAAAAGTGATGTGACAGATCAAATGTCCAAATTAGGCACACATGTTTAGTATTTGGTCAATCCTTTGGATTCAATAACTGCCTGCATTCTGTCTGAATTATTCTGTGACCCATTGAGAGGATGTTGTCAACAACTTTCCACTTTTTGGCCCTGAAAACCTCCATAGTGGCTATGGCAGTATGTTTTGGGTTATTGTCCACTGTATGATGATGCACCGTCCAATGACTTTGGAGGCGCTTGCTTGTATTGGGCTGACAATATCTTTCTGTACACTTCAGAACTCATCCTGTGACAGGTTAGCCAGTTCTAGTGGAAGCCGTACATGCCCATTACATGTAGATTTCTGTAGGTTTCAGGTTTGTTGCTGATTGGTGTTCAGTCTCATAATGGCCCCCTGACTTTCATTGACATCTCTTAGATCCTCCTGTTGACAGACACCAATAGCAGACTCCAAAGGCAAATGCAATGCCTATAATCAATACTAGACATTGAGAGCTCTCTTATGAATTCACAAATGATGTGACAGAACACATCCGACGAACCAGAAACACCTGTCAAGCCAATTGTCCCGTCACTTTTAAGTACACTGAAATAAGGGGACTAGGCATGAAAAGGGCTTCTGAATGGTGAAACCAATATGTATGCAAACACCATCAGAAAAAGCTCAGAGCCTTTACTTTAAACTCATAATAATGGTTTGATTGTTTGAAATCCAAAATGTTGGATTGTAGAGACAAAAGAAAAAAGATTGTTTCACTGTCCCATTATTTACGCAGGGCACTGTAAATGTGACTATTCTCCGTCAGTCAAACTCCCTACAGTATGTGACCTGCAGTGGAGGCTAGTGGAGGTAGAAATCGGAGTACAGGCTCATTGTAATGGATGCATTTCTACCTCCACCAGCCTCCATTGACCACCTGACACCACATTAACACTAGAAGAGACCCCTGTGAGTATTTTTTTTTATATCTTTGCACTCGATCAAATTTCAGGACACTCCTTTCATGACTTTTCCTAGATATGTGCGTTCTACCACCCCAGTATCCTTACATTTTCAAAATCACTTCAGGATAAGATAGTATAAAGCTGTTTTGCAGTTTTTCTGTGTAGGAGGGCAGGCTAAAAAAAGAAGCACCCTCTAGTGATCTCTGTGTGTAAATAGCAGATTTACATCCTAAAAAGGGGGTCTATTTGACCCCCAAGGCGGCTCTAGTAGTAGGTAAAATAGGCACGACTGTTGTAGTGTTAACTTAACAGCCTGAGACACCTTGTTCCCCAGTTCCTAAATCTGAGTCATGTTGCTACGGTGACTCCCACAGACCCGCTCCAACCATAAGGTCACGATGCCACTGCGCCGTATTTCAGTTTTCAATCATCCCACAGCTGGTCTGACTTAGCCATGATTGACAGATTATTTTCCCTTTTCCCCAGGAAGGGCCTGACTGGTCACTGAATAACAGATGATCGATGCCTCCGACACCCTCGCCAACGAAGCTTGGGCGGGTGTGACGACTCCTCCGTCGCCAGGACGTTCCCCTTCCTTCCCCAGGACCTCAGAAGCCCCCCTTCGGTCCCCCTGCCAATCACTGGTGTGACTCAGCTGTAGGGAACGTGACATCCTCTGTGGGGGCTTGATACTCTAGCATCTGCTTAGCGGCTTATCTCCACTGTTCAACTGTGCAGGGAGGGCTGCTTGCTGCTTGGCTGTCCTCTTAAAACCTTTTTTTTTCCTTTTCTTTTTTTCTTCCCCTTTTCATTTTTTTCTTTTTTTATCCCCTCCTTCCTTCTCCTAGTGGTCCTCTCCTTCAGCCTAAGGCTTCACTGCCGTTAATTGCTATTTTGGAAAGAAATTATTGGAATCATTTCCAATTATGTCAGCTGTAATCAAATGGATGATTTAACCCTAATGTGAAAGACGGTCCAGTGCCACTCTAAATTGAACAATGGCTCTCAGGGTGCACTGCTGAATGCTGGCTGTGAGAACGCAAGGGAGGGAGGGAGGGAACGGAGGAAGAGAGAGAGAGAGAGAGAGAGAGAGAGAGAGAGAGAGAGAGAGAGAGAGAGAGAGAGAGAGAGAACTCTTCTTAGATTGCTAACCATTGGCATGGACAACCAAATAATATCACATTAACTTAGTGCTGAAAGACAATTGTAGTATTTGTAAATACTGTAATAACGCATTGTGTATGCAATGCATGTGTCTTTTGAGACTGTTTGAAGACGTGCTGACAGTTTATTAGCATGTCCATCTGGTCTCATTCCCCCAGCCTCACAATGACTTTTATAAACCAACCAAGTACAAGTCGACAGTTTGCACCAGGATGTGTCACTTGACAACATGACATTCTGCATTGGTACACAAATACAATACCCGGAGGTCATTATCAATAAACCTTCAATTGAGTTTCCTGTTATGATCAATATCTAGCTCTGCTCTGAAATCATGTTTGCAGCAATGTACCGAATGTGTTGATGTGCTGTTTTCAAGGCAGTTGAAAGATATTGGTCTCTGTTGTCTCTGCCTTATGTGTGTTGATATTCAGCTTTCATTTATTGAGCTCACAGGAACTCAGAAAATATAAAATGTTGGAGGAAATATAATGTCTGCACCATGGCAATATTCGTTGTTGTGGTTTGGGTTCCAACCCCATCTTGCAATTTAAGTTAATTTAACCCACATTCATTTTGAATCCAGTGAAAATGTCTGTAATGTTCCCAGCAAAAAAGATGAAGTAAATTGCTCAAAGGTCTGAATTTGATTTTATGCCTATTTTTGAATTCCTCCAATAATCAGAATGTCAAGGCTTTTAAACTCAATTTTGATTCAGGCAATAGCCGGCCCAGCTTCTCAAAAGCATTCTGGGAGGACGAAGCACAGACTTTCTGCAGACATAAGTAGTATTGATCAAGATGTAACCTTAAAAGCACTGATGCCTGTTCTCTTCAACATGCTCGTCCTGGTATAAGAGGCTATTTTCAAACCTTGACATTTTGTTTTGAACATTCATGGCATATTGGTAAGTTTACAAGTCATTCTTTTCAAATGTGTATGTCAAGCCTTGTTTAATCCCAGCGGGTTTTTTTGCTAATTTGAAGTCCTCTTATTCTATCTTCTTCTCTATAGTTCACCTCTTATCTGTAACAGGTGCTTTTACGTCACATTTTTAACAACAGTTCCCCCTACTGCACAAAGCCCCATCCGCAGGCTCTTATCAGCGCTGAAGGGGCGAGTGTTGATATATAATCGTTTTCATAATCTCATTCATGAAACCAGCAAAAACATATTTCATACCAATAAACTGAAGTTACAGAATCCATTTCCTATGACGATAACTTACAGAAGATGAGAGAAAAAGAAACCTTGTGGGCTGAATTTCCTGTGGAGGTCATTGAGGAAAGGCATGCTTATTTCTGCACAGGGAAGAAAGAAGTCATGGAGAAAATGGCGTATTACCCTGAGCGTCTCCTAGTCTCCAGCTGGCTGCTCTCATGCAGGTTGTCCAGTGTAATATCCGTCGTACCACAAGGTCTTTCATCCCTTTGTGCAGTGAGCAGGGTTTAAATGTCATCAGGAGTGGAAGAAATGATCCGCCTCTTGCAGTGGTTCAAATGAGCTATTGAAATATTAAACTGCTGGAAAACCTTAAAGGTCCCCCCAGTACGGGTGAGTAATGTTTAATGCTGCAGATCTGGGCAAAAAATGGGTCAAGCTTTGCATGTTTTAATCCTTTTCCAATTATGCATAATGCATCCTATCCGGTAATTACGAGAGGTCATAAGGAACCCGCACCTCTGCGGACACCATCAGACGTTGGTCTGGTGTTAAATGTTGGATCTGTATGCAACACAGGTTGGTGGTCTCTTACTAAGAGACTAACGGAACAGAATGCATGACTTCTCAAACTAGAACCTGTTAGTCTATTGAATAACAAACGTGATTCTTTTTTTTTTTGAGCCATGTCACCTCTTGGCTTGTCAGACATACTAGCTTTAATAACCAGGCTCAAACAGCTGTTAAATGGCACAAGCAATTGCACTTTCAAAGCAACAAATAGTACATTTCACCTGACTTGACCTGATGGAATGTACAGCAGGAGAGAGATAAGATTGATTGCACTACAAACTTGAAAGATTCCCTGACATCACACTGATAATCTGCCCCTATAGATGAAACAATGCAGGTACAGAAAAGTCATGATAAAAATGATCTAATGAAAGGTACACCTAGTTATTTCTGCACACCATCTTCATACATCACCAAAATGGATAAACTGAAAACTTATTTTAGTATTAGCTTGCACAAAACTTATATTTGACATGGGAATGTCACAAAGTTATTACCCAGAATGAGTTCCTTTGAATGAGCATCAATTGCCGGGGGGGCTGCCATCTGCTTAAAGATAAAGTGCTACGGTAGCCATCACCTCATTTTCAGGGATAAGATAGGCCAAAGTGGATGGAGCCAGCCAAACAACAATTTCGAGCAGCCAAGCGCTATCTCTTCATATTACCCACTGCAATAAGGCTGGGGCAAAATAAAAAATCTTCAGTGGCCGTTTCTCTCTCTATCGTTCAGCGAAAAGAAGTCCTGCAGCGAAAAGTGCTTGAAAATAATGTAAATCTCACTCTCAAGCTGAGGGGTGAGGGAGCTTGAGATCCAGAACGTTCTTGTCGGAGGTTGACCTTGGGAACCAAATGGCTGAGACCACAACAAGGACAAACAGACTGAAGAACAGCTTCTACCCCAGGGCCATCCAGGCCCTGAACACAGCAAAGACCTAGGTTCTGGGCCCTGGACAGTCTGGACGGATTGATGGCGGCTGCTGGACTGAAAAAATCAGGTGTAGTGCTGAGGCACAAATATGTACATTTCAAGCCGGCAAACTGCGACACTTTAAATGAATGTGCAATAACACTATGTGCAATATGACAACCCTAGTCGTCTATTTGTACAGTATAGTATAGTGGATAGTGTACATAGCCTTTATTTATGTAAACCAGCTCCTTCCCTTCTTGTGTTTTTTTTTCTTTTTTTTTTTTCTTTCCTAGCACCAGGGGAGCCCCCCCTCCTAAATGTCGTTGTTTGGTACCTGTACTATAGCAATGACAATAAAGACCATTCATTCATAGGACGCTGTAATAGTGCCCAGTTGTTTGGGGAAGTCAGTTAGTAGTAAACAAACTAGCTGAGGGTTTGAAATGCCAGTGTTAGTTGTGTAAGATGCAAAATCTTATGACATGATATCAGCGACTTCCCAGGTGTCATGTACTGTATGCAGGTCGCTCAAGAGCTGAAACCGAAAGCCTACTTTTAGTTAGCTTACTCGAGGACAGGTCTTATTCTATTCAAACCGGCATCTACTGTATTACATATTACAATGTTCACCATCTTCTTGCATTGAGATTATGCTTTCTATGATTATGCAATTATACCATGAAGTATCTACGGAAGCCCTGAAGTGTAAAGCTATCTCATTACCTTGTTATAACGAGATAGCTATGTCATTATAATGAGATAGTAAATTGCCACAGCATTGGAATTGGTGCTCATGAAGAGTTAATAATAAGTTATTATATGTAAAACATATAATAATATAATGGAATAATGCAATGTTGGAGAAAGGCAGAGCATCAACCAACGCTGACGAGACGCCGACACAAATGAACAGAACAGGGAAGGAGCCGTGCAACTCTCAATGTTTCAAGCTCCAGTATTATTATCTACAGTATTATTATCTACAGTATTATTATCTACAGGACTAGGTCTGCACTTGAATTAAAGCATTTCAAAAAAGTTTTAAAGTATTTCTAACATAAAAGCCCAAATGCGTGGGTGAAGAGCAAAATACACATTATCCAACACACTTCAGGAATGTGTCTCTGATAGGAGAGTGCAGGTGGATAGGACACCATGTGGGTTCATGGAGACAGATCTGCTCGTCCTGTGATGATGAAACTCATTCTCTAGGCCTAGATGCTGATGAATAGGCTATTTACAAGCATTTTGTCCATCACCGCATGCTCCGTTTTATATTGATGATAAATTGAAACTGCAAATTGGCAGCCCAGCCACCCAGGGAACAATTTGCAGTTTAACTTTAGCCGAAGTAACAAGAGTTTAGTGCACATCTCTGCTGTCGGCATCTTTCTCTCTTTTCAGCTCATCAAGGGTCACTGCAGGCAATTGTTGCAAATGTTACAAAAGAAGGGACAATTTATCAGCTATAGTAGTTTCAGTGGCCAACATCATTAACAGGCTGTATGGACAAAACTTTGATATTACAGGAAAATAATCCTCTAACCATCAGATGATGGGCTCGACGGTAGAGGAATTGCACTTGAGAGACAGAATGTGAGTGAGAATGAGACACCTCGATACCTGACAGTGGAATGGGGAGCCAAGGCAATCTCATAAAGAGTTTGAATTTATTTACGGCCTGTTGGATAATAAAAAGACATGACCCTTCATCAGAATGGAAAGGTGGATAGCCGGATTTACGTGCAAGACCAGAGAGAGAGAGGGATGGAAGTGCAGGCATGAGAGGTATAGCAGGCCTAGGCCTTAAAACAAGATCTGTTGGACACTACTGTGTGTAGAATTGTATGTAATGCACTTACAATCTCGCACTGTTCCGAAAATATGCTGTATAGGCTAACCCACGGCAAGGAAAGGACATAGGTCCTAACAAGCAGTGCTCAACAAGGTGCATGGAAACCTGTGCAGCTAGAAAACAACGGCATTCACATAACCGACAACTGTGTTGTTGTTGTTTTGCTTTTAAATCACAGGTCAAATGAAATGAGCAACCAGACAGCACCAGCAGAACAAGCAGTTTCTTCGATTGTTGTGTCGAGCATGTGCTTCATCACGCAATATTTGCCAGGTGAATAAACAGACAAAACAGACAATTAGAATATTGTAAAAGTAGCACATCGAGCCTTCTAAAATACTGTTTATTCGGCCTAATGTTATTCTGAGCCATGATGAAAAAATAAAAATGACTAAAGCCATCAATACATCGTTTGGACAATCGCAACAGAACCGTAGCGTGCTCTGCATATCAACGACACAATTATTCGGGCTTTCAATCATGTTATAATGACTTCGCTATCTCATTACAATGACTTAGCTATCTCGTTATTATGACATAGTATATCGTTCGGATGAGATGGTCCTAACGACATAAACTTAATGGAGCTACCCCATTTTTTTTTGATTTACATAAAAATTAAGCTATACCATCAAGGCTTCCCTACTGTAAGTATCCCTTAATGACGTAGATAATCCTGTAAGCATTAACTCATGACCGGCTTATTAACTTGTACCAGGCGATATCCACACACTTCCACACAACATCCGCACACGATGGCAGAAGTGAACGCCCGGTTTGCGCCTCCACAGACTTGATTATCTTTCCTTTTAACCACACACCAACACGTCATTGATTATCCCTTAAATCACCACCTACAAAGCCAGCAACAATCTGGCCCCCTCCTACCTTGCCGACCTCCACACCCCCTCCCGTTGCCTCAGGTCTGACGACCAAACCACCTTCAAGACCACCAGGACCAAGCTCCGGACCTTTTCAGCCGCAGCCCCGTCCCTCTGGAACGCCCTCCCCAACCACATCAGACAGGCCAACACCCTCCCAACATTTAAACAGCCCCTCAAAACCCACCTCTTCAAGCTTGCCTTCACCAGTCAACCCTCTCCCACTCCCCTTTCCATGTGTCCCCAGCACTACCTCAATTAGGCCCCTATACTTTCTACTGTTTACCTTTTGTTTCTTTTTATTATTACCGGTACTACTCGATCTTTTCAGTTTGTAAAGCGTCTTTGAGTGTCTAGAAAAGCGCTATATAAGTCTAATGTATTATTATTATTATTATTATTATTATTATTATTATTATTATTATTATTATTATTATATATTCCTCTTCTCAAAAGGACCTTCACAGTAACAATACTTTGTTAGGGTATTTTTAACTTCAGTTTGAAATCTGCCAGGAGGTGCAGCTTTCTAGAAGGTTCCAAACCGGTCCATTCTCTGTATGTGTATACGCTTTATTATGTATAACCTTTAAATACCTCGTCATTCCAAGGCTAGTGTGACAAGGAGAAAAGAGGGAGACGCCGTACCGATAAGGACTGTTTGTCAGCTATTCCCTATGCTCAGCCGTTCCATGACTTTATAGGAGGCCCTCTGACACCCTCCCTGACGCCTGGTATCTATCATTTGCCTTTACTCGTGCTCCCCTGCAATAATACGGGTGTCGGTGCTGTCTATATTTAGTCCATTCAATGTCAGGTAAGGACGGGCAGCAATATCCACACTGTAAGCATAATGTGGAAGCAGATGCTAAACATAGCCAGGCCCTTTTCATGTAGCCCTTCAGCACTTCATGTTTAAAAATATGCAGCCGACTGAAACAGACTGTGAAACATGGTTCCTTTTTAGACAAGGGCACTTAATGACATTCACACAGGTAGGCAGTCTGTTAGCCCCATTTGTGAAAGGGGGGGGGGTTGACTTATCTTCAAAGGTATAGGACGGCTAAACAACAAGTCATATCGCAGATTTGAATGAGATTAAACATTCATTTGAAGTAAAATCACCTGGCATTACTCTCTGGTCATTCTGAAAGATGGCCACCGGTGTGAATATGGGGTCACGTGCACGACACGTTTTTTTTCTTCCAGTGGCCATCTTTTTGGAAATAGTAGAAGAATAGTAGAAGACTTTTCTCTCCCATACCCATCACAGTCCCTATTGATATTAACCTGGGTTGGCGAGCTCTCTCTCTCTCCTTCTCTCTCTCTCCTTCTCTCTCTCCTTCCCTCTCTCTCCTTCTCTCTCTCTCCTTCTCTCTCTCTCTCCTTCCCTCCCTCTCCTTCCCGCTCTCTCCTTCTCTCTCTCTCCTTCTCTCTCTCTCCTTTTCTCTCTCTCCTTCCCTCTCTCTCCTTCTCTCTCTCTCTCCTTCCCTCTCTCTCCTTCTCTCTCTCTCCTTCCCTCTCTCTCCTTCTCTCTCTCTCCTTCCCTCTCTCTCCTTCCCTCTCTCTCCTTCCCTCTCTCTCCTTCCCTCTCTCTCCTTCCCTCTCTCTCCTTCTCTCTCTCTCCTTCCCTCTCTCTCCTTCTCTCTCTCTCCTTCTCTCTCTCTCCTTCCCTCCCTCTCCTTCTCTCTCTCTCCTTCCCTCCCTCTCCCCTGTACAGTGAGCCATCTAATCCAAGCACCACTTATTGCTTTGCTCTGATGCCTCTGGTTGCTAATCTAACCTCTTGTATGCATGTTTATTATTTCTATGAGAGGAGGCAGACTTTCACAAACACCATTAACTCCACATAGTACACCTGATTGTCTCACCCCCTTAATTGAAATGGGACCTAAATTACCCTCATGCTATGCAAGGACAACAATTGCCATCCCTCTTTTTTGGTCTTTGTGTGCCCACGGCGTTAACAGGGTACAGTACCGGCAGCCATAACAGGTGAGCGAGGATGACAAGTGAAGCAATTTCAGGTCAGTGGATTCAATTATGCTCTCCAGAAAATGATACCCCCTCCCCTCCCCCCCCGCCCCCGCCCCACAGCACAGTAGTGTTTCATCGAAGTAATGCCTTTATAGAGTAACACTGGAGTCTATTTTCAGGAGGGAATGCTCCTGGAGGACCTGTGGTGTAGATAGTAAAGTATGGTATAGAGCAGGGGTCGGCAATAGGCGGCCCGCGGGCCATTGCTGGCCCATCACCAATAATATTTGGCCCAGCAGAATATTTGGAGAATCCACTTTTTTTTTTTTTTTTTTTACAATATCCGACCGACAGTCCCACATATAGCGCCTATAATGTCCGAATAGAGAATCTACCTCCACCTGAATAATGCTTATTGTACTTTTATCCATGTTGAGAGTGAATGACACAGGGACAGACAATCAGGCAGCGGGGTGCACCGAAGCGCACTGACGCTGAACCCCTCATAGTGAATCATAAGTAGGTGGACAACGTGTAGTGCTGAAATAGCCGTGTGGTTTGAAAAAAATAACACCAGCTCAGTAAATAATTCAAACGTAATGTTTACGTATATGTGACTGCAACACACATATGAACAGTAACAAAGCAAATTCAGTTTAATATTCTGAAAAACATTGACAACAAAATCGGTGAAAAAAAGAAAAGAAAGAAAAGTAATCCGCTTATGCGAGGGGTGGTGGTGCATAGGCCTATGCTCCTGAAACGACAGAGCAAACACGCTATTAGGGATAATAATTACAATGAGCCATTCATTCAAAATATACAAAATACAATTAGGTTATTAAATACAATAACGACAGGCTTGGTACTCACTTAATGTGAAAAGTGGCATCTCCCATCGGTCAGTATTTGCTTGATATCTGGTTATATGGACGTCACTTTAATCCGCAGGCAGTTCTCAATTTTTTTTTTGCATCAATCGATTCCTCTCGTGCGTCTTTATCATATTCATTGAGGAAAAGGACGACTCGCATGTATAGAAAGGGAACATTGTGAGCACGGAAGATGTGAGTCTCACAACGGCTTTGCGTTGATGAAACCAGGTAGGATGAACATTATAGTTCGCTGTCCATTCCTCTTTAAATGCCCTGTTTTCACCGTCAACTTTCCTCTTTACACCTTTGGAGAGTGACATGATGTTTCTCTTGCTAGTTAGCAGGTTAAATGTTTAGCTAACTTCACCCGGCAGGCAAACAACCAATCCAATAATAATGTGACCTTGTCTGGGAGGAGGGGGGAATCATTCAGAATGAAAGTATGTTAAATAATTATTAGAATAAGCTAGGCTGCGCTACATCGTCAGTCCACACATTTATTA
Organism: Nansenia antarctica; assembly: GCF_963989245.1. NCBI lineage: Eukaryota > Metazoa > Chordata > Actinopteri > Argentiniformes > Microstomatidae > Nansenia > Nansenia antarctica. The sequence goes on from NC_137682.1 coordinate 19,221,953, forward strand.
TTCAAAACTATGGAAAAGGGTGAAACAACGTTTCAACGTTGTTGAGAATCACAACACAAACTTGCTAGTCAAGCCAAAATACTGCAACGTAATGGATTGGACTGCTACCTAGTTAACTACAACACTACTTTACATTGTTACCTAGTTAACTACAACACTACTTTACATTGTTACCTAGTTAACTACAACACTACTTTACATTGTTACCTAGTTAACTACAACACTACTTTACATTGTTACCTAGTTAACTACAACACTACTTTACATTGTTACCTAGTTAACTAGAACACTACTTTACATTGTTACCTAGTTAACTAGAACACTACTTTACATTGTTACCTAGTTAACTACAACACTACTTTACATTGTTACCTAGTAAACTACAACACTACTTTACATTGTTACCTAGTTAACTAGAACACTACTTTACATTGTTACCTAGTTAACTAGAACACTACTTTACATTGTTACCTAGTTAACTACAACACTACTTTACATTGTTACCTAGTTAACTACAACACTACTTTACATTGTTAGCAGGCTCACAAAACAAGCTGTGTTAGTTGACTAGCGATGTGTACATTTTTCGAAAGAAAAGTCAAAGCATTAGAATGTGTCACATTTTTTAACAATCAATTACTTACTTATGAATTAATGTAATGAATTAATGGTCTTTATTGTCATTGCTACAGTACAGGTACCAAACAACGACATTTAGGAGGGGTGGCTCCCCTGGTGTAAAAAAAAAAAAAAAAAAAAAAAAAAGTTCGGGCCCGCCATCTAGTGGCTCAAAAATTTTTTGGCCCGAGGCCAAACCTAATTGCCGACCCCTGGTATAGAGGCTGGCTGGCCATCCAGAATCAATGTCTTCACTAAGCAAACTCCAGGTGCATTAGGACAGGCTGGTGGATGCAGAACAATCCGGGGATGGGCTGATTGTAAATGCATGGAATGGAATGAAGAATCCCCCATCCTCCCATTTCTGACCTCCAGTAGCCTCAACTGAGGTGGATATAATGAAGGGGAAGATGTTTGTTACGGTGGTTTCAAGTGGGGCCCAAGTGCAGAAAGCAGGAGGCAGGACCACAGTTGCAAAAATCTTTACATGTCAACTTTAGAACTCATAGGGGAAACACCAGTACGTCCATGAGCGAAAGCTCAAGACTGAACAATAGATGGTGGAATACGCCAGGCTTATATTATGAACTAGAAACTAGGCACAGGTGTAATCAATGAACAAAAAAGAAGTAAATGGACTGACTTATATAGCGCCTTATTCCAAAGCACTTTACAATGGCCTCTCATTCGCCCGTTCACACATCAATGACGGCAAGCTACCATGCAAGCCGCCGGCCCCGCTCATTGGGAGCAATTTGGGGTTAAGTGTTGCCCAAGGACACTTCGACATATGGCCAGGCAGGACTCTTGCGATCATTAGACGCCGGCTCTACCTCCTCCACCACAGCCGCCCACCAGAAGCGTAGAAGGGTTAACAATAAAGGAGTCTGCGGCCTCTGGCGACCAGTGAAGGAAGCAGCAGGGTTCAGGAGCAGTCCTCAACATCAGGATCCAGTAATACAATACTAGAGGTCGTGTAAATGCACCAGAGCGACTGGCATTGCCAGTGAGTGCTTATCTTTTTTTGCATATTTGGTCCCAACACATGGGGACCATGGGGAGCTGGAGGAGGAGGAACAGGGAAGGGACGGCCTAGATGTGTCTAGGTAGCAAGACTGTGGACTAGTTGGCCTCATCTGGGAGGAGGTGGAAAGGGATACAATTAACATGCAGGGGGCGGGCGGCTGTGGCGCAGGAGGTAGAGTCGGTGTCTGATGATCGCAAGGTTGGTAGGTCGGCGGTTCGAGGCCCCGACTGGCCACATGCCGAAGTGTCCTTGGGCAAGACACTGAACTCCAAATTGCTCCCAATGAGCGGGCCGGTGCCTTGCATGTTCAAAGCCGCCCTTAAAACCCACCTATTCACCGTTGCATTCGACCTGTAGTCTGCATGTCAGCTTATTAGTTCATTCTTCCAGTCTTACCCATCTAGCTGTTTCACTGTTTCTTGTTTTGTGTGTTTGTCTCTCTGGCTCTGTTCTGTTTGACCCATTCCCTTGTAAAGTGACCGTGGGTTTGTGAAAGGCGCTATATAAGTGTATGCTCTTCTTCTAATTTATTATTATTGGTATGTGAACGGGTGAATGAGAGGCTTTGGAATAAGGCGCTATATAAGTCAGTCCATTGACCATTTACACAATACAGGACAGGAGTGACGAGCTGTGCCATTCACGTGTGGTAAACCAGGTAAACAGCAGAACAAAGGAAAGCTTGGCTGTTACCACAGAAACATGACCATTATGATTATACAACATGAATAGCAAGTAACAAGGAGTCGCCTTGTGTGCACACCAAGACGATGCTGACCAGAGAGAGGAAACTGAGGGATCATGATATATTTTTTACATTTATTTTTACATACATTTTTTACATTTATTATTATTTTATTTTATTTTATTTTTTCCCCCTTTCCTAACACCAGGGGAGCCACCCCTCCTAAATTTCGTTGTTTGGTACCTGTACTGTAGCAATGACAATAGAGTCCATTCATTCATTCATTCATTCATTATTATTATTATTATTATTATTATTATTATTATTATTATTATTATTATTATTATAGTGAGAGAAGAGTGATTTCTGGAGTGGTATCAGGTGTGTTGACTGGCAGGGAGGGGCGTGGACAGACCAATGCCGTCAGTGGCTATGGGCAGGGGTGGGGTCAGCCCACTCAAACGTGCGTCTTGCCTTCCCATTCCGGGGGGGGTGTTTGAATGTTTAATCTCATATTTGTATTTGACTATAAGTCCATATACTATGTCTATCTATTTAGCGCTGCCCACCTAAGCTGCTGTTTTCTGGCACCGGGCCTGGTTCAGAGGTAATTGAGAAAGTCAATTGAATAAATGGTGAGTCCATGATCCTTCACAACAGATGCATTAACTGACAACAACGAAGATTTACTTTTGAATTACCACCAGTTGAATAATACAACAAATATAAGACCCTATAAATCAAACCGTCTGCGCCACAACAGTTGTATTCTACGATAGTGACATGAAATATGGTTAGCGTCCAACAGAGTGATTGATAATTGTAGCGTTGTGGCCGCCTGCCTGCCATTCCCACTGTGGTCTGCCAATTCATCAGGCGTCACAGGGAGATTGAGCTGATGACGAATGTCTCTCTCTGTGACAGGCCTTACCTACGCATTCTCCTCGGAGAGACAGCAACACACTTGGAAAGTCTGGCTTGTTAGCCAGATGCCAGTCCAGCTCTTGACATTCAGAAGAAAAAAAATCTGGAAAGTAAGTAAGGACAATAAATGGCTAAAAAACTAAAAGAAATAGCCTGCTCCTCTGCGTTAGTGTTTGTCTCTTTTGTTGTGTGGCGGACGGTCATACTTTTAGAGAAAAAAAATAACGCACATCCTCCTGTCTTCGGTGCTGAGCTATAACTGACAGTGCAGTAATATTTAGTACAAAACAAGGTAGCCCGCACTCACTTTTCATTGCTCCAATTTTTATTTAGCAAGCAGCAAGTAAAAATAGACGTTTCGACCGTGAGGTCTTCTTCAGTACGGTCATACTTTCTCTCAATATCCATAAGTGGTATTGTTGTTTTAGTGGCTGAAGGTCACTTTGCTGTTGACATAGAAACCAGGAGAGGCTGGTGGAGGTGTACATCGAAGGACGGGCTGGTTGTCATGCGTGGAATGGAATAGGGAACGGTATCAAACATGTGGCCTTGCGTTGCGGTATGGGCTTAGAAGGAAGTATTTTAAAAACTGTCAGGTCTGAGCTGAGGGTCCTAGAAAACAACTCAGCAATGCTGTCGTGGTCAGGGTTGAGGTTAATTACACTTCACTCAAACTCTTAACAGGAATCAACTGGAAAATGTTCATTGTTATAGTCATAGAAACCACGAGGTATCAAATAAAAACCTTTTTGTTCTCCACGAAACGCCTACATGTACAAATGTTTCGTGTATCGACTGCAACACAAATGGTATCAATCCAATTCTGTTTCTTGTATTGTTTACCACCATCCACCATCTTACCGTACCAACCCCCCGCTAACGAGGCTAAATATATTCCCCCTCTGTGGCTCTACTCTCCTGATTGATTGCATATTTCCATCCTCCGTTCTTAGATACTGTCTGTTATTAAGCAAATTACTTCCTCACCCGGTGGGCTTTGCCATCAGATAGCTCTGAATGAAGGTTAATGACAGTGTTGTACAGGGGAGAGAGGAGGGCGCGGCGACCTCACAGAGCATGACACCCTGGTACGTTACACGAGACCTTTGACCCCCCAACCTTTTCGGGGGAACCTCCGTCTGGTGCCTGGCTCCCAGGGGTGACAGTGCTGTGAGAACAGAAGGCACCAGATGCTAGCTGTGCTACTCAAGAACAACAACCATTAATCAGAGGAAGCACAGATGTCCTCTGTAGTGCACACTATTGGATGTTCCCTTATTGTGTGGAACTGCATGTACACAAGGCTAGCAGATGTAGTAGATTAGCGTGTAGCCCAAGCAAACTATGATGGCAGGGTAGTTGCTAATGCAGCACAGCAGGTCACTCCTACATCAATTACCATTCTATGTGAGGCCCTGTGAAGTGCTTCACGACGCTGCCCCCGTAGTGTTCTGATATGTGCAGGAAACATGCTGCCGGAGAATATACCCATAAAATTGCGACGCTAAGTTGTGTACTGTAAAAGCTTTATTCCTTCTGTTGCTTCTGGCATGTGGCATGAGTTGACAGACTGATGAAATATGTTGTTGTGTGGAACTCAATCTCTTCCGAGACAGAGAGCAGGGGGGCGGAAAGGCCCCTTGTGGTGGTAAATTAATTACTTTCTCCTTTGATTTATTTGTATTTGGACAACTTCCTCTGTTGTATCAATTCATGTATGAGTCATTCAACGTCAACAATATCTCAACCCTCGCAGGGATGTTAAACACCCCTCACCTCTAGCTCTCTCGCTTTTTCTATGTTGCTTGTTGCTTTTTTTTCTCAGTCAAAGCGAGCAAGCTCAACGACCGAGGACTTTCGCTCGTCTTTATGACTGATCTGAAAATCTGAATCGGTAATATTTTTGCTCTAGGTTAATTGGTGTGTTTGAAGGAGTTGACCTCGTTTTGCCAGTCTTGAATGAATCCTTTCTGTGTCTCCTGCAAGCCCCAAACATAAAAAGAGGACAAATAAATAGCTGGAATCCATGGGGCCGGCAAAGCCAACATACACAGTCTCTGGCTTAGTGCCCGGGTTACAGGAGAATATTCTTTCATTTGCTGCAGGCTTTGCTCCATCAAGAGGATAGAGGGATGATGTGTGGTGGATTTTCCTGCATTACATGGGGGAAAATGACTCTTTTAATTGGAAAATTGTATATCTGTCATCATTGTTTGCAGGTGTGCAGAAAACCGACGAGTGTGTGTATCGTCCCTCTGCATATGAGGTGTCATCTCCATTTGTGTTAGCTTGTGTTTTCAATTAACAAAGGGGGATTATTCATCGAAGGGGCTGTCTGGGATGTCAAAACACGTTTGACGTTCTGATGCGAAGATTAACATTTATACACTCTCGTTTCTGCCATCTCTGAAGAATGGCCACTTTACACAACAGCGTTTATAAGATCCTTATCCTACTGGAAGACACTTCTATTCTCTATGATTGTGTGGGTGTGTGGATCTTAACTCTCTTTTGTTCTAAAGATGTCCTATGCGGCGCTAACACACTAGAGGGGAATGAAAATTGTCACAATACTGTAAGATATGAAGCTCAATTTTGATAACATCAATAGACTACTGAATTATTTTCGTCACTTGAGGCTGTGTCTTCTTCCAAACCTTTATGTTTTGGGAGTTTATATCAACCAGCATGATACATACTGGGATGTCAGATAACCCAGCTAAAATAACAGTGTTCTTGAAACTGACAACTCAAACCTGATTTCAGTGCAAGACAATCTCAGTGGCCTGTGAAGTGTGTACGGTGCAGTGTGTCCCGTGTTGCCACAAATGAAGTCAGTGGCCCCCCAACTAGCCACAACCGCTAGTTGGGGGGCCACACTTTTGCCGTCGACAATCAAAATCTTTCTTGGGGCCACCCCAGCCCACAGGCCGGCCCTGGGATTATCATTCTAAATGGTACTGACTTATATAGCGCCTTTATCCAAAGCGCTTTACAACGGCCTCTCATTCACCCATTCACACACACATTCACACACCAATGGCGGCAAGCTTGCCATGCAAGGCGCTTGCCCGCTCACTGGGAGCAATTTGGGGTTCAGTGTCTTGCCCAAGGACACTTCGACATGTGGCCAGCCGGGGCTCGAACCGCCGATCTGCCAACCTTGCGATCATTGGACAGCGGCTCTACCTCATGCGCCACAGCCGCCCCATTCTAAGGTCATTCAGGTTGTATTTCCGATTAGCAGGTGTTATGTCACTCACAGACTAGGGGCTCTATGGCCATAATGACAGCAGTAAGCATTTTCAGATCGTTTCATCGCGTTTTCCTCCCGAGTTTTTGCCATTAATTCATGACAGCATTACGACAATTTATTGATTGTGAAAAAAGGGAAAGCCGTCTCAGCACACCCCTCCAGCCCCTTTCAATTAGAAATGAATTATTTAGGGCTGCAATCTACAGTACAGTACTGGACCTTGCCGCTTGGGTCTCTCTTTCATCACTTATCCGATCAAAGGCTCGTTTGTTTCATGGACTTGATTGTGTTTATTAGACGGCATCCCTGGACAGCAGGCTCAGTGGATCTGGGCCAGGCCTCCGGAGGTATTGACGCCCAAGGGGTGGTGGTGATGTCACAAGTTAAACCCCTCTTCCCCTCTCCTTCTTTACTGGTGAATCTCAGTTTAAGAATGTCAGTATTGTTTCGCCTCACAAACTTCACACGTTAATTCCCCCCTGGCGAACGAGAGGAGAAAGCAATTAAAGCCATAAACAAGAGCAAGACCAAAAAAAAACTAAGGGTGAATAAGGCAGCCCATATTGTTATTCCACTGGGTTCAAGACAAGGTCGAGTGTCTAACATCCCAAAATATCCTCTATGCAGTGACTCAGCCGTAACGCTAAACTGACATTACTGTGCACAAATGCTACACTCGTTTAGTGTTCGTACCGTAAACATACGGTAACAATCTTCCATAATGATTTATTCATGTGTTCTCATGAAGGCATGTTTTTTCACTGTTGGTTTTGACCTATTTAGCATGTGCACTGTGGGGTAATGTAATTTACTGGGTCTTCAAAGGACAATTGTCACCCAGTGTAACCCACCGTGGAATGTGACGACTAATGCATAATTTATGCTGTGCAATTAAACAGGATCAAACAGACTATCTAGGGTCTAATAGCCAAACAAAAGCGCACTCTGAATGCCTTTGAAATTTGAGGTTGTTGTTGTTGTTTGTTGTTTGTCAAGAGGGACAATCAGTTGGATGTCCAATGAGTGGGCATAAATCCTCTATGCAATTATGCACCGTCATATTTGTTCTCTCTTCTATGTTAAACAGGTATCTTGTTTGTTCATCATGAGGGTGAACTTTGTTACTGTATTCTGTCCAATTCCGCATCTCATCAGTGTCTATTTCTGCATCTCATTAGTGTTGTGCTCATACCAGAGAGCTTGTACTCCTCATCAGGGTTGTGTATCACCACTGATACACTGACGGACATCACTGACCGACACCACTGACTGGATGTAAACCTCAGCATTTAAACTCCTCCTTTTGGGAGCCTGCCCGTATCTCTTGCAAGCGGCTAACATTGACTTCTAGACGACCTACACTTTTATCAACAAGCTTATTGTGCACAGTCTGTAAGTCCAAGCCCCTTGAGCTGAATCCTAACTAGAAATCTAGATTCGGGATTAATGGGAGTGTTAATGTTGGAGCTAGTGCTTTTACGATCTCAGATATGATTAAAACGTGCCCTACTTCAGTCCTGTCTAACATGCTAGACAGCATCTCCTCCACACTTACTAATAGCAGACCCTGGAGCATACAGGGGACAGAGACTTGTGTGAGGGTCAAACCTGAGCCTCGTAATATCCCCTGGGACAGGCTAGGGCACAGTGTTTTCGAGAGCCAGAACACAAGAGGGTATACTAGCTGTACTAGCTGTATAACCACCATTTGTCCTTTTTTTTGTCTATCCCTCTTTTTCTACCCCCCCCCCCTCTTTCTCTCACAGTCTACGTACAAATCCCTCCCACCTTCCCTCTCTCTCACTCTTTCTCTCGCTGCCTCCCGTTCTCTGTCTCTTAAACTCTCTCTGTCCTGCCCTTCTCACCCTGGGACAGTGAAAGAACAGGATGACTCCTCGGTCACCAGGGAAGTGAGATATTAGCTGACGAAGCATGGTGTGCGGTGAGATGGCGTCAAATGAACTGACTGACCGAGACAGGGCTCTCTTTGTATAACGATCGTAGGATGAGGCTCTCCAGAAGACCATTATCCACCTGCGGACATTCCGAGCATCCTGAGAATGACTATGGAGGTTGTCTAAGTCCAGCTTGGTTTGTAATGAGAAACAGGTGTTCAAAGGTCTAGAGTACAAATTCCCTCAGAAAATGGTGACGAAGATGTTGTGGTTATGGTGAATGGACTGCACTTATATAGCGGCCTTTATCCAAAGCGCTTTACAACGGCCTCTCATTCACCCATTCACACACCAATGGCAGCGACCTACCATGCAAGGCGCCGGCCCGCTCACTGGGAGCAATTTGGGGTTCAGTGTCTTGCCCGAGGACATTTCGACATGTGGCCAGCCGGGACTCGAACCGCAGATCTGCCCACCTTGCGATCATTAGACGGCGGCTCTACCTCCTGCGCCACGGCCGCCCCGTAAGGGGCTTAGGTCTATGGTAAATGGTAAATGGACTGCACTTATATGCTCCAAAGCACTTTACAACGGCCTCTCATTCACCCATTCACACACACATTCACACACACATTCACACACCAATGGCGGCAAGCTGCCATGCAAGGCGCTGGCCTGGTCACTGGGAGCAATTTTGGGGTTCAGTGTCTTGCCCAAGGACACTTCGACATGTGGCCAGCCGGGGCTCGAACCGCTGATCTGCCAACCTTGTGATCATTAGATGGCGACTCTACCTCCTGTGCCACAGCCGCCTATGGAAGGACAATTAACTTGCCTCAACTTGCCTTTAAAAATACTGTGACATTTTCCAATAGACAGTTAGCTCGGCATCCTATTGATCGTGTGTATGGATGGCGTACATCTCCTTCAGAAGGAGCTGATCCGTTCAAGGTTCACACCCAGTTCATCCCGCTGAACACAGCTGATCTTTTCTGGAGATTTTGACAGAAATGTGTAGAGCAATTTCATGCCTTTTTTATTTCGTCGAGACCTTGAATTAATTAAAAAGCATTTAAGTGTGAACAATTTAAATAAGTAATAAGTTAAGATGGTCTACGATGGAACGCATATTGCTATGCATTGTCATGAACCAAGGTTGCAGTGTGCCATTACGAGAGAGAAAGCTAATATTTGAATCTCATTCGAGGCCTGGCCCTCGTTTGTGAGTGCAGTCAAGGTGTTCCGCTTTCGGCTGCTATGGGAGAATAGTTGGTTGCCCCTTATGGTTATTCTGTTGAGTAATTACATCTATTACTCGGCCAATTACAGGAACATTCAAATGAATGAGAGAAGAATAGGGGATATCAGTCATCAATTAGGACTACAGCTACTCTGTAGGTAATAATAGTAATAACCATTCATCTTCTGCCCAGGAGACCTGCATTGGTGTTCCCCTGATTCCATTGTGATGCCAATGATGAGCGAATTCAGAAGTCGTTTAAATTGTACTGATTTTTTCATAATGCTGTTGAATGAAACTTCAGGTGCTTTTATATTCAGTTATTGCTCAGAGTATTCAGGCTGTCGTAGTGTCGTGTAGCCGTACCTCCGAATCATGTTGTTCTCACACCTCCCTTGGAGGTTTGGAGCATTTTAGATTAGCCGATCCGGCTTGGACTGAACTGAACGGAGCGAGATGACATTCACAGGAAACCTCCCACCTAGGCAAGGCAAGGCAAGGCAAGTGTATTTGTATAGCACATCTCATACAACAGGGGCAATTCAAAGTGCTTTACATGCATTATTTAAAAATACAGCAAGAGGAGCATAAGAAAATAATAATCACAATGAATAAAAGCAAATATAAGAAGTAAATAGATAAAACATTTAAAAAGACAATAGTTAATGGAAAAAAGTGTTTGTGTTTAATCATAACTGGTGCAAAACATGAAGGTTTTTAGCTTAGATTTAAATATTTTAAGGGTTTGGGCCTGTTTGATTTCTTCAGTTGCTTGTTGTTATGTGCATCGTCTCTTCCAACTGGGTACAACTATTTTGCAGAGTTGTTGCTTATGTTAGCTTGCAACATTGAAGAAAAGTTCAACAAACGTGAAGGAAAAACTGAATTCCGTTTTTTTGGAGCACCATCGCAAGGAATGTATTTGATTGGTTGATGTTGCAAGGTGTCACTCATTTCAAGCAGGTTTCCGCTCCTTTTAGTAGGAGTGGGCTCTAAATGGGTCATTTTTTGTTTCGCTTAGGTCTTTGTTTGTATTCCATTTGCCCTACAAATGGAACAAATCCAAGATGACTGCTGTTTTCCCTGAAAAATCAAATTTTTAGCTATCATTTTGTAATTTTGGGGTCTTTTTACTTGGCTGTGGTGTCTAACCCTATGTTTTGGGGGTCAGGCAATCCAGAAATAGTCAGACAAACCGTTGAGTTAAGACATATTTTTGACCAAATGTACCCTTTTTTACCTACATTTTGAATCATGCCTATAGACCTAATATTTATTGGTAAATTATAGAGAGAACAGCTAAAGCTGTAAAAGTTAAAGAGGTACATTTGGTCAAAAAAGGTATTAACTCAACATCTGAATGTGATTTTTTTTTCAGGGAAAACTGCAGTCATCTTGGATTTGTGCCCTGCACACTTTTTTCTTGGACCCCAGGCCGAAAATGTTGTCATTTTGTCTAGGTCAAATGGAATACAAAAAAACTGAGACCTAATAAAAAAAATATTTAAAAAAAACACCCCATGCCCCTACAATTGTGACACGGTCTGGCGAAAAAGTTCCCAAGTAGGGCATGGTCATTTTTCAGTTTGTACAGATTATGAAAGTGCAGAGTGTTTTCAAATCATGTGTCAAACATTGAAATATGTTGAAGCCAAATAGTTGAAGAAGATAAGCTTATTTGAATGTTGGTACACCTCAAACGGAGAATTGGAAAAAATTGCTCTAAATCAAAACACGCGTTTGCACCCATCGCGTCGGGAGCTACCTAGCAGCTAAAAAGAAAACATTGCTATGTACTAAGGATTCTTAATAGGACTGGTTGTTAAAATCCCTAAATATTCAGCACAACAATTGAGTGGAGTTGGAGATGTCCTCTTGGGTGGAGTGGAATTTGGCAATGATCACGTGGTGCCACCAGTACGACACATCTTCAGTTGTGGTCCCCGACCTCATTGGGTGTTTCGGCCAGTTATCACAAGACACCCTCTGCCGAGGTTGGCCCACCACAGGCTGATCAGGCCTGGGTGTGTGTCGCACGGTGGCACCACGTGGTCATTTGGGAGCCCATGTTGGGTCCCTACGTTTCAGCCACAGCCAGTGACTGCTCCGTTCTGCTGCAGTGGACAGTTCTCTGATTGCCTTCCGTTGGGCCTGTCCTCTGATCCCTACTGCCCTCAGGAGCCTTGTGGTGGAGCTGGCTACAAAGCCTCTGCAGCCCACCTCCACTGGCCACACCTTCACGTTCCAGCCCCGCCCCTCTGCTTCGACTGCTAAGTTGGCATACCGCAGCCTCTTCCGTTCGAATGCCTCATCGATGGCCTCCTCCCATGGGACCGTCAGTTCTACGATGAAGACACGCCGGCAGGACTTGGACCAGAGGACTAGGTCTGGGCGCAGGTTGGTCACTGCAATTTCGGGTGGGAAGGTGAGCCTCTGGCTGAGGTCTACCCGCATTTCCCAATCCCGGGCTGCGTTCAGTGGGCCTGAGTCTGGAGGTGATGGCTTGGTCCGCTGTTTCTCCCCTTCCCGGATGAAGGTTGTTTTCTGTGGAAAGGTAGTCTGGGCATTTAGAGGCATGGCGTTGGTGGTTACCCTCTTGTGCTCAAGTTCGGCAGCCAAGCACTTTAGCACTTGGTTGTGGCGCCAGGTGTATCTTCCTTGAGTTAGACTGGTCTTGCAACCCACCAAGATGTGTTTGAGGGTTGCTGGGGCTGCACACTGGAGACAGGCTGGGTCCTCTCCAAACCAGAGATGTAGGTTGGTAGGAGAGGGCAGGACATCATATGTGGCTCTGATGATGAAACTTAGCCTATTAGACTCCATGCTCCACAGCTCGTTCCACGTGATTTTCCTCCTCTCCACGCTCTCCCACTTCATCCAGCGGCCTTGCTGGGCTTGGGAGACTGCCTTGGCGCACCTGGCTGCTTCCTCCTGGTGGCGCACCTCCTCAACCACCATCTTCCGCCGTTCGGTTGGAGTAGCCTTTTGCCATGTGGGTGTTGTTGTTTCTAAGCCAAGGCCCCCTCTGCCATGTTGGACATGCCCCACTATATCCCGGTGTCTGAGGGCGGTCTTTGCCACCGCAACTGCTGCAGATGGCTTCCATTTCCTCCCCGTTGCTAGGATTGGAGCAGCACCTCTGACGAATGGATCCCGGGATTCTTTGAGAGTCATTTCCAGCCTTGATTTGGCACATTTGTACTCCTCCACCAGGCTTGAGATTGGTAGGGAGAGGGCTCCGTTGCCATACAGGCCTATGCTGCTAAGGCCTCTCGGCAGTCCAAGCCACTTCCTCACTTGTGCATTCACCAGTCTCTCCAGCCGGTTGGCATGGGATAGTGTGACCTCGTAGATGGAAATTGGCCACATGAGACGGGGCAGCAGTCCAAACTGAAAGCACCACAGCTTCAGCTTCCCAGGGAGAGCAGTGTTGTTGATCTGCTTGAGGCCACTGATTGTATCCTGCTTGAGTTGTTCCACCTGCTTCGAGTCTTTGAGTTCTGCGCTATACCAGCGGCCAAGGCTTTTGATAGGCTTCTCCAGAACTGTTGGTATTGGCTCGTTGTTGTCGTGGAACCTCTCATTGGCGAGCTTGCCTTTGACAATGGAGATACTGCGGGACTTACTGGGTTTAATCTCCATTCGTGCCCATTTGATGTTTCCCTGGAGTTTATCCAGCAGGCGTTTGGTGCATGCGTTTGTTGTTGTTATTGTCGTCATGTCATCCATGTACGCCCTGATTGGAGGAAGACGCAGCCCGCTCTTCAACCGTTCCCCTCCAACAACCCATCGGGATGCTCGAATAATGAGCTCCATTGCCATGGTAAAAGCCAGTGGAGAGATGGTGCAGCCCACCATTATGCCTATCTCGAGGTGCTGCCAAGCAGTTGTACTGGCTTGTGCTGTAACACAAAACTGGAGGTCCTGGAAGTAGGCTTTGACCAGCCTTGTGATGCCCTCTGGGACTTGGAAGAAGTTGAACGCTGTCCACAAAATCTCATGAGGCACTGACCCGAAGGCATTGGCAAGATCTAAGAAAACCACATGCAGGTCTTTCTTCTCCTTCTTGGCCGTTTGTATCTGGTGCCAGATGACATTTGTGTGTTCCAGGCATCCTGAGAATCCACTTATCCCTGCCTTCTGCACTGAGGTGTCGACAAAGTTGTTCTTCTGCAAGAATACTGAGAGCCTCTGGGCCACAACACTGAAGAAAATCTTTCCTTCCACATTCAGTAGACTGATCTGGCGGAACTGGTCGATGGTTGAGGAATTCTTCTCTTTGGGAATCAGGATCCCTCCTGCCCTTCGCCATGCCTTTGGTATGATTCCCTTTTCCCATGCCACTTTCATTAGCTTCCAGAGGTACTTCAAGACGCCTGGACTGTTCTTATATAGCCTGTATGGAACGCCGTTGGGCCCAGGGGCTGAGGCTGTTCTTGCCCGTTTTACTGTGCTCTCAACTTCGCTCCATGTAGGGGGCCTTGTTTCCATCTGGTGCTCAGGTGGTTGGATTGGTGGCATGTCATCCGGAATGCTGGCTGGCACATGCCTCTGGTTGTCAGAGTAGGTCTTCCTCAGGTGCTCCTCTAGTTCCCTTATGGGTACTTTGAGGGTCCCTGTTTTCTCCTTGACAAAGAGGTC
>NC_137682.1:19241238-19331238 GCF_963989245.1 Nansenia antarctica
CACACATTCACACACCAATGGCGGCAAGCTACCATGCAAGGCGCCAGCCCACTCATTGGGAGTAATTTGGGGTTAAGTGTCTTGCCGAAGGACACTTCGACATGTGGCCAGCCGGGGCTCGAACCGCCAATCTGTCAACCTTGCGATCATAAGACGCCGGCTCTACCTCCTGCGCCACAGCCGCCCCCGTTTGGTTGTCTGAGGTCTCTCAGCAATAAAAAAACAATAAGAAAATGTGCTGCATGGGAAAAGACACACACACACATACACACACACACACACACACACACACACACGCACACACACACATGCACACACAAATTGTCAATAGAGAAACTATTGAACACAGCCTCCTAGTGAAGCGTGGAGGCAGAAATAATAGTGCAATGCTACCAAAGCATGAACATCTTGACATTTTCACGAAGTACTACATCAGCAACATACATACATATAATGCATCAACTTCCGTCACAGCTAGGCAGTATTAGACAATAGATTTGAGTGTGGAAAGGATTAGGTAAGATTAGCATTAGCAACAAGCCACAACAATAAACAACACTAAAATCTATTTTGTCAAAAGCCTCCTCAAACCTGCAACGTTTGGGTTGCAAATATTGACACAGAAACACACACAACCTACCAACCTAAACACACACACACACACACACACACACACACACACAGGGATGTACCCGAATACAAATACGTTATTCAGGAAAATACAAATAATGCGATGGAAAGAGATACAGATTCTACCCGAAGTTCCTTGTTATTATTCAGAAAATAATAAAAAGCCATGATTGATTCATATCATTGTGGATGGCCACAAGATATAAATGGCCATTCTGTTTGCAACATAGGACTTTGATTTCACAAATTAGTTGTTTCATTTACAACACATTACTGAAAAGTGATTGCTATATTTTGTAGTCGCCACATCAGCACAAGAGAGCTGTGAGAATTTAGCATTAAGGAGGAGGTGTCACATGCAGGAGCTAGCGAGACAAAAGCCTTGTGTAGCAGCTGGATTTCTTTCAAACTCCCGAACCCAAAATCAATACATCAAAATGAAGCTTAGAACTACCACGAACAACATAGTTGAGATACAGGTTTCTCAGTATGAATGAGATGTAGTATGCTGACATGCATCACTTACAGTCCGTGTCAAACTCAAGGTCAGTGGGCCGAATGCGGCCCGGCAGCTCATTTTATGTGGCCCGCGAGAGCCTGCAAAGGATATAACTGTTTCATAATAGAGGTCGATTTTGCTCCAGATGGGAAAGTGAATACATGTTTGTGCTTATTGGAGACAAGCCGGTATGTCTTTGCTACGAGGCAGACAGAGCCAAAGATGCTAACCTTAGCCACCAAGAAAAGCAACAAAAAGTCCAAGAATTAAAAGGCCTGCATTCTCAACAGAATATGTTTGTTTACAGCAACAAATGAGGCAGCAGCTTTATTATGGCTGAATAAAATGCCTGATCTTCAAGTGTTTTTCAGAAGGCGCATTTTTAAAGTATTGCTACACTGAAGGTATGTGAACAGGTATGCCCTGACCAGAAACAGGCTTTTAACAATGTCAGCTTGTCAAGAGACACTATCGCAGATGAAGTCAGGGAACTAGCGGGAAATCTGACGACACTGCTGGCTGAAGAAGCACACAGTTATCTGGCGTTTGCATTCACTGTTTGACGAAAGCACTGACAATACTGTGCCATACCATACTGGAGTAAGGTGGCTGAGTAGGAGCATGGTCCTCAACCGATTTTTGGATCAGAGCACATTTTGCCTATTTGTTGTACCATAGTTCTGCCCCTCTCAACTGCGACGACAACGTTAAACAAAGTTCATGTTCGTGTGATGGTAAAAAAAACAATTCATCTCATAAATTAATGGGATTTATGCTATAATAACACAGACAAATGTGAGTGTGTGTGCCCACATACAGTATTTGTGTGTCTACGTAGTATCGGGTAGATCAAAACCATAAGCACGCACAGCTGCCCCACGTTCCCCAATCAGGTGGATGGCCAGGGAAGAAAACCACAGGCTCGTTAGCCCAAAGTGCCACACCTGTGGGCACACATAAAGAGCAGTGGAGCTGATAGAGAGAAAAAGAGCTACGGAGGGACATGACACGGCAACTGGGTAAGAGCCCGTCTCTGGCAGAACAATTCTGTGACAAAAGTACATTGATGAGTCGTGTGTCACCAGACTAATCACGGCCCTCTGCGGCAGTGAGAAGGGGAGAGAAGCCAACCGCCACTGAGGGAAGCAGGCAGGCCCCTCCAACCTATGATTGAGCCAACCCGTCCGCCCTCCTAAACCCGGCCTACAACGAGCCGGCACCCTGACTGGGAGTGGATAGTCCCGGGAGACCTTAGAGGACCGACTGGGCCTAAAGTTGGATCCAAACCCCTCTACTGAGAGGTCCCCTCCGTTAAGCACTCCCGGAGAGCCGTGAAACTTACCGGACACATCAAGAGGGTGAGAGCCGGTCTCCGGCAGTGCAATTCTCTGGCCAAGAGTATTCATGTGTTTTGTCTGCCGCCAGTTCGATCTAGGGCCATAGCCCGACGAGACCCGACGAGAGAGCCCGGGTTTGTATATCACAGAAGTTGAAGTGTTGAAGAGCCCACTCGATATAACAAACAACAGTTTCAGGATCACTAAATACTTAAAATGTGTTAATTGGATTCACTGTCTCATCTGGTGTAGGCTACTGGTAAGTGATACATGGCTTGTAAACAAACTTTAGTTTTAAGAAGTTGTGACAACCCTCTCTTGAGTGCGACCTGGGCTGAGACTCCAGCACCATGGACAGCGCCCATTCCAGCCCCTGGGCAGAGGAGATGCAGGGAAACCCCACACAGCTACGCACAGCTGCCCTGCATCCCCCAATTAGCAGAGAGGTGCAGTGCGAAACCAACCCGAGAGCTCGTTGGCGCAATGCGACACACCTGTGCCTCCTCACAGGAGGCACATAAAGAAGACAGGAAACGGCAGAGGAAGGGAGAGGCCGAGCCGGACTACGGCGCTGTATCTACGCTTAATGTTATTAATTGTTCTGTTCTGCTGCCAGACCAGCAGGTCCAGTGACGGTGGGAGAGATCCCAGGCAGCAGAAGAGACCCAGCAGAGAGACTGGGTCAAACAGCCAAGCCAACCTGCCTGATGTGTCGCCCCCTAGAGGAGGAACCTTTGTTGCATCATGCTTCCCCCCACCCCCTCCTGAGTTTGAGTAACGGCGAGAACCCCTAAGCTGGCCTTAGTCCCCTTGTTCTTTTTTTTAATCGAATTAAATCCGCCTAGAGTGGCTAACGGTCCCGCAGACCGTTCAAGCTGGAATTCTCCCATTCTACCACCACCTCCCATGTTATATGGATGTGATTCAGGTCCGGTGGACTGGGAAGACCACTGAAGAACACTGAACTCATTGTCATGTTCATGAAACCAAGTCTGAGACAACTTTTGCTTTGTGACACTGGTGCATTATCGTGGTGGAAGTAGCCATTAGAAGATGGGTAAATTGTGGCCATGAAGGGATGCACATGGTCAGCAAGAATACTCAAATAGGCTGTGGCAAACCACGATTGATTGGTATTAATGGAGCCATAAGAGTGCCAAGAAAACATTTCTCACACCATTACACCACCTCCACCAGCTTGGACTGTACAGGTGCCCCTAATAAAGTGTATGTCCTTTATAGTTTTCATAGTAGAAGTGATGGAATTGAAAAGAAATTCACCCCAAACCCGGTGCAGGCACATGTATCCTAGAAGCGATCGGGCTGCAACAATGGACCGCAACAATGGACCTATCGCTAAGCCACGCCCCCTTTGAAAACTCGGACAAACAAACAACGCTTCACTGACAGTGACTGACTAACCGACCGTGACTGAATGACATTCAATGTCTTACAATGGCGGGAGTTGGCAAATTTCAGATTTCTGATTTACCACAGCAAGTGATAGACAAGTTTTTTTTTTACAAGAATATTTCCTCTAGAAGCTTTTCACCATCAGATATTAGCGAGTTTTCTCTTTTTGTTTGTCTGAGTTTTCTGCCTGTAGTGACTTTTGCTGTGATATAATTGGACAATTTCTATTTTGGGGCGTGGCTTAGCGATAGGTCCATTTACACCATCAGTCTATCACATACTGTATCTCCTGCGTCTACCGGGAGAAAAAAAAACACCACCCAAATAACCCAATCAGAGTCCCTCAAGACTAGCTCAGAAATGTGAGCTATAAAAGCCTTACAGGAAGAAGTGTGTAAAAGTGTGTTCTGCTTCTCCATCGTACTACCCTTTCCACCTTAGGCTTTACACTGTGACTGCCCTTTACATCTAAGTGCATCCTTTGATATCAGGTATCAAAGGAGCTCTTGCTCATTCTTTTCTTCCGCCTCTTTCCACCTTTCTTTCTATCTTCAGCCTGCCATTTGGGCCTCCTCCTTGACATCAAAGCAACCCAAAAGAACCTAATGCCAGAAAAGGAACGGACAGCCCTGTACACTAAACATAGGAGTTTGGCAGCTAATC
The DNA here is from genome assembly GCF_963989245.1 of Nansenia antarctica. Taxonomy (NCBI): domain Eukaryota; kingdom Metazoa; phylum Chordata; class Actinopteri; order Argentiniformes; family Microstomatidae; genus Nansenia; species Nansenia antarctica. The sequence continues at coordinate 19,245,781 of NC_137682.1, forward strand.
TCCTTCATAGGTAATATTATGTGTAGACGCAGTCAAGCAGTCAAGCGTCCTGTCGTCTGATTGGCTGGCAGCAGCACACACACATTCTCACACCAATGGCGAGCAAGCTACCATGCAACACGCAGGCCCGCTCACTGGGGGAGCAACTTGGGGTTCAGTGTCTTGCCCAAGGACACTTCGACATGTGGCCAGCCAGGGCTCGAACCACCGATCTGCCAACCTTGCGATCATTAGACCGGCGGCTCTACCTCCTGCGCCACAGCCGCCCCCGTGTTGTGCTTCAAGCCTGTAGGTCTGGGGCGCAGGGCACGCTTGTTAATATGCATGGAGTCCCTAATTACCCCCCTCTCCCTCTAACGAGGTGGCACGGGACACGTTGTACCATGTGCGAGACCTTACAGAAGGAAGCTCAGCTAAGCCAAATGTAAACTGGTACCGTCGCATACACCAGGGGGAGGCTGGCGGAGGTAGGACGGGCTCGTTGTAACGCACGGAACGGAATGAGGAACGGTGTCAGACACGTGGTTTACGGTATCGTCAGATCATTCCGTTCCATTTTATACCTCCACGCAACGATCCCCGTGTCCACACTGTGAGAAAAAAATCTCTTCTTTAATGCAATAATCATGATGTTATGTTCACTTGAGACCGTATTGGATAGCAAGGATGGTGTGTGATTCAAGTTGGAGGCAGGTGTCTGATAAGGGAAGAGAACTGTCTGTTACTCCCTTCCTTCCAAGGCCAAAGTGAGCTCACTCAGATAGGACTCCTCTGTACCCACGTGATGCTGTGCAAGAACTGAATGTTGAAACTAGAACATGAACCAACCACATAGAGAGGTGGGCTTTTGTACTTTTAAACCCTATGTTGACTGAACAGAGACCCCTCTTCCAAGATTTAAATAAACACTCTGAAATGATTGATAAAGACTCAGCCTCCATTGGTTATTAATTAACTTAACAATACCTCCACGCAACCTCCCCTGGTGTACACAGGCACCTGGTGTACACACACCGAACAAAATTTCACCGGTACAGGAATGGTACGACACCATTTCAAAAGTGAAAGGAGAATACAGTTCCAGTAAAAGCTGTGAGAATACTGTTCCAGCATAGTCGATCTGATCGTACTATCCCAAATTCTAACTATTCGGCGCTCCTCACAGTGTGTCAATGGGACATTTGTGTGAAAAGGACACCGAGTACTACAGGGATGTGCCGTAGTCTTCAGAGGGAGCGACCACGGTCTGCCCTGTCGGCAGAGAGAGAACATTAAGCTTGCCACACTGTCACCTGTGTCAGTGAGTAATCTGCAGCCCCCCAGCCCCCCCCCCCCCCCCGCCCCCCGCCTTCTCCCTCCCTAATCAACCATCCATTACAAGGCTGTCCAGGGGCTCTCCAGGAATACACTGCCACAACCCTGATATACGGCACACACTCTCTCAACACATTATTATTTATCTCTTCATTTCCCTACATTTCTCTCTCTCTCTCTCGCTATCTCTCTCTACAGACTTTTTAGTATGATGGTTTTATGCAGTATGAATGAGATGTAGTATGTTGCTAATGTGTTGCTTACTAAATGGTATGTAGTATGGGATGGGTAGTATGTAGTAGATCTACTCTTTCTCTCTGGGTAGTAAGTAGTCTCTCTCTCTCTCTCTCTCTCTCTCTCTCTCTCTCTCTCTCTCTCTCTCTCTCTCTCTCTCTCTCTCTCTCTCTCTCTCTCTCTCTCTCTGCAGTGTAGACCCACTGCGGTTGAGACAAGCAGCACATGGAAACAGAAACAGTACTGTCACTATATTGCAGTGCAGCTCTTACCGTACTGCCACGGTGCATTAAATTCAGAATGATCTGAATGGTGTGTTGTTTCCTTCTGAAAAGCTTGTCAGAAATAATTGTCAACAAGTTACTTAGATTTTCCAAGAGTGGCTGGATATGTTCTTTCACAGTCATGTTTGCATAACTATGATAATAGTGACTTGAAGGTGTATAACATAAAGGTCACACATAGTGCACAAAGATGCACTATACCCCAAAGCCTAGTGGCCCAATCCCAATTCACCCCTACGGCTCAGTTTTCAAGGGGTAGGGGTGTCCCAATTCTTGTTTTCATGTGGGGGGGGGGGGGGGGGGGGGGGGGGCGAAGGGGTAGGGCTCGTTTTAAAGATTTTTCACGACCAGACTCACTCTACAGAAATCTATCGCTCTAGGCAATGCGGAAGACAACCACAAATGTAATTACTTTTTCTTTGTTAATAAAGATTTGAAAAATGATGACAACCATCGTATTATCTTAGTTTAATGTCATGTCAATGTATTATAGATTTTCTTTTATAACAAGCATAACATCAAAATCGCTATTATGCTGATGTTTGCTGTGTGTTTCGACCCGACCATAGGAATACAGCATCGGAGCACGATTCACATTTCTGCTCCAGAACAAGATGTACAATCCTGTTTATTTAGCTGTACATGTTTTAAGGCTCATTTGAAACGCATCCCATCCATCCATCCATTGTGTCTAACATTATCTATCTAACGTTACAAGTTTTAAAGGTGATTTGTGCATGATAGTCCCCCATTTTGACATAATTTCCATGGCACATTTGTCCCCTTTGATGCCATAATGACGCTATAGCTGTGGCACTTATTAAACCAAAACCCGGCAATCATATCCGAGCAGTTGTTATTATGTAATATTATAGATGGGTGTGGAGAGCAGTGAGCAGGAGGCTGGATGTCAGCAGTGAACACACCAGACTAGAAGCGATGGGTTTTATTGTGTAGCTGACTAATGCCGTGGACAGCAGCTGTTTCTCCAGCGTTCCTGTCACATCGGATTTCGGACCGCCATAAAGATAAATCTGTGTTCTGTGTCTACTAACACTACCTATCTAACGTTAGATGTTTTAAGGCTGATTTGTGCATGATAGTCCTGCATTTTGACATATGTGACTGCTCCTGGTGTTTCTGGACACCTCTCGGAAATGAGAAAGACGTCAAATTCGTCTTTAAATTTTTTTTTTGTTTTTTTTGATTTTCGTTTTTTTAGCTAACATTCAACTCGAAGATGTGAAGTACCCACTCGTTATTTTTCCGAACAGTTTTACGTTCATTAAATAAGTGTAATCTATAACACAATGACTTCGTTTCTTGTTGTTTGATGGGGATTCATTATCTTTGATGGGGATTTTCTGTGCTTAGTGATTTCCGGTGTAGCAACTTTCAAATACTCATGTCGTCTTCAATTTGTTTCCGATTTCAATCTATGATGCATCATTTGAAAGCATACAATCTGTAGTTTAAGCACATGTAAAAGACTGAAAAATGATTTCGCCTACAGGTAGCCCTTTTCATTGGGCTGTGTCACATATTTCCATGTTGTATTTCCTCCCTTTGATGGCATAACAACGGTAACAAGTGCAAAAACTAAGTGGCTGAACTTAAGTTATATGTGGTGCGTCATATTATGACGCACCACATATAACTTAAGTTCAGCCACTTAGTTTTTGCACTTGTTACCGTTCCTCTAATATCAGTGCAGACTGGCAGGGTAGGAGCACGGGTTGCTGGCATACAGAGCACCGCTATTCTGTCATGAACTGGCCTGGTAATGAAGCATTGTTCTTTTTTATTTGATGACTTGTTTGATCGATTGATAGGATGAAACTTAAGTTGTGAACGAATCGCGAGCGTCCATGCTTTTCTATGATACTACTGGTGACGTATCAGGGTCTTGAAGGGTTGTCCCATTTCATAAGGGAAGATTTCAACCACTGGCCCCTTGTGGCTCTGTTTCTGAGGGCTTGGCTCCAAAGTGAGTGGCACTCCAAAACGATTCCTAGGGGGTAGGAAAGGGAAATGGGATTGGGCCTTAGTCTGATGTCATTGAAGAAAAGGCATTCAAACTGTACCTTCACCCTGAGAGGAATGCTAGGGTAGCATTGCAGTTCAATGGCCCTACTCAACGTAAAGAAAATGACAAGCCAGTGTGCTTTTTGGAATCCATATCTTATTCCAACTCTTCCGGGGGTTTTAACATCCGCAAAATCGATAAATTATTCAGTCACAGACACCCGCACCTCGCCGCTCTTTTTGACAATTAGCTTAGCGAGAAAACACGAGAGGAGAGCTGGCAAGGACGGCTACAGTAGAAAAGGCTGTCAAACGGCTCACTGAACAATTGAAAGTGGATGGCTGAATTTGGTTTAAAAATCTTTAGGGAAATCTAAAAGGCCCACACCACGAAGACTCGCTTTTTAATCTCAATATGTCTTAAATGTACACCGTGTCGTTCCCGATGATTCAGGGCCGCAGTTTAAAACGGTCCGGAGGTGCTTTGACACTAATCTAGCCAAACATGAAACATACAATTTGTCCTTAATGAAACACAACATACGGAGATCAGAGAAGCAGAGAAAACAAACGCTCTCTGTTTGTACAGTCACCCCATCGCTGACCTAATTGGCAAAGTCATATTCCATATCAGAGTGATACGCTTTGAATGCCCCCTGTGGCTGTTTGTGTGGCGGCTGACAGAGCGCCGGGCTGGTTTAATTGCAGTGTTGTTCTGAGTAGCAGAGGACACTTGGTCTGTAATAAGGCGGGAGACAGAGACATTAATAGAAACAAGCCCAGAGTGTACATTCCTGTCACAACAGCTCTTGGTTCGGTTCAATTGAACTGTCCACAAACATCTACCGTGTTTATTATGGGGGGATGGTGCAAGCCCTCCGAAAAGGATCCAGAAGCTTTTTTTACATGACATTGTCCAGTTGCCTTTCTGCATCTCTACTGTACACTCTACATGCTGGACACACACACACACACACACACACACACACGCACACACACACACACACACACACACACGCACACGGCAGAACTCAAGTACGGTTCCACCTTGCTGCTGCAGGTGAAGCAGATGGAAAGGCTAGAGTCATCCATCCTGAGCAGACCCCCCAGAGAGAAGCTCTCGGCTCCTCAGGTGAGCACTGGCCCAGTGACTTACCTTATGTGTGTGTGTGTGTGTGTGTGTATATGTATGTGTATGTGTATGTGTGTGTATGTGTATGTGTATGTGTATGTGTATGTGTATGTGTATGTGTATGTGTGTGTGTGTGTGTGTGTGTGTATGCGCGTTTCTCTCTTTGTGTGGGCACATGTATGGGTGTGTACGTGCGTGTGTGCGTGTGTGTGTGTGTGTGTGTGTGTGTGTGTGTGAGAGAGAGAGAGAGAGAGAGAGCAGGTGAGAGAGAGAGAGATCCTGGAGAGTCTGGGCCCACAGTCAAGGACTCAGCTGCCTCAGCACTTCTTCAAAACTCTGAAAAGTTCCACAGGAAACTATCATGGGGCTATTACCACAGAGCTGTCAGCGAAGTACCTCGCAAGATCTATCCTGATTGGCAAACGTTTATAGCCGCCAATAACCATTACATAAGGACCCTTTTTTAATAAAGGTAGCCATGAGTTTGGAAATTAAGTTTCCGACAAACTTCTCTCCGTGGGTCGTGTTTGCAATGAACTCATGTTCAGCCAGACGTTTAAGTGTCCACCTGGAATTTGTTATTGCTCGAGCAGATGTTGGGGTGGCGATCATCAAAGAGATTCATGCATACTGATTCCAGCAAAAACAAAGTTGGGAAATAGAATAAACATAACCAAGCTATGAATGTACCAGGGAATGTTACCCGGAGAACGCAGGGTTTGGGTCAGCCTGAGATCAGGTTCAGTTTTTTTTTTACACTGGGGCAACGTTGAGATCACTGTTCCATGCTGTCTACCATCAGCAAAAAAAATCAGGGGGGATGGTGGATTTGATCATATGGGGCCAATTTTAGCATCCCCACAGCGCCAGTGACTTCAGTGTCAGTGACTTGGTAAAAATGTCATTGCATGTGTGCGTGCCCCCTCGCCCACAGTATTTTACTCAATATGTGCAAAACTAAATGTTGAAATAGCAGTAATACCACGTTCATTGATAAAATGACATAAGGGATGAAAAGGGGGGGATGGCAGTTTTAGAAGGGGGATGATTTTGACTTTTTATTTCAGGGAGGATTCCATCCTCTCTCATCCCCCCTCAACTCGACTGCTGACAATAACCCTACATCTGTAGTGTGGATTTCAATAGCAATTGTTCAAGGGGTTCAATTGACTCTGATTCATACTAATAGTGTACATGTGAAATGAGTCGAAATGGCTGAATCAGACACTTCCCCCCCCTTCTCCACTTCCCATTTCAGATCTCGCCAAATATTTCTAGTATATAACCTAGTGGCGAATAACAGTACTGCATTGACTATTGTGATTCACTGGGTCGCTGTCCATGGTTCTGAACCTGCCTCCATTTACAAACAGGCTGAGTTAGGGAGCTGTCCAGTGCTGAACTTCAGTTTTACTGATGTGTTTCCTTGGGGAGAGAGTCTCCAACCTCCTAGGCTACCTGTACGTTTTATTCCTCAGGAGTAAATGATCTGGCTTTATGACGACTCTATGAGCTGTCATAAATGATTGGAGTCATTCAGCCCTCTGATCACTAGATATATGCGACATGTGTCTGAGCAGGCCATGCATACACACATGCGCACGGATGTGCATGCACGCCTAATGTGCAAAGGGTCTGTCGCCGATTGTACATTAGGACACAGCCACAGACTGAGTCAGACAACGTGTGATAAGCATTGATGCTTTGGGGAGATGGAGAAATTGGCTCTGAAATTGAACTGCCATATTGGTTAAGAGTGTGTCAATGTGCCTGTGTGTGTGTCTGTGTGTGTGTGTGTGTGTGTGTGTGTCTGTGTGTATGTGTGTGTGTGTGTGTGTGTGTTCGTGTGTGTGTGTGTGTGCGCATGTGCGTGTGTGTGTGCGTGCGTGCGTGCGTGCGCACGTGCGCACGTGTGTCTGTTTGTATATTATATGACATGTCTATGTTGTGACTCTGACTCAGCCACGGATGGAGGCAGTGACTGTGGAACACCGAGGCCAGGAGGAGCAACAGCTGACATATTATGTGCTTGTTCATCCTCTAGGGGATGAGATACTGAAGGCTGTGAATTAAGAGGTAAACAGGTTGTTTGTCTGTGGGTAAACATTTTAATTAGGAGCCTTTCAACAACAGCCTGTAAATCACTCAAGATATTCCCCAGTGTCTTGGGCCCGTGCACGTGCCGTAGTCCTAGCCTGTCCATCAGTATTCCAATTCCAAACACCTCAAGCTAACGACACCAATTCATTCTCGACAGGCACCGCCGGGGACCACTACAACCACCAACAAGGGTCCTAATTGGGGCTGCCAATATGAGGCCAGTGTGACTAGTGGGGCATTGAACACTCACTGGGAATTTCACCCACTCACAATGATCCATCTAACTACCAAACACAGACCTATGGTCCACAACACAAATGACATTCTGTGTATTGATTATTTCAACGATGCCAACACTGGGCTGTAATGTCTGTGTTAATGTATCATCCAATGGACCGTTCTGTAGTATCTGTAAAGGAGTCTCTGTAAAGCCTACCATTCCATTTACCATTAGTATCTAGTAGTGAACTGGGAAAAGTGGGAACGCCATGGTCTCTGCAGTCAGATTACTATCGCTAAGCAAGCACGATATGAATGAGATGCCTCCTGATGTGCAGGGGGGCATGTCGCTTGCTTAGATCGAGGCAGTGGCTTTACATTGAACTTATGTTTTGGGCTAGAGACATAAGCCAGTCGAACGGAAAAAACACACCGAACTGCTTGTCTGAAGTGCAAGCAACAGCAATTGTTGTCCAACGAAAACAAGCAGAGTTGCTGGGAGATCAGAGTCACCTCCCAGCAGTTTACATGTTCTATTAGAGAACAAAAAGCCTATCTTTCACTGACACAGCACTATTCGCCAGGTCCCTAGGGGGTTGTTGCTGCTTTCAGGATGAGCTTAGGTTGAGTGCTGAAAGGGATTGATTAAAACACCAGTATATTATGTGTCTATTGTCAGAGCACAATTAAGGTCATTGATTTATGGCAGGATGGCTCGAATAAATAAATGTGTCAAATGTATCTGTTCCAATTGGTTGATTGTTTTAATGGATTTGATGGCTTTGATCAGATGAGACTTATTACCTGGTAACCTGGTAGTTTGCATTAGGCCTGTCTAATGCACTGGCCTACCGTGTGAAGTCTTAGACAGGGAGCCATGAAGGATTAGGCCCTGTGTAACACACACACACACACACACACACACTTACACTTACACACATATTCCGCTGTCTCTGTCACCCATACGTACAGTACATACTAAGATGCACACACACACACAAATCAAACACACCGTTCACTCACATACTCCACATATACCAACATGCACACTTCTCCTATCACAAAAACACCAAACACTCACCCACACAGACCCCAGACCCACACATAGACAGATAGACACACATACACACACACGCACACACCAGCAATGGGCACCAGCAAACAGATCTGCATCATACAGTAGAAAGCAAAGCACAGTACCATCTGCTCCCCGCGGTCCTCTGCCGACTAAGCTTCTGTTAATTTCACTAACCACCTTGACCATCTTCCTCACAGCCGTCATCAATCATCCCCTTGTCTTCTCCTTCCTGCTGCCCAGGCACGTGCTGCGAGACTACAGTGAGTTGCATAACAAGCTGCATTGATGAGGTAATGCTCGTGCCGACTAATGATAGGGAACAGAATGGGACTTTGTTGTGTCGGTTACGAGGATACACAGGAGCGGATCAATAGTCACATAAAATTGCAAAATCACTGAGATGTTTCACGGCTTTCAATGGGCCAGTCTATTGGCCAAGAGAGACTGACAAACACACACTTGGTTGACACAGTTAAACGCGATGTGTAACCATGGCATTCACTCAACAACAGTTGTTTGTTGACAATTATGATTGATGAGGAGATATATCCTGAGCTCTTAGAGTAAAACTGCCAAGTGTGGCAGATGTCAACTGAATGATCGATATAGGTGGAAAAGGCTCCTCCCAAGGTGTGTTGAGGTAAAAAAATATATATAAAAAAGGTTTGAATTATATTCCACCCTCCAAATCATCCAAACCTTGCTCCTCAATCTTCGCCAAGTTACTGTACTCCTCCTTATCGTATTTCTACCAGAATAACTGAAATAATTCATTTTAGAAACAGTAAATGTCAGTCTTGTCTTGGGAGTTAATTGCCATTTGAAATTATATTGTTCATGTTGAAAGAGCAGAAGCCTTACAAAGAATATGTCCTAGGATGAGGGAGAGCAGAGAGATAATGTTTATCGGCTTCTCAAGGACATGGTGATATGTATTTCGAAGTTATTGAGATTGGGGTAGTACAGCAAGAGCCTTCTCTGGATGAATTATTTAAACTGCCATATTGCTACGTTTGGATTGAGCTTGTTATTCAGACATGATCCCATATGTTACCTTCTCCTCCAGAATGTTTAATTAAACACTAGGTTTCAACCAATCATTATTTTCTACTATCCATGAATCAGCCTTTGGCTGAATTATTAACCATGCCAGGATTATTGACCTGCCGCACAATAATGCTTGGAGACATTTAAAAAATGGACAAGGCACTGAACCGCTTTGTAATACAAAAATAACATTTCGATGACACCGCAAAGTATTTCTCTATCAGTTAATCTCCTCTTCCCTAAATATGTCTGAAGTAATCCAATCATCAAAATGGATCTAATGCCAATCATAGGCTCTCTTTTTCCTCTTTTCTTTTCATCCATAACAAGTCTTTCTTTCTATCTGAGCTGCTTCACTCCTGAAATGGTGCACTATGCAGTACCGTCCGTACCTTGACATTTTAAAAAGCAATTCCAATGATTGCAGTTCAGTGAAATGTTCGGAGGGAAATGTACCATGCACACAGCAGCAGTGGCCGGAGACGTGTGAGAAGCCAGTGTGAGTGTTTAAGTGTGTGAGAGGATCTCAGAGGCTGGCTTCTGTCCCTAAACATTGAGGCCAGCATGAAAGGTCATCGAAAAAACACTCTCTCAGCACTACGCTGGCCCACCTGGCCTTTCTGCTGAAATGCACTCTCCTTCACCTCAGTGGTTGGCGAGACACCATGCAACCAGCCAAGAGATAAGATACTGTATGAATCTGAATCGAAATGTTTGTGTGTATAAGTATAGAAGTTCACATAAGAGATACATTCTCAGATGCCTACCGATCACTTAGCCCCCTGTTTATATCCCCCCCTATTTATGTCAATGTATGTCTCATTCTTGTTTTTTTTATTATCTTAGGACTGTGTTTGTTTGTTAGCACCTAGGGTTTGCATTTACATTTTGTTGTACCTGTTACAATGACAATAAAGATCATTCATTCATTCATTCATTCATTGTCATGTCTCTATGAATGATTTTCAACAGGTGTTGCGTGTGCTTCCATAAGGCTGACTTTAAAAAGGCTGATTTCCCTGAAACAATTGGGTCGTCAAGGTGACAGCGTCTACTAATCTTCAGCTGTAAAGGTCATCCCAATGGCCCATTTACCAGTCACTTCATTTAAAAACAGGCTGAAGGTGTGTAAATAAAAAATGAAAAAGGAGGGTTGTGTGTTAGGGGAAACTCTGGCTTCTTTCCTATTTCTCTGTCGCATTCCAAAACCTCCCTGTGGTGTTTCTTGAGGGGGAAGTGACACCAGTGACTCCAAACCCCCAACGGGTGTGTCATGGCCTACACGACAGAGTGACACTGTGCAGTCTCCATGACGCCCCCCCACCGACTCGCTAATGAGGTCAAATTATGAATTACACAGTCCATTTAACCCACGGGGCCTGAGACTGCACTGTACAAATGGAGCAGATTGTGGAGGGTACAACATTAGCCAGGAGCTAAAACGCCAAAGAAGCAGGCCCACCCGGATCTTTGTGCGAGAGCCAAAAAGAGAGGTGAGTGCAGAGGAAATGGAAAAACACAGGATCAAATGCAAACACACACACACACACACACACCCAAATACAAGCACACATGCACATAGGCACATACGTACATACATACACTAGGGGTGTACAGTATGTATGCGCACGCACAGAGATATAGTCAGTAGTTTAGTAGTCATTATGGCGAACACAGTTAAACTAGAGCTGGAGGTTCCTCCAGCATCCCTTGGGAACATTACGGTTTCGCAGCTACATACAAGGATGATGGACAAAGATAGGTGGATCGAACCAAAGCTGTATGCCGGCATTGTTCAACTGCGATAGGTTATGCGGCTGGCTGTCCGTCAAACTAGCTATCTCATTTGAGACAGCATGATCCGAATGTAAATATCACCGGTACAAAAAGAAAGAGTGAAGTGCAAACCCAGCCCATGGCATTTAAGCAACCACCACTCGCTAACATTTCAGACCTGGCCAAAGCCATAACAAACGCCATAGGTGTTTATGGCAGATATGCTGCAGCTTAATGGATGTTTCTTTTTATTATATTCTTTATTGAGAGCATATTCATTTTGATTTACTTTTCAGTAAATTGTACTTTATTATTCGTAGGTTGCAGCTGGTTGCAGCAGCATTGGCAGACCACTGTTTAATGTTTTATGATCATTTTTACCCTGCTATACCAAAAACGTACCGAACTGTGACTTTAAAAACGAGGTACGTACGGAACCGACATTTTTGTGAACCGTTACACCCCTAACATACACACACACGCACGCACATGCACACGCACACAGTAGTGACTTTTCCCTGTAGGCAGATGTAAAAGGCATGGTCCGGTCATGTAGAAGTGATGCCGCGGGTATCTACTCTGCATAGCTAGAGAGAGGATTAATAGCTCAAAGAGGACAGCAGCACAATAACCCAGGTTCATAGACAGTGCAGAGGCCCACTGGTGCTGAGAAGAATTCTCAAAGGGCCAAAACGGACAGTTGGAGGCAAAACATTCATCATTTCAAATCTTATTTTTTTCAATAGGCTGGTAAAGCTGAACATCACTGGAGACAGACAAACAAAGTTTCAGTGCTGCAAAACTGACATGAATATTTTAATATGTGGCTGCTAAACGTACTCCTACTATAATATAATTGAATATTCTTCATTGTTTTGCTTCCCCCATCATCCCAGAAACAGAGACAGAGTGAAAACTGCGGAGGTTAGAAGATGTATTTTCCAAAATCACTTTTAAGTCGTCATAGGAGCCAACGGACCCCCATGGGGATCCGAAGTGATATAAAGAGTTTACCTCGATCAATTCTCTTCATCGATATCACATTTTTTTCACAACTTTGCATGCTATACGATGCCACCATGTTTTTCCCGAGACGGTAAACACGGCCTAAGTCACATCCAGTTTTCTCCAACTGGAGAATGTGTCATGTCCGATTTCAACGCCAAATTTCCATACCATTGGTCGGCCAACCCCAAAAAATCCCCCCCCAAAAAAGAAATCTGATACATGAGAAAGGTCAAAGGTCAAAGATGGTGCCAAAATATCTCCAAATGGCCTAAACATACCTGTACTAAAACAGGTACAAAGTTGCATTTGCTCACATTACTAGCATCGACTTTGGCACAAGTACTAATAAGACCCTGGAGTACTGATTCCTAGATGATTTGGGCTTCGTTATCAGGTTTCCAAGGTGATATTCACTGTAAAAGCTGGGGGTTTTTTTAGGCGGAGACTGAATTTGAGATGTTTTATAATGTTCTAGCTCTATTTGCTCTGACACAGTAACATAGATTTTGATTCTGACACTTCTACAGCCACCCCACAGGTGTTAGCTTTCATTTGATAACAATATCATTATGAAGGCCCTTGTGATTGTGGAGATATTCTATATTCACTGTGGGCATGTCATTTCGAGCAGAAAACCAGAAAAATGAGGTGGATAAGATCTGGTTAAGGGCCATTCCATTTTTATGTCTTTTTTTTAAAAATGTTTTTCTTCCACTTTGATGCCATTGCATTTTGGTATCATCACAGTCATTCAATTGTGATGTCACTACCATTCCATGATATCAAGCTAACCTTTGTGATTCCATGGTGATGATGTCACTGTAATTCCATAACACTCTAACCTACCTGTTACACAATTTCTAAAACAAAAACAACAGAATAACAATAGCATTTCACATGAAAGCGTAAAGCCATAAATTGTCATTGACTTCGGTCTGATGGAATTTCCCTTCCCACCTGCTCCAAGGGTAGATAAGATAAAGGGACCCAGACGCTAGCTAATGTAGCATAAAGAGCAGCTCAAATATTTGTCCATGGTCAGAGTGGCCCATTCTTCTGAAAGGGTCCTATTTAATGAAGTGCAAGTGTGTTGAATGACAAACAGATGGTGTGTTTTTAAGCAGACAAACTGCTCAGTGCCTCACTAATAAGGCTAATATGACTCCCAGTGGGCAGCAGGCATTAGTCTCCATGTTTATCAGCTTTACCGCAGTCCCTTGTTAGCCTAGCGAAAAAAGGAAATACTGCCTGTTGGCATTACAATGAACAGTGGATCCCCAATTTACTCATCATAGCATCATAGTTTACACTTCAAAAAAGCATTCAAGCGGAAATGCGCATAGGACTTTGGGAAGAAGACTATTACTATTACTGTAATGACTGTTTGTTTGGTTTTGATTTTTGCCTGGTTTCAGTTGCAAACCACCCCAGGGCTAGAAATATCCCTACAACCAACATCAGCATTCAGGAGACCGTCCATTATAACGTCACAAAAAACACATTTGCAGTCAGGTATTGATCTGTATTTATGCATGTAGAGTAGGTATGTATTTTATCTATAATATGGATTCCGGTCTGGATGTCCCATTTCCCCCAAAGTGATTATAATTACACATTTTTGCAAGATAGACACAAGTATGTTATCTCCGTCCAATTGATAAACTTCCTTAATTAGAAATGGCAGTCTCGGAGAGAGAGGCCCCCAGAATGAATTATTTCTTTGAGATGCTCCCGCTGTCTCCCTGCTATTCAGTCAAACAGACAGTTTATACATGCCGGAGTGTTAAGCTGGGGCCAGCTGGGGGCTGCTGTACAGCGGGACCAGATAAGCCTTATTTGAATAATTCCCATGTAGCTGTTCTTTATTTCTGAGTTTACCCATCAGGAACGTGCAGTGTTTAGGTTACAAAGTTGGCCTGGCTACATTACCCAACTGCTAATCGATAAACGAGTGTTTGGGCACCGTATTTATTTTTGTTCTGATGTTTATTGACATCCCCCTCAGACTATATAGGATCTGTAATAGGCTTTGCCTGTGCACAGAAATTGGCATTTGAGTTTCTTTTCAGCCGTGTCTTTGTGGTGTCAGTGAGGATTTGTGGAAGGCAGAGTGTACACTATGTTGCCATGTCGGTTGCCAGCTCATTCAGATGTTATGGCCCTGTAGCGAGACAGAGATTGGCTACACTGGTGCTTTCTGGTAGGTTTGAGCACATAAACAATTCTCTGGTGACTTTCTACACAGCAGCAGATGAAAACCGATGTTTGTCATGCGAGTTTGGGTTCAGGCTTACCTCTTTCTCATGTTTATATTGTATTCTATTCTCAGTCAATGCACTCTTAAAGATAGATTATGTTCAATTAAGCTGGGGGTCTCTCTTGGTGATCCTCAGAGTAGTGCAATAGGGCATTAGTTAAGATGGTATTATTTACTAGAAAGGCATTATAATAGTGCAGCCTGATGTAATGAGAGAGAAAGAAGGAGAAGAGAGAGAGAGAGAGAGAGTAAAATATCCATGTAATAGCTCTGATGCCTCTAGAGCTGCTATGTTAAAGAAAGACGAGAGAGAGAAAGAGAGATACAGTACAGAGAGAGAGAGAGATACAGTACAGAGAGAGAGAGAGAGAGAGAAAGAGACAGAGAGAGGTAGAGAGACAGGACAAGTTTCATTCACTCAGTCTCCCATCATGCAATTAGGACAGACAGGCAACATGGCATTGTCCATCTACAGTACAGGACTGTCCATCCATGATCTCAATATTACATAAGGCCGCCCTCTCTGCACCCTCTCTGCAACCGTTTCATACAGTATATTTCATGCCAATCCAAAACGTCCGGTGAATGCTAACGAACATATCAGCATGCACACAAGAGGGGAGCTGGGTCCGATGGTGAGGTGGCCTCTCTAATGTGAATATCTGAAGATGGATATTGTCCGCCGGTTGCCAAGACTATTTTCAGAGCTGGCTCGTCCCTGGGCACTCTCTGATCAGCTTTGTCATCAGGTGTGACAATGACTAAACACTTCCTGGAAGACTGTGGATACGAGCTGACACTATCGCAGCCCGTACACAACACTGAAAAAGAGTGGGGAATCTCTTTCTCTTTTGGGAGTTAACTGCAAAGGCACTGCAAACATACTGTAAAAACACACTCAAGGAGCTGTGTGAGGAAGAGATTAACATGCACAGCACTTAATTGGAGTCTCAGAGAGCGAGAGAGAGAGAGATGGAGCACATTTAAAGCAGTGGGCATCTTCATATCCTGTTTGTTTAACGAGTGGTTTAATCAGCAGTGTTTAGATTGATAGAATGAATTAGCTCTCTCTTAAAAAACGGACTATACTGACTGACTCTCTCTCTCATGTCTTGACCATGAATCACAATGACCTCATCAACACAGTTGCTAGTGTAGTGATTGAAGTCTATCACCACAATGGGGATTCAGTTACAACCCTACAGTTACACTAATGGTGTGATGACTACTGCATGTATCCATAATGAGTTGCAATGGGTGCATCTCACTGTTTATTGAGAGTCAGTACTGGCTGATAAACAATGGTGATGTTTCCCTCATTGGTTAAGCTCTCTGAGGTCACACAGGCTACTGGATAATTTGAATGGCCTCATTAGAACTGTTGTTGACATGCAATTATGATATGATTAACGTATATTCCTAACGGTGGAAGGAGGGATGTGATTGTGGGTTAACTGGACATGTTGAGGAAAAGGCAGTAGCAAACATGTGTAATTAAACTTTTCCTTCACGTGTGTGAATCTCAATACGTAAAACAATATTTTCTCAGTAAGCGCAAGCAGCAATAATTGCTTTATTAACACAACATGGGAATCAAGAGATAGGATCGGCATTTGGCTCATTCTTCCAAACCAACAATGGACAAGTTCAATTAAATATTGAAAATGAAATTCATGAAAATGAATGTTTCTAGGAATACCAATTATGAGAATTAGTAACTATGTCCTATAGACTAGGGGAAAACGATATGCAGTGATGGTGTGTGTGTGTGTGTGTGTGTGTGTGTGTGTGTGTGTGTGTGTGTGTGTGTGTGTGTGTGTGTGTGTGTGTGTGTGTGTGTGTGTGTGTGTGTGTGTGAGTGTGTGTGTGTGTGTGTGTGTGTGTGTGTGTGTGTGTGTGTGTGTATTAAATGGTATGATTTGATGGACACAAATCAAAGGTTTGGTTCGAGATATGGAACCGTTATTCTCGAATGACTTCTCCTGAGACTGCATGCTTCAGTACTTTCTATTCCAATCTCGACCCCGCCATATGATGTTCGCGGGAGAGGGAGATAGTCCCTCGTCTCTCTCAAGCTGTAGGTGACTTCTGCCTGGAGTTTCTGATGGACTGGCGTCTCTGACATATTCCTGGTGTCGCTTGTTTCTTCCATTTCCTTTTAGAGTGTGTTTTCTGCTTACCTTGTACATTTTCTCTGTGCGCCGACAGAGGTGTTGGATTCTGCGGTCTGCTTGCAGAGAATCTTAAAGAAACATCGACCCCCCTCTTCTACTTTTTCTACTTTTTCTTGGCGTTAACATCTACGAAGTTGGATCAGATTTTAAAACAAAGTAGTTTGCATATGTTGGTGTTAGCGTGTTTTTTTTCTTTTTCTTTTTTATCGTTCTTAAAGACGACTTAACCAATTACCCGACTTAAAAGAATGAACGAATGAATGAATGACCAGCGCTTGGAGGAGGGCTATGATAATATGCGTTATTAACTCTTGGTGGTTCCAGAGCGCAGTCAGCCCTTGAGAAGACTGGAGATGCTCTTCGTACATCATTCGTCGTTTGGGTAAATTGAGAAGAAAAAGGGTGAGATTAAACAACATTCTTCAACGTTGCGAGTTTTTCCAATTGAACTTGCAACGGGAGATTCTTTACGCATCGCAGAATAAGTGGAGAAAAAAAAAATGTGAAAATGTGTTTAGGATGGCTTAACACGCTTCCATAGGATTATTTTTTCCTAATAACGGGATTGAAGATTGCTGCCTTTTCCCCAAAAATCTTTTCATCGGGAAGATTGCAAAGGTGGAGCGATCAGGGAACGCTGATGACGGAACTATTAATCCTTTCAGTGCACCAACAGCACCAAAGGGTATTGGAAACATTTGGATGGAAATCGGGCGAATGTTTAGACCTGTTTTTGGTTTTATATGAAACTGGTGACTAGTAGTTGCGATTTTTTCACTGTGGAATGTTCATCTTCTTTTCATTAAACAATTCATTATTAGGCTTCTGAGGGGAATACATTTGTACATTTGCCCTGTATTTTTTATTTTTTTTGGGAAGGTGGAAAGGTATGCGGTGTGCTGTCCATTCAACAATTCCCTTCAATCTCAATCGTTTCTTCTTGAAGTAGTCCTTTATCTAAATGGAATTAGTTGAGCCTGAAGCCCCTTGTGAAAGGAATAGACATGGTACATGGGCACAGCCTCCTTCACGGTAAGTCATCAGCACTCATCACTTATTTTTGGACAGAAATGCATGCTTACCTCACATACCTTTATTGAGTGCCCCCCAATCATGGGGGGGTTGCTGTCTGGTTGCCTAGTTTTCAATCACTCATGTAGCCTAGTAGCAGGAGATAAGGAATATAATCTACATACTGGTTGGTTTGCTGGGGTTCATACCATTGGGATCTAGTTATCCAGTTAATACTTTCCATAGACACTATATGCAGATTCATTTGTTAGAAGAATGCAGTTACCGGACGCACGTCCCATCCACATGACGGACAGTGCGCAAATGCACCGTTACATGTAGCCTGCGGGTCCGCTGTGTGGCAGGCTCAAGAATTAAGCTGTTCCTGCTCCATCGCGACTCGATTCGAATTGTAAAAGTTGACAAACTTTGAGTAATCAAAGGTCATTAGTCATTCACGATTTATCATCAATTAAAAAAGAATTACATGTTTTAATTTAATGTTACAGTAAGCATACATTTCTATGCTATGAGACGAGTGTCAGCAAAGTACTCAGAATGACATGTAGGGCTTACAATAAGTTATTCTTAGTAATGATTGTAAAGTTGTTTGAAAAAAAAAACGGGGAAAAAACATTGTCATTTTATTATATAATTTATTTAACTGGCAATTTTTCCACATGTATCCTATTCCAACTCCAATTCTTTAAGATATATATTTTTAAATAATGGCCTAATGACATTGCTCCTCAGTGTATTCTTCCAACATTGATTGTGTCTCTTATTGCAGTTGTTGCAAGTCTTCTCATACTTGGGGTGTTTGGGACAACGAAGAAGGATACAGCAGGTACAATGCATCCTATCACTTCCAACCATCCTTATGTCCCTGCCCTATGCCTCCATCTCTGACTTTTCATTCATCACACTTTCAGATCTACTGGCAACTTTTACACTCTGCTCTTTTTTTCAGTGAAAAACAATTCTGGAGTCAAGCCTGCAGGTCAATGTGGAACCTGGGTGAAAGAACCAGAAGGGGGGCTGTTCACTTCTCCAAATTACCCCGGCAAATACCCCCCAGAGACAGAGTGCGTTTACATCATTGAAGGTAAATGCCCTTTATGTAACTCAAAAACTACTTGGTGCAGCTATAGGCTTCAGTTCAAAGTTCAATGTCCAGTTCTGATTGATATCTGCTGAGGTTTACAAAAGAAATCACTGTTGAGCTTTGTGGCTATTAATCCGTGTTTGAGGTATTTTGACATGACTGCACATGATTATGATTCCATCAATAAGAGAAGAAGAAAAGGGAAAAGAAAGCCAAGTTGTTACCTGAGATCTCTGTTCAACTCTCTGCACATAGTATTTGCACACATCAAGGTCACAACATGTACATTGACAATGGAGTGGTCGTTCTTGTGGCTCCAACATTGTTCTGGAGGTTCAGTGTTATTGAGTCAAGTCTCATTGACAGTCTGTCCACACTCTTCGCAAAACAACACCACATATCCGTACAATGCCTTAAATCTCAACAAAAGTCTCATAGTTTTCTAACTCAAGTGGAATTTAGAGTAAATGGGTGCAGCCTGCTAGCCTGGCTAGAGTTCCACTGCAGGCCCATGCGCCATGTGTAATTGAAAGAAAATAAATGACAAAATATGCTTTGTAAATTGGAGGGATTTGGGGACAGCTCCGTTCATGTGCTGATGTTTGGCTGATAATCATAATGAAATTAGACAGCTCGTTGCAATTTCAGTGTGTTTAATTTACATACTGGGGGTTGATATTTGATTACTCAGTGGAGGAGATTAGGTTACGCCATAACAAGATTACCGAATTGAATACATGAAAGATCATCTCTGCAGAGAGACTTTATCAGTGGACTGGAGAAAAACTATGATCTGACTGTTTCATCCAACTGGATTTTTTTTCTGATGAAATATGGATAATGGGAAGGTCTTCACTGAGAGGAAATCCATACCGATAGAAATGACTTTCTGTATGTGGATTGAGACGGATAATTAATGCCTATATTATTATATATTTCTGCTTATTTGTGACCTCCAGCTCCTCCAAGGCAGTGTATTGATCTGCACTTTGAAGAGACCTATTCTATTGAGTCTTCATGGGAATGTAAATTTGACAACATCGAGGTCCGGGATGGGCCCTTTGGCTTCTCCCCCCTCATCGGACGCTACTGTGGCCAGCATAGGCCACCGTTCATCAGGAGCAGTAGCCGATATCTGTGGATAAAATTTGTTTCTGATGGTGAACTGGAGGCAATTGGATTTTCGGGAAGCTACAACTTCACTGCAGGTAATAAATTAATACAAATGTTTTCTCTCCTGTACATATGTATATTGGCAAGTTTGATACAAAGAGTACAGTTCATTTGAACTCCTGTAGTTGTAAAGACCTGTTACTGTGGGTGACCATAGACTGTGGTCAGACACATGTTCAAATCAAACCCTTGTTTTCTTCATTTGATTGACAGGTGATTATGATTGCATCAAACTTAAGACAGGCAAATTCCAAGTTGTTACCTGACGTTTCTGTTCAACTCTCTGCACGTAGTATTTCCACAAATGAAGTTCACAACATGTAGCCTACATTGACAATGGAGTGATCATTTGGATGGCTCTAACATCGTTCTGGGTAGCTCAGTGTTGAAGTCATTGAGTCATAGAAGTCTCATTGACAGTCTGTCCACACTTCACAGCAACTAGCTTCTGGGGTACTAGTTTAGCCCCAACCCGTAATATGAACGGCATTATAGATTCAGTTTGATAGCTTTTGACCAGAGTTCCTCTGTAACTGGGCTGTTTACAGCGCCACAGAAGGTGAGGGAGCGTGACAGACTAATCTGTATTGTCGAACACAATCCTTGCAATTATCGCCGTGTGTGAAGCCATGACTCTTTTAATTTGCATCACCTTTTTGGCTGATTTCCCATTACGGAAGCAGTGTGAGGATTTACGACAACCCTTCAATGCGTGGCCATGATTTAATATTCATTCCCCTACCCTTGGTTGGGTTTAATAACACTGTCAACTTTTTTAGTGTGTTTTTGAAGGTTGAAAGGCATACTGCCAGCAGCATGATAGGCATGACAATTCACCCCCACACATATACTGTACGGATGAAAGACCTACTGTACAACATTGTTCATGGACACATTTTGTCGTGTGAAGCAATAAATCGTGGTTGGTTGATATACTATAGTAATACACACTCGTGCACACACACACACACACATACACACACACACACATACACACACACACACACACACACTCAGTACTGTACATTACAAATCCCTTGGTTGGCTGTACAGTATAAGGTTTTTCACTGTGTTGCTAAGGACAACAGAAAGCAACCTACCTCCATATATCGTAAAATAGCAGAAAAGACGTATATAATTCCTCCAGGAAATGGGGAAAAGGGGATATAGGTAGTTCAACTTGATAAAGTGTATATGTTTCCCTATATATCTCCATGAAATATTGTCACTAAGTTTGATAAACTGCTCTCTCCTCGTTGGGAGTCTTATCCCAGCTTGCTGTAGGGAGGGAAAAAAATGGCCTCCCCCCTGTCTTGATAAGAAAAATATCTGTGGCATATGATTTACATAATTAAAGGAGATAAAAGTCCTGAATCCCCCGACTTGATACTACCAGAATCTGGCTGTGTGGAGAGTGGCTCACATCTGCCTTTGCTCTACTAACACTAGCAACATGCTAATTCAGATGAGGCACTTGAGATTAATGAAACGCAAGCAAGAGGATGAAGAAGAAGAAGAAGAAGAAAGAGAAGAGGGAAGAAAGAGGGGGGGAACATGAAAGAGTCGAATCACAGTTTTGTTTTTTTATCTGCTTTGTTGTGTCAGTCATCTGAAGGTAAGAGCCGTTTATGAGACTGACCACTCCTTCAGGTCTAGCATATTTCCCCTCTCAACTCTCATGGAGAAACTGATGATTAATACTACTAGTACTACAGCAGCAGCCCAAGGGAGTGAAGCTGCAGTTACTGAATCTCAGATTGACCTGACCGACAGCAGATCCTGACGCACTCCAAAGTGCCGAACCCGGATTGTGCAGGTGCAGCGCACTCTTTGGATTTTAATCACGGAGTCAAGTGCACCACGAGTGGCAAGAGACCGGCTAGAGATGCAGGTTTAATTAGAACTTTAATTAGAACTTTGACATGAAATGTCAAAAGCTTGTTCAGAAGAAAAAAAAGCTTCAATAAGAGTGCATATAGTATGTACATGAATTGAATGGGAAATGTCATGCTTGCGACGTAGAACTTTGTAGTGGTATGCGTTTCATACTCTACAACTGCAGTCTAAGCAGCGATCCAGCCAGTGCATAAGACCTCTGCTTACTCAACAGCTCATAACCCTTAGCAACCATCCATCTGCATCCGTGCTTCTTATCTTATGACTACCGTGCCAGATGTCCTCAAACTCTGTGGGAACAGAGAGTTTCTTCAAGCCTTGTGATTTGTGATTCCCCCAAAAATAGAAGTGGAATTGATTCATCAAATCAAACAAAATACAAGGTACATGGCAGTAGCTAGTTTTCTTTCTTGAATAAACAGATGTCGCTGTAAAGGTTATGGATAAGAAAACTTAGCCAGCAGATTCTACCACCTAGGCCCTGCAATAGTCGTGACCCCAACCTCAGTCACCTGACTGGATAAGGGATGCACTGTCTCAAGTACAGGAAACACCGGTCAGCTCCCTCCACCGTCTCCTCCCAAGGACACTCGGCTGCGCCCTAGTGAAGTACAGACTCAGCTTCTAAAATCACAAACCCTCGTAAATCCACCTCCCATTCTGCTTTGCTCAGGCAGTTCTGCGGTCACCCATGTCTGCACCAATCACGTCCTCCGATAAAAGATGGCCCGGCCCATCACGATCCAGATCCTTGACCTTATAAGGAACTCCGACCCCGTAAATTACCAGTAGCTCATGCACTTAGATGTGACCTATGGTGTAGTAATGTAGCACTGTTACCATATAACCTTCAGTAACATCACAGTACCTGCTGGCAGCGACGTCGTTAGCCCTCCTTGGCGGGGGGGGGGGGGGGGGGGGGGGGCAGACAAACAAATGTAAAAGTCGCCATCTACCACATCGCCATCGATTTAGCTCATCGCCATTGTTTTAGCGCAAGCTACCACTCGTTAATCAAGAACTCTGCTACCCTCCCACCCCCCGTCGACAAAATCGTGGGCTGGACTAAGCCCCAGATGTTTCAAGATGTAATATCACATCTAGATGTAATATCAAATAACACTTGACACATGTATTGTAGTAAAGGAAAAAAACGTGCATTTAAAGGGCTCAGTCTGGCAGGGTTGCACCACTGGGTGTTTGTATACTGTGGTGGGGAAAAAACAGGGGCTGCAGCCTATCATGCAGTCTCATAAAGGCATCACACAGTCACACTCCCTGGCCATTGTGACCACGACAGGCGTCCGACACTCCTAGTAGCCCCACATTCTAGTAGATTAAGTGGTGTAGCAGGACAGACTCTTGCTGGGTTGAATAACAGCTTGGTCCTTCTCCCTCTCAGGCTCTTTCACTCTGATCATTGTCTGTTTGAAGAGTGGAGCCGGTGTTAGAGCAGAGGCAGCAGCTATTGAGTCCCAGGGACTGCTTGTCTTGATCTACCGGCTGTTGAATGGTGTTGACTCAGTGAAATCATAACCTCATATGCCCCATTTTAGCTTCTCAACTGCTTTGCTGGATTCCAAAAGAAAATTATTTTGTGGCTCTGCGGTCGAGTTTGTGAATGAAATATAGAAATTACTGTGGAGACTGTAGGGCAATTGAGGAAGGTCTTTGGGGTTGTTAACCATATCAAACATGATGAGAACTGGCTGATCAAGAATGTGATATTCCTGTAAAGATCTTGTTTGAGAGGTCTTTCCAGCTGTTTCCCTGTCTAAGTTTGATAACATGGCTTCATAACTATCTTAAACTTAGCTGTTTATGATGTTTTGATGCATTTGCTTAATGCCTGAATGAATTGATGAAGTATCTATGCTATGCAATGCTAATAAACTACTACGATTTTATAGATTGAGCTGTACCCTTGGTGTTGTAGGCTAGATACCTAAGCCTATAATGTGGTTCCCGCAGCAAACAAAAAGCTGCAGTGCTTACCTAAAAGGTCTGCTGAATGCCTCCATGTTAGATGCACATGCAAGCAGCAGGCTTTTCTTTGCTTTTAGTTAGTCATCTAATTAAATATCAACACTTGTACTGAGGATTCGGCTGGGCCTTGTTCAAGGCCAGCATTCCTTAAAAACGGCTCAGCCGAAATCTCAGTATGTGCAGGGGCCTCATTTATAGAAAGTACTTTGGATCAAATTTGATCTTACCCGTGGCGTACGTAGAAAACCACGTCAAAGTAGTGATTTATGTCAACGTGAGTCAATTTGACAGTGGAAACGATCGTAGCTCTACGTCAGGTATTGACTTGACGTACGCACATTACCTACTGGTTATGCAGAGTTATTACAGGCATGTGAGCCGCACTCGAACAACACAGCCGAGAAAATTAGTTAAATTCAAGAT
Source organism: Nansenia antarctica (assembly GCF_963989245.1). Taxonomy (NCBI): domain Eukaryota; kingdom Metazoa; phylum Chordata; class Actinopteri; order Argentiniformes; family Microstomatidae; genus Nansenia; species Nansenia antarctica. The sequence continues at coordinate 19,270,023 of NC_137682.1, forward strand.
TTAAAGGGAACTGATGTTTATGATTGTATTTCAGTCTTCCTTTATATGCCATTAGGCTATTGTAGAATTGAGGCGTGATAAAGGCGAGATTCATTGTGATTCCCCAGGATTCCTCGGTATTTAGCATTATAAGCTGTTATAAGGTTATTTACGATCATATGGGTCCATATCAAAATGTTGACATACACAATGGATCTGGATGGGCATACAGAAAATCCTTAAAAAAAACACCATAGCCCACAGCGCAGAGTATATTATGTCTAATTGAGTCAACTGGTATTATGCTTATCACCAAGTTCTCCCATACTGTGCTGATGGACTAGTATGGTATGTTTATATCACTGGTGTCTGCACCCCGCTATGACAGGGCGTAAATACAAAGCTCATTCACCTGCATTCAATTTCAAGTATATTTGGTATTTACAGATGACAGACGTACGCAATTTTAAACAAGCGCAGCCCGTTTTATAAATAATGCTTACGTCCATTTAGAAAAATGTGCTTACGTGCAAGTTAAAGATGACGTTCAAGTACATTTTAATAAATGAGGCCCCTGGTCTGATGACTACAAAAGGAAAGAAAGAAAAGCATGCCACTTGTGAGTGCACCCAAACTACTTTGTTCTGCTCCCCATGCCTGTCAGTAACCGCTATGAGAAGTAACTCCTTTGACCTGTCCATGGTATGAGCAATCTCATTGGAGCTGATGTTATAGTTTTATATCATTTTATACTGAGGAATTGAAGTCTCTCTACAGTTTGGCGAATCTAGCACTCAAGGAAGGCCCATTTCCTTCCTGTAAGGGATGGGCCAAGATCTGTGGCGCAGTGAACAATTCTGAATATGGACAGGGCCCATAAGTTGTGCAATCACAGATTTGTATAATATGATTGGTTCCCAAGAATAGTGACCTCGTGACCAAGGACAGTTCTATAAAAATGAGTCCCGTCCAATGTTGGGGGGCTTTTTGCTTTTTGTCTGCTCTTTTCTCTCTGCGCTCATGTGACTTTGCTTAATAAAAGGCCTCCTTGGAGACAATTGATTTAAGCTCTTTGTGCTTTATAAGTTTTACTAGGAACTAGGTTCAATCTATTAAGAATCAATGAAATCCACAACACTGCTAAATGGAAGGTCAGCATCAGGGCCGGCCGAAGGCATCAGCAGATCAAGCGGTCGCTTAGACAACTAGAGGGGGCTATACTATACTATACTATACTATACTATACTATACTATACTATACTATACTAGAGGGGGCTATACTATACTATACTATACTAGAGGGGGCTATACTATACTATACTATACTATACTATACTATACTATACTATACTATACTATACTATACTATACTACACTATACTATACTAGAGGGGGCTATACTATACTATACTATACTAGAGGGGGCTATACTATACTATACTAGAGGGGGCTATACTATACTATACTATACTAGAGGGGGCTATACTATACTATACTATACTAGAGGGGCTATACTATACTATACTATACTATACTATACTATACTATACTAGAGGGGGCTATACTATACTATACTATACTATACTATACTAGAGGGGGCTATACTATACTATACTATACTATACTACACTATACTATACTAGAGGGGGCTATACTATACTATACTATACTAGAGGGGGCTATACTATACTATACTATACTAGAGGGGGCTATACTATACTATACTATACTATACTACACTATACTATACTAGAGGGGGCTATACTATACTATACTATACTAGAGGGGGCTATACTATACTATACTAGAGGGGGCTATACTATACTATACTAGAGGGGGCTATACTATACTATACTAGAGGGGGCTATACTATACTATACTATACTATACTATACTATACTATACTAGAGGGGGCTATACTATACTATACTAGAGGGGGCTATACTATACTATACTATACTATACTATACTATACTAGAGGGGGCTATACTATACTATACTAGAGGGGGCTATACTATACTATACTATACTATACTACACTATACTATACTAGAGGGGGCTATACTATACTATACTATACTAGAGGGGGCTATACTATACTATACTAGAGGGGGCTATACTATACTATACTAGAGGGGGCTATACTATACTATACTAGAGGGGGCTATACTATACTATACTATACTATACTATACTATACTAGAGGGGGCTATACTATACTATACTAGAGGGGGCTATACTATACTATACTAGAGGGGGCTATACTATACTATACTATACTATACTATACTATACTAGAGGGGGCTATACTATACTATACTATACTAGAGGGGGCTATACTATACTATACTATACTATACTATACTATACTATACTAGAGGGGCTATACTATACTATGCTATACTATACTATACTAGAGGGGGCTATACTATACTATACTATACTATACTATACTATACTAGAGGGGCTATACTATACTATACTATACTATACTATACTATACTAGAGGGGGCTATACTATACTATACTAGAGGGGCTATACTATACTATACTATACTATACTATACTATACTAGAGGGGCTATACTATACTATACTAGAGGGGGCTATACTATACTATACTAGAGGGGGCTATACTATACTATACTATACTAGAGGGGGCTATACTATACAGTACTATACTATACTATACTATACTAGAGGGGGCTATACTATACTATACTATACTAGAGGGGGCTATACTATACTATACTATACTATACTAGAGGGGGCTATACTATACTATACTATACTAGAGGGGGCTATACTATACTATACTATACTATACTAGAGGGGGCTATACTTTATGTCCCGTCAATGAGAATCTCTGCTACTCCTGTCCGACGATGCGTCCGTCTGTCAATGCAAAACTCCGCTAGGCTAGCACCCCTCACCCGGCCCCCCCAATCAACAAAACTTGGAAGGGAGGCTACAGCTTTATGGGTAACCTTGAGTCGTTCTGCTCTTATTATTATGAGCCCCCGTGGCTAAGTTGGTTAGAATTGGAGTCTGGGGTTTGAATCCCAGCCAGAGCCTTGTTTTTTTTGCAACATTATATTTTAGTGTTTTTTTTACTTATACTTGTTATGTGCACGTTTGTTCCTTTTATAGTTGGAAATCTTGAGTTTTATTGTTATTTAACTTTTCAAATGATAATGTTTTATTATCATTTCTATTGAGTGTGTGTGTGTGTGTGTGTGTGTGTGTGTGTGTATGTTCATCTAGCACCCCCCTTCGACTAAACAGCCGTCAAACAAAAAAAATCTTGCTTAGGGCCACAAAAGTCCTTCGGCCGGCCCTCGTCAGCATCAGTCCTACCATGCCATGACCTTTCAACTACATATCCATTGTCTACAATGGAGCAGTAGTGTAGGTTAAGCCATGATTAATGAAACTATCATCTAGATGAGACTGTGATTGATCTATGCACTTACAGTACATCTCATGCACGTTCTAAGTGGACTGAGAATCATATTGGATGGAAATCAGTGTAATGACATTTGAGATTGGAACTGGACTAGGATGTATGGGTTTATTGTACTGGAGGCACCTCCATGAGATTGGACTTCATGGATTTGAACTGGAAAATTGGAAATTGAACCAAAGGAATCGACCCTCTTGCCTTCCTAAGAAGCTCCACTTCACAGTCAGCTTCACACTGGCCATTAACTGAAGCTAAAGTTTCCCTTCAGTTTCACAACTTTCTACAAAAGACAACGAGTAAAGACTAGCTCATAAGTTCCTTAACATTTAAATCTTTGGAGTGTTTTTTTGTTGTTTGTGGATGTATTCCTTTTTCCTTGAATGAAGTTACCAAAAACACAGAGTCAGTGCCATTCTTTAGTTTGCCAGAGGTATAGAGGGATAATCACTCACGATTGTTTTGAGACGGTTTGAAGTGAGCACTCTTAATTCCAATTATGTGTACATTATTTTTACTGCCGGAGCCCATAGTAACCATGGAAACAATGAACAATATATACACATTCGTAATATATGGGAACCACATGTTTTAATGGTTCAATTTACCTGAGAAGAATGAAATTAGCTGCCTATCCATTTCCTCGCTCCAGGCAAGATTGGCCGCCATCTTGGTCTTGATTGTCTTGATTGTCTTTAGCCGAGAGAAGTAGTCACATGACTAAAATCGGTATTCTATTTGGAGGATCCCGAAAAGTTGCCTGCTGCGTTGCTCCGTGGATCAAAGTTTCCCAGATAATGTAAAGCTGCCGCTTTCCAATAGAAAATATTGCGAAAATATTGTCGTTGCCGGCAATATTGCACCAAAAAGCAGTGGCGGGCGGTGCATTTCACACCTAGGCCTTCAGTGACACATTCCTACCTGAATTATTCTACCTCTTATTACCATCGTTATGACGCCATGGCTCTAGAAACTAGACAGAAACACAGTATAACCGGGCGTTGCATCACCTTAACATAGTCAGACAAGTACAACAGAGTTATATTAATATTTCCGAAGCATTTTTAATCAATAAATCCGCATTTACAATGAAGAGTGTTAAACTAACATCTTTAAGATCGCTACATTACCCACGTCTGTCGTCTCGTCCACCATAATAGCGACAAAGGGTGCCTTTTTAATCTCCATTTTGATCTCTTCTCCCATCACTTAAGCAATAGCAAAAATCAGGTCGTTTTGTATTTTGCCTGACGTCCCAGTAAACACTTTGTTTGTGGACAGGTGGTAATGTAAATCTGGGTTGTTTTCAGCCAGAAAAGAAAGAAGCTCAACGTAGTTTCCTCTGTTTGTGGACTTGGCGCTTTCATTGTGTCCCCTAAATGAAAGTTATTGTTTACCCAAAAACAGGACACAATCGATCAGTATTATCGATCAGTCAACGAAAGCTTTCGTTGTGATGCTCCGTTTCCCTGCGCACTTTCAAAAGTTTCACATCTACCGGCATATACGCATCTCAATAGTGAATATCAATAGTGCGTATCAATAGTGCGTATCAATAGTGCGTATCCAATCAAAAGACGTGCTGGGTGCTGACATCATTGAGCCTTACAGCAGGCGCCGTTGTTGCTTTTGCTCGCATCTACGTAGGTTTACTAGGAACGCCACAGGTTTTCTCGTTCCAACGTTAAGTTACAGGTCGAATTGGCGGCACCGTTTAACGTGCAGGCAGGCAGATTTTGGAGCCCCCTAGCAACACATTTTGATTGGATAAAAGCTCTAACATAAAGGCCAGCCCTCCAAATCTCAATCGGAGACTGGAAGCAGCGCAACCAAGAGGAAAGCTATGAAATGAAGAGAATAGACTATGGGGAATCATTAATACATATTTGTGAAAAAAATATATTAAAATAAAATGTATATTCTGATGATGTTTAGGCCAGCAGAGAAGGCCTTGCTGGCCCTGACGGCACACCACTGCCAAAAAGTGACTTACTCCGACTCTTGAGTCAGGCTAAACAAAGGCAGAGGCGAGGTGAGGCAGAGCAAAGAGGCAGGGCAGGGCAGGGCTGGGGCAGGGCAGGGCTGGGGGCAGGGCTGGAACAGGGCAGGGGGCAGGGCAGGGGCTGGAACAGGGCTGGGGGCAGGGCAGGGCTGGAACACTACAGTCAGCTCCACTGAGGAGATGCCAGTGAGGGCTAGCTGTGTGGGGTTAGCTGTTGGATACCTTCAGGTTGTTTCTGATCAATCAGTATTTCCATTGAGCAGTCTTACTACATACTGTATATACTACTGCCACTCACTGTCCTAAGAGGCATGTGGATATGTACAGTACACAAACACCGACTCATGTATGCAGTTTGTTTGCGATGCTGTTCTATGTCGGTAAAGGACAAAGCACAGTATGGAGGCACAAATGCACAGTGACAGATTCAGTGTGAAGGGGGATCGCTCTGTTGGGACGAAGTGGATCTTAACTCTGAGCTCATCCCCAAAAAAGAATGAAAAATGTATTTGTCCCCTACTGTAGAGCTCCTGAGGCATCAGGACTCTCATTTCATCTGAAGGGCCCGGGCACCGCGGGGAGGGGGGGGGGGGCCTGACTTAACATGCTGATGCATGCTGGGAAAAAAAACTTGGACAAAACGAATGAGTGGAAAGAGAGAGTGAGTGAACACCTGGGGGGTGTTTCCTCGCGTGAACTCTGGCGATCTTCACAAAAGGGCACACAGGCTTCTAACGAGCATAGCGTTCTCGTCATAAATCACAAAAACATTAAAAAATCATCATCCTAAAGCTTATTCTCATTAGTTGTTTCATACCCCTGGCCCAGCAGTGGCATACTGTAGCTGTCTCTTCTTCCTAGGAGTGTTCCCTCTGGTACAGCGGTCATGTTGTTGTTGTTGTTGTCTCTGTTGCTTGTGTCTCCTCTCTCTGGGGGGTATTCCATCAACATCGCTAAAAGAAAATCCAGGTTTAGTCTGACAAGTCTCGCGAGAGCTCCTAAAAATATCCAGGCATATTCTGATAAGTCTCGCGAGAAGTTATCAAAAATAAGCCAGGATTTTCCTTTAGCGACATTGATGGAATACCCCCCTGGTGGGTAGATGTGTAGGTGTGTTGTTGTTGTTGTTGTTGTTGTTGTTGTTATTGTCCAGAGTGGAGGTTGTGCTACTCAGCACTAATGTAATTTCCTTAAGTAATGCTACCCAGACAGAGATGTTGCCAACAAAAACCACAGTCAGACAGTCAAGGTGGTACACAACACATGGTCGATTGTTTGTTGCTTAGATACCAGGTTTTTTTCCGCCTTTGACTCGTTTCAATACAATGCTCATTTCTACAATAACAGTCTGGGCAGTCTGTCGTCTTTTTGGGACAGTTATAAAAAAATAAAAAAATAGCCCTTTTTCAGTTTTTTTTTTACCAATCCCAGAAACCTCCTCCCTCCTCTCTCTCCATCCTCCTATTTGTGTGTGTTGTGCTACCCCCAATCTCATTTGGAGGCTATGCTCCGCCGCCCTATCTGGAGGGAGTGACAGTTGCTACATTGGGCCATGCTGAAAACACTCTCCCTTATCCGCCCCGTGTGTTTTAGTGAGACGAGATGGATGGAGTGAGTTAGCATTGCAGGCACACCTCTTGCAGCTGTGAGAGAGGTCGGTCTCTCTGCTATTTCTCTCTCTCTCTCTCTCTCTCTCTCTCTCTCTCTCTCTCTCTCTCTCTCTCTCTCTCTCTCTCTCTCTCTCTCTCTCTCTCTCTCTCTCTCTCTCTCTCTCTCTGCTCTGCTCTGCTCTCACTCTCCCCATCTCCCCCCTCTCCTGCTAGCTGAAGAGAGAAGAGAGACCCTGTGTTCGGCACAGACTGTACACTATCTTATCAGCCAGCGAGCCCTCACTCCATGGATGCCCCTAATCTGAGTTCTATCTCCAAGTGGAACCTAAAGTCACTAGCTGGTTATTTAACCTCCTGTGCTGTTTCTCCCTCCCGCAAGCCAATTACCCCACAAATCAATCAGCGTGTCGTTGCTATAGTCTGCTACTGAAGCTAGCGTTAGTTCGGTATGAGCGTCCTCCTGCAGTCTGCTGGCAACACCAGCACCGTTCTACTACAGGTTCCACGGGGGTCAAGGGACTGTTCTGCTGTCGTTGGCTACGGTACTCTGCAGTACAGTAAACCACAGTGTGTTGTTGTTGTTGGTGATATAGTGTGCTGTGGGTGTTATTAATTAAATCAAGACGTGTTATATGGAATAGGCCTTTAAGTCAATATGTTTGATTCCATCGTTTTCACATTTCAGACTTGGTTCGTGCTGCAGCCATGCAGCAGCAATTTTATTTAAAGTTGAGCTCTGTGTAAGGATGAAATCGCGCTCCCTCTGTTTACCGCATCGCAGATACGCGCGCACTCCACGCAGATTTCTGGCGACGTAGGCTGTAAAAAGGGTCATGGTAACCCTTCATTATGACGCAATCTCTTGACCAGTGTATTGCGTGACTACATTATTATGACCTCATAATAACCATTTAATGCATAAGATGTATGCCAATCATCAACAACATTCATACACGCTTTGTCTATCGAAGTGTATACACGTACACAGTGTAGGCTAATCTATGGATAGATTTCCCTAATGTGTTATAATGAGTTAGACCATGAAACTTGAGCGCTTCCGACGCTTCGTGGTGCCAGGTGCCAGTCACCAGTCACCAGTCATGTTAGCCCCAACAAACAAGCACTTGCGCTACCGCATGCATCGCCTGGAGTCGACATCGGAACTTGGTGGAGATGCGGTCATCGATTTCCAGCTCGTGGGGGTTGTCCTCTCCACGCTCCTGGTGCTGCTCCTTACCTGGCTGATCCACCTGTGGAAAGATGCCACCGCGCGGCCGGCAAGAGAGGTAAAGCTGCGTCAATATTATTGTCTGAAAGCACTGCTGGCCTCAGTGTTATTTCTGTGTGTTAGGGCTCTGTTATAGGGCTGTGTGTTAGGAATGTTTTAGGCCTGTATTAGAGCTGTGTGTTAGGGCTGTGTGATAGGTCTGTGTGTTAGGGCTGGGTGTTAGGGCTGGGTGTTAGGGCTGGGTGTTAGGGCTGTGTGTTAGGGCTGGGTGTTAGGGCTGGGTGTTAGGGTTGTGTGTTAGGGCTGGGTGTTACGGATGTGTTAGGGCTGTGTTAGAGCTGTGTGTTAGGGCTGTGTATTAGGGTTGTGTGTTAGGGTTGTGTGTTAGGGTTGTGTGTTAGGGCTGTGTGTTAGAGCTGTGTGTTAGGGCTGTGTATTAGGGCTGTGTGTTAGGGTTGTGTGTTAGGGTTGTGTGTTAGGGCTGTGTGTTAGGCCTGTGTGTTAGGGCTGTGTGTTAGGGTTGTGTGTTAGGGCTGTGTGTTAGGGTTGTGTGTTAGGGTTGTGTGTTAGGGCTGTGTGTTAGAGCTGTGTGTTAGGGCTGTGTGTTAGAGCTGGGTGTTAGGGCTGTGTGTTAGGGCTGTGTGTTAGGGCTGTGTGTTAGGGCTGTGTGTTAGGGCTGGGTGTTAGAGCTGTGTGTTAGGGCTGGGTGTTACGGTTGTTTGTTATTTCTGTGTGTTAGGGCTGTGTGTTAGGGCTGTGTGTTAGGGTTGTTTGTTATTTCTGTGTGTTAGGGCTGTGTGTTAGGGCTGTGTGTTAGGGCTGTGTATTAGGGCTGTGTGTTAGAGCTGTGTGTTAGAGCTGGGTGTTACGGCTGTGTGTTAGGGTTGTTTGTTATTTCTGTGTGTTATTTCTGTGTGTTATTTCTGTGTGTTAGGGCTGTGTGTTAGGGCTGTGTGTTAGGGCTGTGTATTAGGGCTGTGTGTTAGGGTTGTGTGTTAGGGTTGTTTGTTATTTCTGTGTGTTAGGGCTGTGTGTTAGAGCTGTGTGTTTACTGTGTTAGGGCTGTGTGTTAGAGCTGTGTGTTAGGGCTGGGTGTTAGGGCTGGGTGTTAGGGCTGGGTGTTAGGGCTGTGTGTTAGGGTTGTGTGTTAGGGCTGTGTGTTAGGGCTGGGTGTTAGGGCTGTGTGTTAGGGCTGTGTGTTAGGGCTGTGTGTTAGGGCTGGGTGTTAGGGCTGTGTGTTAGGGTTGTGTGTTAGGGCTGTGTGTTAGGGCTGGGTGTTAGGGCTGGGTGTTAGGGCTGGGTGTTAGGGCTGGGTGTTAGGGCTGGGTGTTAGGGCTGTGTGTTAGGGCTGTGTATTAGAGCTGTGTGTTAGGGCTGTGTGTTAGGGCTGTGTATTAGAGCTGTGTGTTAGGGTTGTTTGTTATTTCTGTGTGTTAGGGCTGTGTGTTAGGGTTGTTTGTTATTTCTGTGTGTTAGGGCTGTGTGTTAGGCCTGTGTGTTAGGGCTGTGTGTTAGGGCTGTGTGTTAGAGCTGTGTGTTAGGGCTGTGTGTTAGGTTTGTGTGTTAGGGCTGTGTGTTAGAACTGTGTGTTAGAGCTGTGTGTTAGGGCTGTGTGTTAGGTTTGTGTGTTAGGGTTGTGTGTTAGGGCTGTGTGTTAGGGCTGGGTGTTACGGATGTGTTAGGGCTGTGTTAGGGCTGTGTGTTAGGGCTGTGTGTTAGAACTGTGTGTTAGGGTTGTGTGTTAGGGCTGTGTGTTAGGGCTGTGTGTTAGGGCTGTGTGTTAGGGCTGTGTGTTAGGGCTGTGTGTTAGGGCTGTGTGTTAGGGCTGTGTGTTAGAGCTGTGTGTTAGGGTTGTGTGTTAGGGTTGTGTGTTAGGGTTGTGTGTTAGGGTTGTGTGTTAGGGTTGTGTGTTAGGGCTGTGTGTTAGGCCTGTGTGTTAGGGCTGTGTGTTAGGGTTGTGTGTTAGGGCTGTGTGTTAGGGCTGTGTGTTACGGCTGTGTGTTAGGGCTGTGTGTTAGGGCTGTGTGTTAGGGCTGTGTGTTAGGGTTGTGTGTTAGGGTTGTGTGTTAGGGCTGTGTGTTAGGCCTGTGTGTTAGGGCTGTGTGTTAGGGTTGTGTGTTAGGGTTGTGTGTTAGGGCTGTGTGTTAGGGCTGTGTGTTAGGGCTGTGTGTTAGGGCTGTGTGTTAGGGCTGGGTGTTAGGGCTGTGTGTTAGGGTTGTTTGTTATTTCTGTGTGTTAGGGCTGTGTGTTAGGGCTGTGTGTTAGGGCTGGGTGTTACGGATGTGTTAGGGCTGTGTTAGAGCTGTGTGTTAGGGCTGTGTGTTAGAGCTGTGTGTTAGAGCTGTGTGTTAGGGTTGTGTGTTAGGGCTGTGTGTTAGGGTTGTGTGTTAGGGCTGTGTGTTAGGGCTGTGTGTTAGGGCTGTGTGTTAGGGCTGTGTGTTAGGGCTGTGTGTTAGGGTTGTGTGTTAGGGCTGTGTGTTAGAGCTGTGTGTTAGGGCTGTGTGTTAGGGCTGTGTGTTAGGGTTGTGTGTTAGGGTTGTGTGTTAGGGCTGTGTGTTAGGGCTGTGTGTTAGGGCTGTGTGTTAGGGCTGTGTGTTAGGGTTGTGTGTCAGGGCTGTGTGTTAGAGCTGTGTGTTAGGGCTGTGTGTTAGAGCTGTGTGTTAGGGCTGTGTATTAGATCTGTGTGTTAGAGCTGTGTGTTAGGGTTGTGTGTTAGGGCTGTGTGTTAGGGCTGTGTGTTAGAGCTGTGTGTTAGGGCTGGGTGTTACGGATGTGTTAGGGCTGTGTGTTAGGGCTGGGTGTTACGGATGTGTTAGGGCTGTGTTTGGGCGGTGTTTGGGATGTGTTAGGCCTTTGTGTTAGGGCTGTGTGTTACGGCTGTTAGGGCTGTGTGTTACGGCTGTTAGGGCTGTGTGTTACGGCTGTGTTAGGGTTGTTAGTTCTGGGTGTTAGGGATGTGTGTTACGGATGTGTGTTAGGGCTTTGTGTTAGGGCTGTGTGTTAGGGCTATGTTATAGGGCTGTGTGTTAGGGCTATGTTATAGGGCTGTGTGTTAGGAATGTTTTAGGCCTGTATTAGAGCTGTGTGTTAGGGCTGTGTGTTAGGGATGTTAGAGCTATGTGTTAGAGCTGTGTGTTAAGGCTGTTAGAGCTGTGTGTTATGGCTGTGAGGGATGTGTGTTAGGGTTGTCTGCTTTGTGTATTTCAAAGGCTAATCCTTACCCTCCCATCATGTGTGTGTTTGAACAGGAGGACATCATCAATGAGACACACAAGTAAGTTCCATCAATTATGATTTGTCATATTTCATAGCTAAATGAAAAAGGTTTGATAATAACAGTAACAGTTAGCCTGAATGAGAGCCATGTCTGTGTCCTCCTGCAGAGAGAAGCTGAAGGAGCTCAAGGATGACTGGGACAAGACGCTGGACCGCCTGGGGTTACCGATGGATACTCTGTACCCTGACTTCTCCTCTACTGGCTCCAGTTGCCCCTCCCTCTCTGAGCAGTCGTCCAGGTCCTGCTCCCGGACGCCCTCAACAAGCCCTGACCGAAGCCCTACCCCCAGACCAGATGGGGAGGACGTGCAGTGGTGGCATTGCCCCCCAGAGGCCCAGCAACCCCCCAGGCGCCCCCTGGAGTCCAGCCAGAGTTCTGCGTTGCGTCGCTGGAGGCAGGCAGTACGGATGATCTGCATCATCAGGATGCTCCTACCCGCCAGACTCCGATGCCCCCGCCACGCGGTCACGCACCCTCTGGCCAAGACGTCTACCGTCAGGATAGGACCCCACGCGGTCACGCACCCTCTGGCCAAGACGTCTACCATCAGGATAGGACCCCTGGTCTTCTACCCACATGCCAAATCCCTGTGTGTGACTGCCAGCCACCTGACAACAACCCCTGCTATTGACCGGAACACGACCACCCTGCCCCAGCCATGTGACACTGGTGACACCTCCCCCTCCCAGGGCCCCAGGCGGACGGACAGAGTGATCTTCATGAACCAGGAAGATCGGTGGCGCATGGAGCGGAACCTGGTCTTTAAACAACTACAGGACCTCCAGATAAAGCCCACCTCATCTCAGGTCCAGCCCATCCACGCAGCCATGGGAGAACCCAGCCCATCTCATGTCCAGATGGGAGAAGCTGCCCCATCTCATGTCCAGATGGGAGAAGCTACCCCATCCCACCCCAGAGAGAAGCTGAAGGAGCCCAAGGAGGACACTCCACTCTCCATCCACCGCCTGCAGCTAGTGGACAAGACGCTGGACCGGATGGACACTCTGTACCCTGATTCCTCCTCTACTCGCTCCAGTTGCCCCTCCATCTCTGAGCAGTCGTCCAGGTCCTGCTCCCCGACGCCCTCTACAAGCCCTGACCGAAGCCCTACCCCCAGACCAGATGGGGAGGACGTGCAGTGGAGGCATTGCCCCCCAGAGGCCCAGCAACCCCCCAGGCGCCCCCTGGAGTCCAGCCAGAGTTCTGCGTTGCGTCGCTGGAGGCAGGCAGTACGGATGATCTGCATCATCAGGATGCTCCTACCCGCCAGACTCCGATGCCCCCGCCACGCGGTCACGCACCCTCTGGCCAAGACGTCTACCGTCAGGATAGGACCCCACGCGGTCACGCACCCTCTGGCCAAGACGTCTACCATCAGGATAGGACCCCTGGTCTTCTACCCACATGCCAAATCCCTGTGTGTGACTGCCAGCCACCTGACAACAACCCCAGCTATTGACCGGAACACGACCACCCTGCCCCAGCCATGTGACACTGGTGACACCTCCCCCTCCCAGGGCCCCAGGCGGACGGACAGAGTGATCTTCATGAACCAGGAAGATCGGTGGCGCATGGAGCGGAACCTGGTCTTTAAACAACTACAGGACCTCCAGATAAAGCCCACCTCATCTCTGGTCCAGCCCATCCACGCAGCCATGGGAGAACCCAGCCCATCTCACCCCAGAGAGAAGCTGAAGGAGCCCAAGGAGGACACTCCGCTCTACACCCACCGCCTGCAGCTAGTGGACAAGACGCTGGACCGGATGGATACTCTGTACCCTGACTCCTCCTCTACTCGCTCCAGTTGCCCCTCCCTCTCTGATCAGTCGTCCAGGTCCTGCTCCCCGACGCCCTCTACAAGCCCTGACCGAAGCCCTACCCCCAGACCAGATGGGGAGGACGTGCAGTGGAGGAGGCATTGCCCCCCAGAGGCCCAGCAACCCCCCAGGCGCCCCCTGGAGTCCAGCCAGAGTTCTGCGTTGCGTCACTGGAGGCAGGCAGTACGGATGATCTGCATCATCAGGATGCTCCTCCCCGCCAGACTCCGATGCCCCCGCCACGCGGTCACGCACCCTCTGGCCAAGACGTCTACCGTCAGGATAGGACCCCACGCGGTCACGCACCCTCTGGCCAAGACGTCTACCATCAGGATAGGACCCCTGGTCTTCTACCCACATGCCAAATCCCTGTGTGTGACTGCCAGCCACCTGACAACAACCCCAGCTATTGACCGGAACACGACCACCCTGCCCCAGCCATGTGACACTGGTGACACCTCCCCCTCCCAGGGCCCCAGGCGGACGGACAGAGTGATCTTCATGAACCAGGAAGATCGGTGGCGCATGGAGCGGAACCTGGTCTTTAAACAACTACAGGACCTCCAGATAAAGCCCACCTCATCTCTGGTCCAGCCCATCCACGCAGCCATGGGAGAACCCAGCCCATCTCATGTCCAGATGGGAGAAGCTGCCCCATCTCACCCCAGAGAGAAGCTGAAGGAGCCCAAGGAGGACACTCCGCTCTACACCCACCGCCTGCAGCTAGTGGACAAGACGCTGGACCGGATGGATACTCTGTACCCTGACTCCTCCTCTACTCGCTCCAGTTGCCCCTCCCTCTCTGATCAGTCGTCCAGGTCCTGCTCCCCGACGCCCTCTACAAGCCCTGACCGAAGCCCTACCCCCAGACCAGATGGGGAGGACGTGCAGTGGAGGAGGCATTGCCCCCCAGAGGCCCAGCAACCCCCCAGGCGCCCCCTGGAGGAGTCCAGCCAGAGTTCTGCGTTGCGTCACTGGAGGCAGGCAGTACGGATGATCGGCATCATCAGGATGCTCCTCCCCGCCAGACTCCGATGCCCCCGCCACGCGGTCACGCACCCTCTGGCCCAGACGTCTACCGTCAGGATAGGACCCCTGGTCTTCTGCCCGCGTGCCAAATCCCTGTGCCAGACTGTCGCCACGGCAACGGAGAGAAAGCCCATCATGGTGTTCCTGCAGACCGCTTCCATCCCCTTCATCTCCCAGGAGACCAGAGAGAAGCTGGAGTCAAACGTCCGGAGGAAAAACAGACATCGCCTCTCGGGCTTCCCCTGACTCGTCACCAGGTACGTGGGAGACCCGGCACAGGACCTCCAGACAAAGCCCACCTCATCTCAGGTCCAGCCCACCCACGCAGCCCTGGGAGGACCCAGCCCATCTCAGGTCCAGCCCACCCACCCATTTTGAATGTGACACCATAAATTGCAAAGAAGAACAATAAACAACAACAATGTCACGTGTGTGTAAGTAAGTAAGTAAGTAAAACTTTATTTATATAGCACCCTTCCCAGCACGGATGCACAGGGTGCTTTACATACAAGAATAACAAAATACAAAAAGTGCAAATTTGAAACATCAATGATTAAAAACACAAAGGGGACAACATAAACAAAACATAAACAGGAACAATAAGAAGGCAAAAATTGTTTTAGTGGTTTCGCTTCGGAAGAAACCACCCTTTTCAAGCGGAGCATCCGAGGGGTGTTTGCTGCGGGAGCGACTTCGAATGCGCGTTCTCACAGCTCCAAGCGACACAGAGCAAAGCAAACTTTATACTAAACTCTGTTTCAAGTGAAGCAAATGTTCTAGTGAGAACACCCCCTTAGGGGTGAGAACATGACCTGAGTGTAGTTGATGAATCCTGCAGGCTGACACCTTAACCCTTAAACGACCGTCCTGATTGGATATCAATAATAATTGGCAAACATCATAACTGCCACCTGTTCACTGCCTTTGACATTGAATTGAACATGGTTCAACAAACCTTCACAAACCTTCATATGGTAATAATAATAATACTTGTATCTCTTTTGAAAATGCAGGGTCACTCCTCTAAAATGGTTCATTTAATTAATCCCCTGCCCTGGGCCAATACATTGCACGTGTTCTGCTGCGGTCGCTGTGAAGCTGAAGAACACACACACACACACACACCAGGGTTCGACATTAAGGTTTTTTCCTACTTGCCCTGCACGGCAAGTAGGCCTACTTCTCAAATCTACTTGCCCCATCTAAAAAACTACTTGCCCTGCCTACCGTTGCCGGCTGTGCGCCGTATAGATTTCTCTAACATACTTCAAGGACAAACAGACTGAAGAACAGCTTCTACCACAGGGCCGTCCAGGCCCTGAACACAGCAAAGACCTAAGTTCTGGGCCCTGGACAGTCCGGACGGATTGATGGCAGCTGCTGGCCTGAAAAAATCAGGTGTAGTGCTGAGGCACAAACATGTACATTTCAAGCCTGCAAACTGTGACACTTTAAACAAATGTGAAATAATACTATTGTGCAATATGACAACCCTAGTCGTCTATCTGTACAGTATAGTACAGTGGATAGTGTACATAGCCTTTATTTATGTAAACCAGCTCCTTCCCTTCTTGTGATTTTTTAAAAAGTGTTTTTTTTCCCCCTTTCCTAACACCAGGGGAGCCACCCCTCCTAAATGTCGTTGTTTGGTACCTGTACTGTAGCAATGACAATAAAGTCCATTCATTCATTCATTCATTCATTCTAACTAAAATCCATTGCCTGTTGATTGTGTGTAAAACACTACAGAACACAAGTTTCTTCAAAAAAACTGTATTTATTAGCTATATTACATCAATCATTATATTTAATTGTAGATGAGAATTGGTTGCAACTATGAACTTATTTGTAGCATGGATGGATAAAAGCAATATGTCAGAAACTGAACCTATCAATCAGTACTCATTCAGATCAGTGAAATGATAAGCGCTATTTCAGAGTATTCAGACAGGGCCAATCACACCCTCTGTGCCCTCTCTGAACACGTGAGCCGCCTGTTTAACGCCTGGTCACAGTTCACATTAGGGGTGGTGGGAATCACAGGGTAACTCACGGTACGATACCGATGGTATCACGATACAGCGATTCTGCGATAATCGATACACTGTGCTCCCTACTGTAATACCTCCGCAAGAGCTTGGCTTATCTCCTATTCATACCGTGTGTTCTGTCCTCGTCCGTAACAAAGGACAGTAAGCCATTAGTGCTGCCTTCCTTCTGCAGTCGTCCGTCGAGATGCACATCGAGTGCCCGAGCATGATTCTGATGCATCTTTTTGTTGTTGTGTTTGTTGGTCTCACTCTCATAGCTCATAACCCGCTAGGCCACTGCGCTTTGTGTCATTAGCCCCATCTCTGTGGTGGATCGTGCTCTGTCATGCTGTGAGACTGACCGGTCTCATTACGGTGTATTAGGCAGCAATGAGATTTACCTGTGTGTTTTCACTCTGTGCACATTAAGGCCCCCTGGCCAGTAAAAATGTGTCAGCTAGAATTATTCTATTAAAGATTGATTGAACAGGTCTGCTACTGTACGTTTTGAAGGTTAAAGAGTATTGGCCCTATCCCTTTTTTCTTGACGGTATTTTTGAGTCAGAACGTTCTAGAACAGATTGCTTTCGATGCTTGAATTGTTTTTTCCTTTGCTTTTCAATTCAGCAATGATATTTCCACAGGGAGTTGATATATTAACTCGCTCAGAAAAATATAATGAATGAAATGTGTATGAATGACAAAATACAGTAAACAGCAAAATGTACTCCTATTCTGTGATCTCCTGTTATGCCCTGCAGTGGTCTCTCCACCATTGCCAAACCGTACAGTTATTCTGCAGTCCCAACACAAAGAGAGGATTTCTAATGCCAAAGAAAGCGAAATATTTGACGACAGCGTAATCTAACACGGAACTGCAAGGTTTTGTTGCATCCATTGGGAAAACGATACAAGTAAAAGCAAGCAAAATCATGATGTCATGTTAGGACAGGAAATGACATAACGTATATAATCATCACAATGAAATTCCTTAATCATGGATTATAGTGTAGACCCACAACAGGATGTGCAGCATCTTCCCAAATCCAACAATATGTCATTATGGAGGATTTGGAGATAGGCTAGAGGTTATAGGTTAGATTATGTTTTCTGATGCTAGACATTCAGATTTCAACCACAGCACGATAGACAGTCCTGCTGAAAGGACTAAATCACCATGCTAGGTGGACCTTGGACAACTGAACGACCATCTCAGCGCTCATTGTCCACAACTTGTTGTACTTCTATGCCTCCCACCATTCCTCTGACATCGGCGCCGTCTCCATATGCTATCCAAGCAAGCAAGGCAATTATTTTATTTTCATGAAAACTAACTATCTTAAGCAAGGCAACTTCTATTGCACCGTCATTGTGGGGTGTACTTTTAAATAGATTTGGCGGATTTCAAATATATATAGAGAGAGAGATTCTGCTTCAGTCATATTATTTCTATGGCAGGATGGATTTTTAGGGGGGGAAAGAAATATTCAGCTCATTTCTATGGCAGCGGGACCTTTAGGAGGGTGAATAAGTGGTCCCTGGTTGGATGAGAGGTTTGCGGAAATGGCCCCATATGTCTGAACCTCGCTGCGGCTCATTCATAACCATGGTGGCAGTGTGATCAGGCAGGTTAGGACCCTGCTAAATATTACCCCTATACGACTGGCCCGCCTCCGGCTGCCCTGCTGAGGGATAGCTACAACACCCAGAGGATCCATTACGAGGAGAAGCCGCTGCTAAACTGCCTCTTTCTAGAGAGGTGAAGTCCAATCCCTGTGTGTGCAGCAGAGGGTCCATTTTCTGAAGGTGTGTGGTGGTTCTATAACGTGGACTATGTATGATGACTATGTAAGAGGGCCTTTAATGTGAGGGTTTTGAGAACATTGATTCTGTCTTCAGTTGAATATATCCTAGTATTGTAATACTTTGTTTGAGTTACGCTCAGGTATAGGCCTCTACAACAACAACAACAACTGATTTTTTTTAACTGGGTTAAAAATCATGAATTATAGATTTTTTCTTTCCTTCTCCACCAGCTTTTTCTCTCACACGTTCAATTATATCTCTATCGGGGTAACGTCGGTGTTTGTTTTTCGACGTCTTTTGTGCCAGTGCCAGTGTCCGTCAGTGGTAATTGAGGTGTAGTAGGGAGTGGGTAAACAACACACCAGTAAACACACCGGTCACACCGTCGTTTGCGTTTGCTTGTTAGCTCCAACCGACCGTTCTGTTAACAGGTCCACAAAGTCAGTTAAGACGTGTCTGTCTCTCCCAGTGGGAATCCAAACACATCTTGACAGAGCGCCGGGGGCAAGGACCCCAGACAAGTCCAAGTTGATCTTCATCGAGCAGACAAACACAAAACAGCCTGCCTGCCTGCCTGACAATACGGTCTAAACAACGTTTAATTTCCGATTTGCCACGCTCGATTAATCACAACACTCCTATAGAACACACACACACGCTACCTCCCAACCCCCCTAACCCTCGCCTCTCTTGCCTTTTATTATTTCCCTTTTCTCGAAAATGTACAGCCAGGGAGAGAAAACAGATAGAGAAAGAGAGAGAGAGAGAGAGAGAGAGAGAGAGAGAGAGAGAGAGAGAGAGAGAGAGAGAGAGAGAGAGAGAGAGAGAGAGAGAGTGGAGATAGGACATGGAAATATATGTGTGTGAGAGAGGGATAGAGGCAGAGAAAAAAAAAAGGGTATTGTGGAAGTGTGTGTATGGTGGGGTGGGGGGTGGATGAGAGAGAGAGAGAGAGAAAAATGCGAATGTGAGAGAGAGAGAGAAAGAGGGAAGGAGAGGGAGAGGGAGAGGGAGAGAGATTGAGAGAGAGGAGTGTGTGGTGGTGCTGTGTGTATGGGAGTGAGCAAGGCTGATAACAGTTCCAGGCTGCTGTATGTCTCAAGGCGGAGGCTCTATCTGAATATTCATTGAGCTGAGACTGGCTTTCCTGCCTCCGTTTGTTAAAGGATAACTATCAGTTTTTACCATGTGGCCACGAATGGGCCTCCATGCCTCCACGCACACACACACACATACACACACACACACACACACACACACACACACACACACACACACACACACACACACGCACACACACACAGACTGAGAAAATAATATATATTATATAAACGCCTGACAAAGTTCCCCCTGAAAATGTGAAAATCTGTAGATAGTTTGCATGCAATGCAAATCTGTCTTTCCCTCAAAAGATTATTTCAAAGCTTTGCTTATATTTGCATTATGAGTTATGCAGACCATTACGGACGTAGTCATAGTTCGGTCTCTGCATTAAGATAAAGAACATATCTGACCTGGGAATGAAAAGGACTTGGGGAAAACATCCAACATCCAATTTGTCAAGAAATAGATTATTTATACAGTATACAGATTGCTTTATGATGATTTATGAAAAACGTAATCTTCAACTGTATATTTCTCAGCCCTCGGCTCCTTGAATCGTTTATTTAGTTGAACACGTGTGGAATATCATGTGAAACATCACTGCAGTTTCATATCAGTTTTCATATCTCCTGTCGAAATCCAAATAGCGTGCGACAACTTAGCACTTGCTGTACAATATTATATTAAATGTATGTCTGCTGATAATGATCTGCTGATCTGTAATAACAGAGTCAACATACATTCCAGGAAAACCAAATAGAGAGAATTTAATATCCTGTAACAGTCTAACCATTGAGACTTGCACACAACAGTGTGTTTCCAAGTGACCAATGTTACATGAAAAAGACATGGAGTTGAATTAGTGTTGCATAAAGCACACACGTCCCACATATGCATACAAGGTTTGGGTGCGTACTGTACATACACACACACACACCACACACACACACACACACACAAACACACACTTGAAGATCTTTCCTTCCTTTCAGGAAAGTCCCACATATACAAGGTTGGGTGCGTACTGTACATACACACACACCACACACACACACACACACACACACACACACTCACACACACACAAACACACACTTGAAGATCTTTCCTTCCTCTCAGGCTTTTGGCTGCCCCCATGGCTCACAGGCATCATCACACACATTCACATCCTGGTCTTCACACATGGCACCACTACTACAATAGCCCTTAGCTAACCACCCATACTGAACACACACACACACACACACACACACACACACACACAGAGAGAGAGATACCCTGGGGACCCAGTGATGCCAGCAGGGGCTCTCATCTCAGGGTTGAGCATTTTGGCTCACAGACATAGTCGTGTCTCTAATCTTTATGCTTCCCCTAATCCCTATACAGCCTTGAACACACACATGTGCACGCACACACACACACACACACACACACACACACACACACACACACACACACACTCACACACACACAGCAATTCCTCCACCGCTTCCAGACCCTATACCCCCCACAGACATCCAGTGAGCTGTGGCAGTAGACCCTCAGGGAATCAACATGAATCAGTAAAACAGTAAAAAAAATAGTGAGTCATCTAGTTTTCAACATAGGTCATAGCATACTAGTACTAGTGGGGAGGGGGGTTTGGGGAAACATGTTTAAACGTTTCATTTACCTACGATAAACAAATTATCAGTGATACTGCTGAGTGTGTGGACAGCATACAGTATACACATACAGAAGGATCTAGGAAGATCTGGAATCTATACAATTGGTGACAGGAAGGAGAGAAATAGATAGAAAGAGAGGGAAGAGAAGAGGAGTAAATGGGTACTGAGAATGAGTCTTACCTGCAGTACCGAAAGCCACTCCCACACCCTAGACACCTGGCTCTGGCATTGATTAGTCAATCTGTTATCAGCTGTTGATTATGATGCCTGTTACAGTATCTTGGTGAAAAGCCCTTTTCACTCCTGTAGACTGAAGACTCATCACTGTCCTAGGGTAAAATCAGGACTGCATTTCAATAGTCTCTAAACGTTTGCAGTCTCATGTCTGCATTGCTCTGAGAAGGTAGGACTGGCAAAAGCCATGATGGATGAAAAAACCATGTGGTTTTTATTATTGAAGGAAAGGAAACAGGATGAGGAAACCACTTTGTTTACTTTAGAGTGGTCTCTTTCTAAATCACAAAGCCCTGATAGTGTTGTGATTTGAAGCCCTCGGAACTGTAACTAATATTCATGACTTCATACCCAAACATATGCACCCTTGCGTAGGCCCCCTATTCTGCTGAAACCATATTCAATCACGCCTGGTATGGCTGACCCCATTTCAGCCTAGCCTATACAGACTCATGCACCACGCGACCATTTGAATTCTGTGCACCACCTCTTCAGGGGCCCACGTAGAGAACCAGGGTTACATACAGTAACCCAAAGTTGTCTTTCAGTCTACTCGGTTCATCTCACTATTTGCACGATGCCCCAAAAACCCGTACAGAAGTCCTCTAGTGGAGTGAACCGAGAGCATGAAGGTCGCTAACGCTATTGGGTTACGCTGTGGTAACGACAATGCTCTCTTATAAGACAAATTCTTAATGTGGACAGTTTCCAAAGGCAAATGGGGCATGCTTGTGTGACATGACTAATTGTTTCCCAGCTGGGGAACGGTATCTAGGTAAGAGGGGGAGTCCAGCCCCTCTGGCCTCTGGCACTAGGGGTGCCACTCCCTCCTCCGGGACCCTCCAACCCTGAGCAGTGCCTTTAGAGCTACCCGGCAGTCCGGAATGTGTCGGAATGCACGTCGGCATAGAAAGATATGATTACATCATAGGGGGGGGGGGGGGGGGGGGGTTGATTTTGGAGGCGGACATAATTTGGCATGACAGCACCCGAAGGGCACGATAGAAAAATAGTGACTAATTGAATCTCTTGTTGGCGACCCCCAAACTAGAACTTTGCTAAGAGTGAAATCTGACTCAGCAGAATTTCCTGTGAGGAAGAATAATGCAACCCAACGCTCCCGGGGAAAGCTGGTACCTTTCCAGTGGAACAGTTAAGACAGGTAGCTCGGTAGCTAGGTTCTGTCAGAACACTGCAGACAAGGCTTGCAAATAAGCGAGTCAAGAGCCTTTATAGTCTGGACTAGGGTGGGGTCGGCCATCCAAAAATGCCCCCGGCCTGTTCCCGGCGCGACTGAACAGGGTTTTTAACCAACAGGATACGCAGGAGTGCATATCCCGTAGTGAGATGTTGAACAGAGTCGACTAAAAAGAGAAACCCCATGCAAATTAAATCCAAAAGCAGTGCATCTGCTGAGATGATTGTCTCTGTCATGAATTGCTAATGGCACAGTGGATGTTTCTTTCCCGAATTTCTTCACAGCTGTACCGCGCCACTGCTGAGTCGACTGGGGGGAGAGAGAGAGAGAGAGAGAGAGAGAGAGAGAGAGAGAGAGAGAGAGAGAGAGAGAGAGAGAGAGAGAGAGAGAGAGAGAGAGAGAGAGAGAGAGAATAGAATTACAGAGACAAAAGTGCACAGAGGATTCAGAGGAATATATCCCAACAGGTATTTAGAAGAAATAGAAAAGATGGACCGTGATGAAGAGAAAAGTCTGAGTCATTGATTTTAGTCTGTGCATCTGTCTCATCTGAGGACGAAAGGCTTTGCTTTGTGGATTTGTTAGGTGGTAAACTGAGATCGTGGAGACGTGTATATGGAGGTAGACAGTCAGGACATAATCAGCCGGTTTCACAGGCAAGGCTTAAACCTAATCCTTAACTAAAAAGCATCTTCAACAGAGATTTTTTACCTTGAAAGTGTGATTTAGTTTTCCAGGACTAGGCTTACTTACGCCTTGTCTGTGAAACCGGGCCCTAATTGTATCATACGAGCTGAAGCACAAGTTTAACCACTTGCTGTGAATATCCCCCGAGTCAGCAGCTGGGGGTCCAGGGGAGAACACTGAGAGTACAGGCTGATTGAATTGACCTAGTGGGTTCTTGGTCAGGTGATGGTGGTTGGTGTTAAGTAAAAGATGAGTCACATGCGGGGCTAACGTTGCTGCAAACAGTCTTGCTTCCTCGCACTCTGAGTTCACACGAGTCTCGAACCAGCTTCCTCTGTATTGCCAAATACAGTGTGACCGTCACCGGAATACCAGATGTAAACCAGCTACAAAAGCTAAAGCTGGCTTTAGCTAGCGGCTGTGGCGCAGGAGGTAGAGCCGCCGTCTAATGATCACCAGATTGGCAGATCGGCGGTTCGAGCCCTGGCTGGACACATGTTGAAGTGTCCTTGGGCAAGACACTGAACCCCAAATTGCTCCCAGTGAGCGGGCCTGGTGAGGCGCCTTGTATGGTAGCTTGCCTCCATTGGTGAATGTGTGTGCGAACGGGTGAATGAGAGGCCATTGTAAAGCGCTTTGGATAAAGGTGCTATAAGTGCAGTCCATTTGTGCTAGCAATTGGTTGACGTGGATGGGGATATTTCAACGTGTGAGGAGTGAGTTTATTACCTTTTCACTCTCTCTCTCTGAGAACAAGGTTGGTGACCACTGTTTCAACTCTTTTGTGGATGAAAAAGAAAAAGCACAGTCATGTTAACCACAACAAGTGCCTCAAATTCAAATCAAGTCCCTCTCATAGAATATTCGTGGTGGTGGAGATGATGGTGGGGGTAGTGGGGAATCACGGTACCACCGCCCAAGGACAGAGAAATGGCTGCAATCCAATGCAGTGTTATCATTTCCCTCTATGAGTCTATATTTAATCACATCACAGTCTCTCCTCTGATCACACCATGCTTTATCGCCCCCCCCCCCCCACACTCCCCCACTCCCCCACCCAAAAGAACAGCCCGAATTGATTAGCCGATCGAGCCGGAGAGCAGTGTTTTATTAGAGTGAAAATTAGATCTTTATTTGATCCTGCTTTCTTCTCGAAAATTCCTCCACTTATAACACCCTTCTGATCTCTGATTAAAAATCCCTCATTAATCTGTGTTCCCTCCCCCACCCCCCACCCCCCACACACACATACAAAAGCCAATTTGAGAAAATTAAAAAAAAAGAATTATTTTACAAGGATGTAGTTATCTCTACATTATTATTTTCCGAGCCCCTTTTTTTTTCTAACTCAATTGATGCATGACTGCCTCCATTAACTTGTGATCCCTGAGTTGTATAAATACTCTTTTCAATTTAGATAGAGTGGCGAGCGGGTGAACACGGGCGTCTCACTCCATGTGTGAAGCGATGACCTCAGCGAGACGTCCTGATTCATTCTTTTTATGATTAAACGGATGTTTGCCTACTGGGATTGGACTATCAATGAGGCCGCTGAACTGGAGTGAAAGAGTGACAGCCGATGACGTTAATATGCTGTCCGTTCGTTCCTTTTTATGGTGACAAGACGTGCAAAAGCAGAAGCTTACGGTTTCTTTATGGCTGGTCTTGAAGTATGGGCATTGTGTAGTGGGCCAACACCTCTCTTATTCACAATACCTTCTCTCCTTCTCCTGTTCTCTCCTTCTCCTGTTCTCTTCCCCAGGGTTCCCACGGGTCCTTGAAATCCTTGAGAGTTTGTGAATTTGAGAAGAGAAAAACCAAGGCCTTAAAAGTTTTTGAAAATAGACGTGGGTCATTGAAAGTGCTTGAATTCCCCTCTCTCTCTCTCTCTCTCTCTAAAATGTCTCTCTCCATTTTTTTAACGTAATTATCATAGATAAGTCTCTGTATTGCTTAACTTAACACAGTAACTTTACACATATAATAATAATAATAATAATTATAATTATAACTTTAATTTATATAGCGCCTTTCAAAAACCCAAGGACGCTGTACAAGGGGATGAAACGGACAGACAAAACAGAAAACAAACAAAGCAAAAACTAAAACAATGACTAGGGGCCTTGGAGAACAAATGCCTTGGAGAACAGATGGGTTTTGAGGGCTAGTTTGAAGGAGTCCAGGGTGGGGGCGTTGCGGATCACTATGGGGAGGGAGTTCCAGAGAGTAGGTGCAGCCACGCTGAAGGCTCTGTCCCCAAAGGTCCGTAGGTTGGTGCGGGGAGTGGATAGCAGGCCCATGTCTGCGGACCGCAGGTTCCGGGAAGGAGTATGCTGGGGGAGGAGGTCAGTTAGGTACTGGGGGGGCGCAGGCGTGAAGGGATTTGTAGGTGAGGAGGAGGATTTTGAATGTGATGCAGGACTTGACCGGGATATATTGTTTTGCTGTGCTGTGGTAGAGAAGGCAAGAGACCATCTAGTGTTCACACATTCAAGCCTCTCTTTTTAATTGTTGTCTGTGAGCGGATAGTTCCTATTATATCAATTCTCATATAGATCTGGCTCAAACTATGCCGTGTTGGGTCCTTGAATTTGAGGGAATAGATAGAGTCTTGAAAGTCCTTGAAAAGTGTTTGAATTTGATGTTTCAGAAGGTGTGGGAACCCTGTCCCTCCTTTATACCTCCCTCCTTTGCTCTCTACCTCTCTCTGACCCCTCCCTCTTCCCTCCCTCCATGGGCGGCAAACAATCCTGTTTCCCCCCATCTGTTCTTTGAGGCTGTAACCTACAATCTGTGTCGAAAAGGAGAGAGAAAAGAGGGAGAGTAAAGAGAGAGAGAGAGAGAGAGAGAAAGAGAGAGAGAGAGAGAGAGAGAGAGAGAGAGAGAGAGAAAGAAAGAGAGAGAGAGAGAGGGAGAGGGAGGGAGGGAGAGAGTGCACTAAAGGGTTTATCACAGTCAACCTGAATACAGTAACAGTCTGGGCCCTGACATCAAAGCCTAGTCTCCTTTCTGCTGCCAGCTCCTCTGGACGTCTATCACACACCAGAACTGGGGATAACACTAATTGACTTAATTGGAGGAAGGAAAAGTCTTTGCACTGTAACAGGAGAATAAAATAGGTGAAAAGTATAGAAAAATCAGCTCTAAAGCAGCCGTGGATGATGTCGACGTACTAGCAGAATATCTGTTAACTGTTGATTTCGAGCGTACTTAATATCAATGCAGGGAAAGATGAAACGGTCTGTGATTTGATTGTTCGTACTGCGGCCCTCGTCCGTATTGACGTGCATTGTGAATCAGCCGAGTCTTTTTCCACTGCGGTGAATATAATCACGACCAGGCAGATCAGGGTGTCTTTTTTAAACTTTTATTAGAAGGTTACATCCAGAATATATTTCTCTTTCTGATCTTTAACGCATCATGAATCCTTTATTTGAGCGTGGGCTTATCTGTTTGTGTGTGTGTGTGTGTGTGTGTGTGTGTGTGTGTGTGTGTGTGTGTGTGTGTGTGTGTGTGTGTGTTTGTGTGTGTGTGTGTGTGTTTGCGGCATATATATGATACACACATGATAAATGGACATCTATTTTTATAGATAAATGGACATCTATTTTTATAGATAAATGGACATCTATTTTTATAGATAAATGGACATCTATTTTTATAATAAAAACATTGAAACGTTGTGCCGTAAACCTGTGCAAAAGGATGAACATGCATTATGTGAATTGCACTCTGCATTCTCCACAGTTCACAGAAAAGACATTTGCATCAGATTGATCACGCTTCACTTTGAATTGCGAAAAAGACGGATCATCTTCAGAGCAGCCGTATTTCCCCTCTGTTAAATGAAGACTTTCTCGTTGAGAACGACGGGCACAACATAGGAAAGGGTTTTGATAGGATGCTGCCTCTCCGAACAAACCTCCAGAGAGATTACAGTAAACTCATTGTTCAGTTTATTTATGCCTTTAATTATGTGAGAGGAAAGGGCCAGGGCTGAGAGAGAGAGGATGAATTGACAAATGCATAACATGTTTCAGCAGTTCATTATAGTGATTAGTGAATTGAGTAGATGTAAGCTATTAATTCAACATAATGAAATACCTTATTATTCACTTCACACAAAGTTTGTCAGGGACTGAATTATGGGCAAATCATTATATGAAATATGAAGTACCGTATACATCTTGGCATGGCAACATTTACTGTATTACCTTACTACACACACACACACACACACACACACACACACACACACACACACACACACACACACACACACACACATATCTGTGCCATAGCTCTTCACATCCCAGTTATATTTGACATGGAATGCCAATGACTGTCACCATCAATGTGTGTGTGTGTGTGTGTGTGTGTGTGTGTGTGTGTGTGTGTGTGGCTAATGTTTTTCTCATAGCGCTAGAATTCAACAACAGCACGACCAAGGTCAGCAATAGCAATATCTATTTAACTGGACTTAAGTGCGTGGAGGAGTGGAGTGGAATGGAATGGAATGGAGTGGAATGGAATGGAATGGAATGGAATGGAATGAAACGTTGACTTTTATTGAGTGACACATAATGCACACCACAGAGAAGGTGAAAACCCATATAAACGCCAACAAGTCCAGGAGCCAAGGGCTCTCACACCTCACACTGACAGTAAGGTGAGAATGGTCGAGGTGAACATTGGCTCAACCATTTAGAAAAACATTCTAAATGGTTTTAAAACCTTTTGTCGTGGACACTCTCTTTGTGGTGATGATGATGATGAAGTAAACACAAACCATCCAGGAGGGCACTTGTGTGACTGGTAGGGCAAAAAGGCAGGGGCACACACACACACACACACACACACACACATACACCTGTGTACATGCCTGCTCCTCCACTATCACCTCTCTCCTCTCTCTCTCTCTCTCTCTCTCTCTCTCTCTCTCTCTCTCTCTCTCTCTCTCTCTCTCTCTCTCTCTCTCTCTCTCTCCCTCTCTCTCTCTATCGTCTCTCTAGAGTACACAGACACACAGTCATCTACTTGTCACCTCCCTCCATCTCACATTCCTCTGACTCTCTGTCCCTTCTCTGACACCGTCTCTCCCCCTCGCCTCTCTGTTTACAGTACACACTCATCCGCCTGTCACTTCCCTCCCGATCCCTCTCTCCCTGCACTCCTTTTCTTTCTCATGCTCTCCCTACCTCTCGTTAATAACCATATTGCTTCTCTCTCCCTAACTCTCTCCATCTCTCCTACCCACTCTCTACTGGTTGATAGCACATGTCTGTCTGTTACTCTCTCTCTCTCTCTCTCTCTGTCCCTCTCTCTCTCTCTGTCCCTCTCTCTCTCTGTCCCTCTCTCTCTCTCTCTCTCTCTCTCTCTGTCTCTCTCTCTCTGTCCCTCTCTCTCTGTGACAGACCAGGCCCCTGTGGACAGGTTGTACCCTGGCCCTGTCAATTAGCGCCGTGCTAGACAGCTCCGCTAGCTGCTGTTGTGTTTCACTAGGTTGCAACTTAGCCTGTCACTATGTGAAGTGGACATACAGACTATCTAGCTACAGCATCTATCTATCTATCTATCTATCTATCTATCTATCTATCTATCTATCTATCTATATATCTGTCTGTCTGTATGTCTGTCTGTCTATCCGTCTATCCGTCTATCTATCTATCTGTCTGTCTGTATGTCTGTCTGTCTGTCGGTCTATCCTTCCATCCATCCATCCATCCATTCATCCATCCATCCATCCATCTATCTATCTATCCATCTATCTATCCATCTATCTATCTATCTATCTATATTTCTATCTATCTATCTTTCTATCTATCTATCTATCTATCTATCTATCTATCTATCTATCTATCTATCTGCCTACCTACCTGTCCATCCTTCCGTCCACCCTTCCATCCACCCATCCATTGAAGATGTCTTCTGCTTTTTTTTTTCTCCTTTTGCTTTAATCCCTACCATTGTTTAATCCCTCCCCTGACTGGAGGACAGTGTGTGTGGTAAGGTCCATGGAATATAAACAATTGCTGGTAATGGACTTAAGTATTAAAGTATTAGTGGTTAATTAATTATTTATTCTATTTTTGGTTCCAACCTTCAGATACCCATCTTGAAAATAAGGCATTATGTCTGAGTTTGTGTAGGCTACTGTAACACTGTAATATTGAGCTCTGTGATAATGGGGCATGGATTGTATGGATGTTGAGTATTTTAATACGGAATATGAGGCGTCTGTGTGCACAGCAGTGGACATTCATTTAGTTTTACTAACAAATAGATTCTTTTTTAGGACCTGAGTGAAGTTGCATGTGGTCCAAATGCGGCCGGTGACTGAAACCAGTTTGACGTCACCAAGTTAGTCGATGCTAACGCAGGGACGAGAGTAGCGACCACACCTAGCCTACAGGAGGTGGATTAGCACTGATGCTAACAAGGCTCTAGGAGTGTGCAGTGAGTCATGCTGTAGCTGGGATCTCTCTCATGTTGTCTCCAGGGTGGTGTCTCACAGGAAGTGTATTCAGGAACCGCTGTCTCTCCAGGAAGTGGATTGGAAATTGAATTTCTGAATAGATATTACACGTCCAACCCTGAATTGACTGAATCCGAAATTTGGATTTGTCTATTTTCAAGTCTAGCCCCTGAGAAACAATGGGTGTGAGACATGGGCTAATATGGATCGATGTGATCGAGGGGCTTCCAAAACAATGTTCTGGTCTCAACCTGAGGGCTAAAGGGAAAATTGAGCGGATCTTGTTTTGTTTCTTTATTCATGCTCTGAACTAGGAGACACATACAGTGAGACATGTTGCTGCCCCTCCTGCTGCAGAAGGCCCTTGGAGCTAACGCTCAGAGTTAGCGCTTGGCTAACTCTTGAAGCTAACGCTCAGAGTTAGCGCTTGGCTAAACTTCCTATTGTGGTGTTTTCTCCCGAGGCGAAGAGGGCCTGATCCTCATTTTAAGAGTCCAGACAAAAAAAAATCTACTGACTAACAGCTAAGGATGATGACTCAACTCTGATGGCATGTTGACTGTGATTACTGGCTCAGTGTTATAATGCAACAAATCAACACTTCTCCACCAAAACGGGAACTGCTCCCATTAGGATTTCAATGACAGCCTGAGTGCTGTAATCTGGCTTGTTAATTCACCTCATTTGTCATTGATAACATTTTTGATTGATAACATTTGATTCAGAAGTGGTTTCATGGGCTGACGTACTGAATGTGGTTTACCAGCAGGCCTATATAAACCCACTGACCCTTTTAGCACTTGAAACTACGTCTAAATGTTGTTGAGAATCACAACACAAACTCGCTAGTCAAGCCAAGTCATTATCTATTATTTTAATTATCTTATTAAATATTTATCTATATAGTATATACAGTATATATTCTTGTCATTTTAATTTTAATTTTTGAATCTTCTTACTATTCTCCTCTTGATGTATTTTTAATGCTGTGTGTAAAGCACTTTGAATTGCCTATGTTGTATGAAATGTGCTATACAAATAAACTTGCCTTGCCTTGCCAGAACAGAACTTACCATATCTACAGTAGCTACGGTAGGAGGGGATCCTGTCAAGTTCTCACACCCCCACTCACACGCTCCCATACACACACACACACACACACACACACACACACACACACACACACACACACACACACATACCCCTGGTAGTGGCAGGTATTTGCAGAGTTTGTATTAATAATAATGTGTTTGTGTTTCTCTCAGTAGGGAGCTCTGTTAACGTGTTTAACTTCAAAAGCAGCGGGGGGGATTGTCTCTGACAAGGGGAGCTCAGAGCAGGCCTTCTTACAAGCTCACAGAGAACAGACCACGTGGCTGGCTGTGCCTAATACATACAGAAGAACTGGGAAATGATGTCACACACACACACACACACACACATACTGTAATACTGTCTTTATGCCCAGAATAATTTGACTGTGTTTTTGTGCGTGTGGCTGGATCAATTTGGCCATGAGATGTTTCTATTAATGACATTTCAAGCAGCCATCTAGCACTCACACGCACATGCAGCCGTATGCAATCTGCATGACATACACTCCACTATAGCGGGGCCGAATACATGCCACGATGATATGTGGACAGAAGAGGTGGGAATCAATGTGTTGGAGGAGGTGGGAATACCAGAACAGAAACGAAACGGGAAATGAATGTGTTTCTGATGAGACAGGGGACTGTCGAGTGTCAAGTGGGAGTCAACATTTCTTAGGACCTAGGCCAAGTTAACACGCTCGCACGCACACACAAATACTCACTAACACACACACCACCAGTGTGTGAAGTTTTCTAATTTACGCTAGAGAGTCTGCCTGGCACTTCACAGCTTGTTTGCTCTCCGTGCGATAATGAAGTCCCATGACTCTAGTATCAGTTCATCCTCAAACATAGCTAGTGATTAACTGACTTGGCTGTGTCTGGAATCTGGATATGGATGCAGTAGGCATTTAAACATGGAGTGTGTGTGTGTGTGTGTGTGTGTGTGTGTGTGTGTGTGTGTGTGTGTGTGTGTGCGTGTGGGTGTGTGTGTGTGTGTGTGTGTGTGTGTGAATGTGTGTGTGTGTGTGTGTGAATGTGTGTGTGTGTGTGTGTGTGTCCTACCCCAGCAGAGTGTGTGTGTGTGTGTGTGTGTGTGTGTGTGTGTGTGTATGTGTGTGTGTGTGTGTGTGTGTGTGTGTGTGTTTTGCCATGAGAATGTGAAGTGTTAGCAGTAAAATGGAGAACAATGTTGTTGGTCTAATGTGGCATGGAATTGCTTTGAAGTTAAAAACATTGTTTTGTTCAGCAATGGGAGTAAAATGTTTGTTTAATGGTACTGCATGATCCAGCAAAGTACTGAGTTCTTTATTTGTTCCTCAGTACACACGTTTAAAGAACCCATTTTACAATAAAGAGAATCTCAGACAACAGATACCACATTATCAAACATTCATGAGTTGGGACTGTTCTCTGGGTGAATTCTGGGTGGGTTAAAAGTTTAAAAAGCGGAATTATACCACAGTGCAAGATTACATAATGTGTCCTATTGTGTCTCTCACGTAGTCTGCACTTTGAAATGAGAGAACTAAATGTGTATTCGTTTATTGAGCAGAGACAATGAAACATCTCTGACTTACTAGGAAAAAGACTCCGTAATGAAAAACTGTCTGTCTATGACTTTGTTTTGAACAAGTCAACTCAACTCTCTCCGTGTGTCTTCTTGATTAGAGAGCTTTGGGTGATTGTAACATTATTAAGATGGGATAAACCTCTGGCGTCGGTGGTAATCTGGCCTGCCTGTGTGCATTCTTATCAGGCACGAGGAGTGACAACACATAGAGATTAACAGCTGGGTGGGCAAACAGATGAGGACGTGTGTGTGTGTGTGTGTGTGTGTGTGTGTGTGTGTGTGTGTGTGTGTGCATGTGCGTGTGCGTGTGGAGTGGATGTGTGTGTGTGTGTGTGTGTGTGTGTGCGTGTGTGTGTGTGTGTGTGTGCGTGTGTGTGTGTGTGTGTGTGTGCGTGTGGAGTGGATGTGTGTGTGTGTGCATGTGCGTGTGTGTGCGTATGTCATGAGTTTGCTGTCATAGAGTATCTCTACAGTCATAGGGTGTTTGGAGGTTAAGCACCAGTGTG
Source organism: Nansenia antarctica (assembly GCF_963989245.1). Lineage (NCBI taxonomy): Eukaryota > Metazoa > Chordata > Actinopteri > Argentiniformes > Microstomatidae > Nansenia > Nansenia antarctica. The sequence goes on from NC_137682.1 coordinate 19,302,798, forward strand.
TTTCTACCTCTTCTGCTCTCTAGGTCTCCCTTATGTCCATCTTGTCTGTCTCCCTCTGTCTGTCTGTCTGTCTGTCTCACTCCCTTCCCTGCCTCAACCCCCCCCCCCCCCCCCTGCCTTAAGTCAATGTAGATACAGAACTCAAACTTGACACATGCGTCCTATTAGGCTGCACCGGTATTGAGTGGCTTCTGACATCTGTGGTAAGTGCCAGAGGTGTGGAGGGCTAATCCTAGAAGCTCCCTGTTGCTTGGCATTGATGTATGTGCTTTGTAAGATAGCCCCACTGCTAGAGCCTAATATGTATTCCTAGGTAAGTGTGTCCGCTGGCACATGCACAGGACAGGGAGGGCCGAAAGGAGCAAAATGGCACGTGCCCCTTTCCCCTGCCACTCACACAGTGCCCTCCTGCATGGGTTTTGTTTGTTTGTTTTTTTGTGTAACAAGCGGTGTAAGTAAGTAAGTAAATAAGGCAAGGCAAGGCAAGGCACATTTATTTGTATAGCACATTTCATACAACAGGGGCAATTCAAAGTGCTTTACATACATTATTTAAAAATACAGCAAGAGGAGCATCGGAAGAAAATAAAAATTACAATGAATAAAAGCAAATATAAGAAGTAAAATTCCAGAGCCTAGGGGCTGCTTTAGAGAAGGCTCTCTAGGTATAAGAAGGTGTCATAACCAATGTGTAATAAGCAGTGTTATAAGCAGTGTACGGCAAGTTTCTTTGTACAGCACATGTCATACAACAGGGGCAATTCAAAGTGCTTTACATATAGCATTAAAAAAATACAGAAAAGGGTGGATAGTAAGATGATAAAAATGACAGAGAGAGAAAAAGAGAGAGAGGCCGTCCGGCTTGGCTAACCTCCTCTCAGTTCTGCTCTGTGTGGCAGGGGTAAAGGAGAGGAGAGAGGGATGACAGGACAAGACAGGGAGAGGCCATCACAATGACAGCTGGAATCACAGATATACACACACATGCATGCACGCACGCACATACACGCATGCACGCACTCACACACAAACACGCACACACACACACACACACACACACACACTACATAACAGTGACAGAAAGAAAAAAGAGAGCCTGACCCCATTTAAAAGACACTATGAATCCATTGTCTCTTATTCCTTTCCAGAAAACTTTGCCTACCATATTTCGAAAAAAACATATTTAAAGCTCCTGTCAAGCTTATCAATTTAAAGCAAGTCAAGGGTGTGCCAAGCAAATCATAAAGTTAGATCTTAAAGAGGCCAGAATATAAATATATGCCATTAAGCTGATGCTTTTATCCGAAGCGACTTACATTGCAGAAAGTGCATTGCAGAAAGTGCATAAATTTGTCAGTATGGTCCCAGTGGGATGACCATTGTTGACCATTGTTGACCAAATGACCATTGTTCCTGAAGTCCATTGATAAAACGTTTCCCAGAATGTTACGGTGGAGGTTAAATCCATCCAATCGTGAAAGTACAGTAACAGTTAAGGATTTGGCCAAGGATTGTGTTATTCGTTTCTAGATTAAAAAAACACCAAAGGAATGTAAGCTGTTTGTGGTGGTTGTACAGTAGAAATGTTCACAATATGTCAAAATCGTGAGGGCCTACGATAGGTCATTGTTTCTCGTCTTAACCCATCTTTGACTGCTTGAGTCATATAATCCTCCTGAATCTGCATAGAGGGATTATCATTATTATTGTAAATCTACACACAACATCAGAAGCCACTGGAACATGGGTTTGCTTTTTTCATCCAGGAAACACACACACAAATGGATTAAAATGCGGTGATCAGGGTTTTTCATAGTAGCGGGGACGGACGTTGAACTCCAGTTCCCTTCTAACCTTTCGGAGCGTTAAAGCACCATATTCACAGTCACCCACGTGCATTATGGGACACATGACAGGGTCTGGTGAAAAAGTCCTCAAGTACGGCAAGGTAATTTTTCTTCCGATTATGAACGTGCAGATTGTAAGCTTTCAAATGATGTGTCATACATTGAAATCGGAAAATAGTTAAGATATGCTTATTGGAATGTTGGTACTCCTCAAACCAAATACCGGAGAAACTCACTCTGAATCAAAACACACGCAAAACAGCTGCTAGTAGCTAGTAGCTAAAAAGGAACATCGCTATGATCATCTAACTGCATGTTTAGCACATCACAACATGCTGATAGAACATCAACATGCTAAAAACACATACAGTAACTACACATAATTAGATGATCACACAGTCCTTGCTTTTGAACGTCCTAAAACGAACCTTTGTTTACACGCCATGTTTCACTTACCCAGTAGCCTACGGCAAAAGATACAGTGAATCCAATTCACAAATTATAAGTATTTAGTGATCCTAAAACGGTTGTTTGTTATATGAACTGGGCACTTCGACACTTAATCTTTCAAAATATGCAAAAAATAAATGATTTTTCATTTTTTTTTAAAGGTCTTTAAAGGTCATTTGTGTGACTTGAGAATTTGCCGACCTGCAGACCTTTTCAGCAGACTGTGTCACACACATATTGATTAGCACTCAAGGGTATTTACACAGAAAGCTCGTTGGGACTGTCGAATACTTTCCCACTGTAATGACACTGCCACTACTAATCATTGTATTGTCAGACAAACTGCCTCCTAATTAAAACATGTCTCCTAATTAAAACGTGTACCTGTACACGATAGTGCGCATCCCAGTCCTTCACGCATAACAGGATAGAAGGGACAGCACGCCAACACAGTCTGCCAAAGACAGAAGATACATGAGAGCTATGGGAATTTGAATTGAAAACGATTTATGTAATAAGTTCATCTCTATTAGCTTCAAATTGCGTGGCGATTAGGCAGTATTAGGCTTTCACTTCGAGTGGTTACGGTAAGGGTATGTTGTTAGGGGAAGGAATTAGCGAATATAAGCATTAGCAACGATAATTAGAGCACAAATATTGTTGTCCATCGTGCAATTTGAACCAGTGACTTACAGTGTGTGTCGCAAGGTAAACTGTTAACGCCTCCAGGATCTCACCAGCTTCCTTATGCAGCGTTTTGCAATCCATATTCACCTGCCAGTATTGCTAAATAATACATATATGCCTGTATCATGATATGTATTGGGAATGTGTGCTATCAGGTACATGCTTTATTTTGCAGACCAGTCACGTTTTTTGTAGATACAGTATATTCCTATTTCTGAGCTGCAGCTTTCGTATTGTTTAAGGCAGTGCTACATTCTTGGGGTTAAAGCATATCTCATACATACTATATCATCGAAACACATCTGAAACGTCGCATCGCGTTCCACGTGTTCCACACAGCCCAGTTACACTGACACAAAAACCGAAGAGAACAAAGGACACATCTTGTTATGGTTAGTGGATGTGGATCATTTGCCGTACCGATGCTGAGCAACATGTCAATGTGCTTTTCGGATTCTGCTATGGTTTGGGAGGTATTATGGTAGAGTACAGTATGTGTGTGGTAAATATGTCTCCACTCGTCACGAGAGGGGCCTGCGTTGGCCTTCAGACCTGCGAGCGATGACTCCTAGGCGTAAGTAAGTGTCTATAAGAGAGCAAGGCCAGTCTGAACATAATGGTAATGACACCGCATGACAAACTGCCACACACACACATGTGTGCACGCACTCTCACACTCACACGCGCGCGCGCACACACACCACTCTTTCATATGATAGACCGCCACCCCATAACCATCTATCTCACCTCGCCTAATGAAATCCGTTGCCGCTGACAACGATCAGTCATGGCCTGGGAGGGAGGTTGTAATGAAATGTGTTGTGTGGCACGCAAGAGTGTATCAGCGTCAGCCAGGAAGGTGAGGAGGAGGAGGAAGAGGAAGAGAGGGGGGGAGGAAGGTGCTGAGAGAGGGAGGAGGGGGAGGAGGGGGAGGAGGGGGGGGAGGGGGGGGAGAGAGGGATGAGAAACAGAGAGAAGAGACATTAAGGTCAATCTGGAGACTATCAAACTGCAACGCACAGAGCCACAGATAAGTGTTGCCTTGCCAACAGGGACTTAAGGAAGTGCCAGTGAGTGGGAGTGTTTGATTTGAAGGGGTTAAACATAAGATAAGGGTTAGACACAGAGCATACAAGTGTGCTTTGCTGTAGAGATATGTACAGTGTATGAGAGCTTAGCAAGGTACTTCGCTGTATCCTTGAATACACAGTGGAAGCAGCTTTGACACACACACACACACACACACACAAACACACAGCTATTCATACACACGCTACACACTCATAAAAATTCAAACCCATACACATGACCTGTCTATTCACTCTGATAGGCTCTGACATATGCATGTCTAGTCAGGAGGATGTGTGTGTGTGTGTGTGTGTGTGTGTGTGTGTGTGTATAGGTGTGTGTGTGTCTGTGCGTGCGTGTGTGTGTGTGTGTGTGTGTGTGTGCGCGTTTGTGTGTGTGTGTGTGTGTGTGTGCGCGTGCGTGCTTGTGTGCGTGTGCGTTTGTGTGTGTGCATGTTCATGTCAGCCTTGCAGTTCTGCTGTGAGGAATGGAAACTGAGTCAGGCGTTGACATCAATGGGCGCAGGCAGGACTCATCGATGAGTCTGTCTGCAGAGTGAGGGGTGTATAATCCACAGTCTTCCCAGGCAGGAGGGAAGGTCTTAGATAAAAGTACTGTATAACTCTCCACTACTGCACAGTGGTTGAATCATCCAGTTGAGTTACCTGTGTGTGACAGCAGCTGGTGAAAGGGGGAACACGTCAGCCAACCAATCCAAATGTTCCGACTAAAAAAAATGTCAACGTTGTTGAAAATCAATGACACCCCACCGCTAGTCAAGCCCGAAATATTGCAACGCAATGGATTCGGTGAGTCATCCCCACTACTACCGAGTTCACTAGAACTAGAACTTGAACCTAGTTCACTATACTAGAACTATTGACATTGTTAGCACTAGCAGGGTCACAAAACAAGCTGTGTTAGTTGACTAGCGAGTGTGTTAGTTGACTAGCGAGTGTGTTAAGCGGGGTACACACATAAGGATTTTCAAAATCTTAACCGAAATCTTATCTGAGACAGACCCCACACATGAAGATACTGGAAGATATGGATCGTCCTGTTTGTCCTTTTTCCGGGTTCAGAGCACGCTGGCGTCCGCGTTGTGACTGCCGCTTCTGTTTCCCGGTCCTGTCTCCTGTCTTTTTGTATCCTGTCTTTTTGTATCCTGTCCTGTCTTTTTGTATCCTGTCTTTTTGTATCCTGTCTTATCCTTTTTGTATCCTGTCCCGCCGACCTCCGCTGCCTTCCCCCCCGCCATCTCCCGCCTCTCACCGCCTTCACTACCGGACTGCAATACTCACCGCCTTCACTACCGGACTGCAGTACTCACCGCCTCACCGTTCCTGTCCCCCGGCTCTGTGTTGCCGACCGACCCGCTGCGCGCCGCTCTCAGACATCGCTGGCCTGGCCGTGCTGTGCTACTACCTTTTCCGAGGCTCAAAGACGCTGACAATATAGGAGATACGGAAAACACAAAAACAACAAGTAACATGGAACACAGAGTCAGCAAACGGGGAGGGGGGGGGGGGGGGGGGGGGTAGGGACAGGGGAGGTGGTTAGGGGTAGGGGAGGCTGTATGGATATCAGGGGGTGGCAGGGTTAGGGGAGATGGGTAGGAGTAGGGGAGGTTGTATGCGTGTCCAGGGGGGGGGGGGCGGGGGTGGCCGGGATGGGGGAGATGGCTAGGGGTAGGGGAGGCTGTAGGCATGGGAGAACAGGTAGGTTTTGAGGTGGGATTTAAAAGTGAGGAGTGAGGGTGAGTCTCTGAGTGGTTGAGGGAGAGAGCTCCATAGGCGGGGTGCAGCTCGTGAGAAGGCACGGTGACCGAAGCCTTTGAGTTTTGAGGGTGGGACAGTGAGGGGAACAATGGATGAGGATCGGAGGGTACGGGTAGGGCGGTGGGGGAGAAGGAGGTCAGTCAGGTAAGGGGGGGCCAGGCTATGGAGGGCTTTGTATGTGAGGATGAGGACTTTGAATTGGATACGTTCTTTGATGGGGAGCCAGTGGAGAGAGTGGAGGACAGGAGTGATGTGGTCACGGGAGCGGGTGTTTGAGAGGAGGCGTGCAGCAGAGTTTTGGACCATCTGGAGTCTATGGAGGGAGCGGGAGGTGATGCCGGTGAGTAGGGAGTTGCAGTAGTCAAGGCGGGAGGAGATGAAGGCGTGGATGAGGGATTCAGCAGCGGGCGGGGAGAGGCAGTGTCTGATTTTTGCAATGTTTCGGAGGTGGAAGTAGGATGTCTTGACAATGAGGTGTGTCAAGACATCCTAGAGCTGTTTCATTACTAAATCTTGGATTGAACAGCCTTGATCGTATTGTGTGTGGTGTGCGCCAATTTTCCCATTTCAGCACCCCACAGACATAAAGATTTTCGTTACGACAGACTACAGACTCTCTAGAGTCTCGTTCCCCAAGCCAGAAATCTCGTGTGAACCCATCCTTTTAATATTGCCTTTAAATGTTTCCATTGCCTACAAAATAATTAAATTAAGATTATATAATGATTAAAGCACTTTGAGCCGCAACGTTTGCAGGAAAAGCGCTATACAAATAAAGTTATTATTATTATTATTATTATCTAACGTAGTACCCTGACTGACCTGTACAAGACAACCATGTGCGAGAGGGCAAATAAAGTGCCGAATAACAAAAAGAAGAAGTCAGCTCGCTTCTTGATTGGCTTAGATTCCATCCACGTTATAGATGGACTCGCGAGCAGGGTTGCCAGATGGGAATGACATTTTCCACCCTAACCACAGTCTAAAACCGCTAATTCCACCAAACAATCTGGCAACCCTATGATTTCTGGTCGTAAGTATTGAACACATTTGACATTTACGATTGCCAGCCACGCCCATTTTCCGAGCAGGTTGTCGGGAGAGTTGATTGCACAATTGAAGAGAATTGACTCTTAACACACCTCACACCACAGGATTTTGTTATAGGAAAATGTTAAGAGCCATCTGATGATCGGGCGTTTTCTGTCGTTTTCAGCCATCCAAAAATCGGGCCAAAATCGGCCAGAAAATCCTTATGTGTGTACCCCGCTTTAGTTGACTAGCGAGTGTGGCCGGTCGGTTGCCAACTTGTTTCCGCCTTACACCAGCTGCTGTCCATCACACGTTTGAGTGACAACCTTAATTCAAATAAGAAATCTCACTTGATCCCAACTTTTTTCCTTCTTTTCCCCACAGCAATTATCTCTTTAATAATAGCATGATGATCTGTGTGTGTGTGTGTGTGTGTGTGTGTGCGTGCGTGCGTGTGTGTGTGTGTGTGTGTGTGTGTGTGTGTGTGCGTGTGTGCGTGTGTGTGTGTGTGTGCGCGTGTGTGTGTGTGTGTGAACTTTTAATATATATTGACTTTGTGCACCACGAGCAGAACTCTTGTGTAAGTGGTTTGTGTTGTCCTCGCCACTCCTAAGCTACCTTGCCTTTTAAAGTCCGAGAGCGAGAGACAGGATGTGTGTCAAGATGGTGAAATGAGATTATGGGGCACAAAGACACAGGGCTTATCGCCCCAATCCTGTTGTCTGATGTGGTTTTTTTCCCGCTCTCCAAGTATTTTCACAGAGAGATAACAGAAAGGAAAAAAGCACAGGGGGCGGGGGGGGGGCAGGGAGAAGAGAAGGAAATGGATTATACATACTGTAGGTTTTTGATGTGGATTTATGCGTCCCATTTCAATCTGTTGTTTAGGCTGTTTCATTATGTCACACACACCCCGGCGGGAGAAACGTCCAATACTCTGGTCACCCTCCATTACCTGGTATTTTTCTCTCATTTCAAGTTGTTTATGAAACAATGTCAGACCTGAGATGAGATGAAAAAAGGGGAAGTGGAGTTGTGAGTAGCGTGTAATTGTGTTTTGGGGTTTGATAACGATAACGGTCGACGACTGATGTGTTTAGCGTTACACCCTCGTTTATTCTCTCTCTCTCTCTTCGCTTTCAAACCATCCGCTCGATACGTCCTCTGAGAATACAAAGTTATTATACATCACAGAGTTGGGGGGATTTGTTCACATCCATACTCCAACTGTCAGTGTGTAACTTTGGGGGGGGGGGGGGGGTGTTGACCTCACATGACCTGAGCAACACTATCATCATTTGAATAATTGACAGCTCTAGTGACAATCACTTTGTTCATCTCATCATGAGTGATTGATTTGCTGAGTGGTAGTAAATATTTTCTGCTTCACATAGCCTTAATGCATCATCAGAATTGGCCAGCTAAGAGGGGAGAGAGAGAGAGAGAGAGAGAGAGAGAGAGAGAGAGAGAGAGAGAGAGAGAGAGAGAGAGAGAGAGAGAGAGAGAGAGAGAGAGAGAGAGAGAGAGAGAGAGAGAGAGAGAGAGAGAGAGAGAGAGAGAGAGAGAGAGAGAGAGAGAGAGAGAGAGAGAGAGAGAGAGAGAGAGAGAGAGAGAGAGAGAGAGAGAGAGAGAGAGAGAGAGAGAGAGAGAGGGAGAGATATCCTGACAACCAGATAGATAGACAGACAGACGGGCAAAGAGGCAAAGAGAGGACAAAAAACTGAAAGAGACAGAAGGACACAAGAGAGGGGAGCAGGGGAGAGCTGTGTTTTGCATGCTTTCTGATCTATCAATCAATCAATCAATCAATCAATCAAAATGTATTTACATAGCACAAGTCATGCATTGAATGCAACTCCAAGTGCTGAACATAAAAAAACGATACGAGTAAATAAACCACAATACAATAAAACAGGAGGTAGGTTCCCTCAACACATTCCCTGGCTCCTAATGACATGCGCACACACACACACACACACACACACACACACACACACACACACACACACACACACACACAGATACATACACATGCACACAAACAGAAAGATACACACACACACACATACACATGCACACACACACAGACAGACATTTTAAATGCTTTATTTATGTCCACCTACATGTACAATATCTAAAGGACATAAATACTATCAGTGCAATTTTGACATTATGCACACACACACACACACACACACACACACACACACACACACACATACACACAAGACATGGAGGAAATGCAACGTTCCACCCTGTCTGATGAAACGGATCTCCCTGAGCGGGCAGCCAGGTCGACCCAGGCCTGAGGACCTCTGAGAGTCTGGATCCACCCTGTTTGACCTCCGCCGGCCTGGTCCTGTAAACACCCCGCGGGCCTCACCTCTGCTAGGGCTCTGGCCTCCGTCTAATCCCCAGCCTCTAATGGAGAGAGATGCATGCGGGCCAAACACAGATGGACAACCACTAGTGAATATTTGTTTTTTGATTTAGCCAATTTAACAACCCGATGCCAGCTGCAGGGGGTACGAGCGGAGCTGACGCAAGATCGAAAACCTTAGGATTTGTGTGTGTGTGTGTCTGTCTGTGTGCCAGGACTGCAGCATGATTATGTTATGCTACAGTAGGGGGCCGGTGCGGTCTTCAGGAGAAACGTGCCGATATGGCGTTTTAAAAAAACAATACCAGGTGCTTAGTCCTGAGATGTCACAGGAAATGCTGAGACCAGGGTCCTCAAAGAGTCCCCTCAGGGGGGTGGGGTCCAGGGAAGAGAGAGGTGCAGGATTGATGGCTAGCCCTTAAGGGTTTATTGATCTGATAACTGACAGACAATTCTCACACGTCTTGTCTTAACTCTCTAGCAGGTTGAATGCGAGAGAGACGAAAGAGCTAGGTCACTCAAACCTGTGGGCGTGATTGAAATGGTAGGAAATAAGTGATTGCACTATGGAGTATGAACATAGGGTCAAAATGACCCAGGAGCATGTGTTTAAGTCCCCATTTTCAGGCATAGTGCTTTGTGATATCTTTGGGTCCATGGCTTTTTTTGGGGGGGGCTACCAGATCGCCAATTGAGATATTAAATCTAATCTGAGGAACTTCTAAAGAATGCGGCACTCGTGGACACTCATGGAAATACGATTGCACAAAAGTCGAGTTCCAGACTCTTAAGTTGTAAAACGTTCCTATAAAACCAGCCGGTTCTTTCAGATACAAATCATCTCTTTTGCATGGCTCTCTGGCTTTGTAACGTTTTACGGCTCACTCAAGAGTCCCGTGTCTAAAGTGCTTACTCTGCTTGATTACTTTCCCGCTCCAACGTGTCACTGTGTAAATGTTCCCCCACTAAAACTGTCACAGTGGTACCCTAAACAGGGTTCCGCATTGTGAATGTCGCTTAGCTATTCTAGAAAGTAATAGAAGAAGTAGCCTGTGTATGCAATCATGTCAATCGTGAAAGCGAAAGCGTGATGGGTTAATATTCTCTTCTATGGTCACTGGAGACTTTGAGACAATCAATGTAACTGACATGTGTGTTTTGATTGTCTGCTTGGCCAGCTGTCAAACTGCACATTTGTACTGGTGTAATATTCTTAATGCAGCCATAAATCCTATTACTGTTCTATGGGACAGTCGGACTCCTGAATCTGAATCACCAGAGTGCGACGTGCCGTAAAAATACCTCACGCCTACCTCTGAAAAGTACCAGGTGGTGGAATAATTACATTTTCTCAGTGGTCAGTATTTAGAGTACAAACACACACACACACACACACACACACACACACACACACACACACACGCGCGCGCACACACACACACACGTGCGCACACACACACACGCGTGCGCACACACACACACACCGCACACACACACACACACACACGCACACACACACGGACACACACGCACACGCACACACACACACACACGCACACACACACGCACACGCACACACACACACACACACACGCACACTCACACACACACATACATACACACACACACACACACACACACACACACACACACACAGCACCAGACTGGAGTTGTAGAACACTGGCAGCTGCGACTGGCTATTGTCCATGATATAATAGGATATGAAGTGATTTCATTGCCTGCTTTCCTCTGGGATTGCCCACTGTAGTCCTCAATAAGACTCCACTGTAAAGTCTTGTCTTATCCTATTGGCTCAATTCTTATTAATAATAATAATAATAATAATAATAATAATAATAATAATACATTAGACTTATATAGTGCTTTTCTAGACACTCAAAGACACTTTACAAACTGAGAAGATCGAGTAGTAATAATAAAAAGAAACAAGAAATAAATAAAAGAAAGTATAAGGTAATTAAGGTAGTGCTGGGGACACATGGGGAGGGGAGGGGGAGAAGGTGAACTGGTGAAGGCAAGCTTGAAGAGGTGGGTTTTGAGGGCCTGTTTAAATGTTGGCAGGGTGTTGGCCTGTCTGATGTGGTCGGGGAGGGCGTTCCAGAGGGACGGGGCCGCGGCTGAAAAGGCCCCATCACACCAGGTCCGGATTCTTATATTCTTATAATAATTCTTAACGTATTATCTCTTCAAGTCCTCATCTCCCATCTTACAGGGCTTAGAGAGGATAAGCAGGGAAACATGGAAGGATGAACGATGGACGAGTCCACATCAGAGCAGGGGACCATCGTCACTGCAAGGAGAAGAGGAAAGGACAGAGATAAGGGGAAGGACGCTGTACTATTGGGATGCAGCCATGTCCCCCCTCTGTCCCAAGACAGATGGTCAGAGGCTGGGGAAGGGCGGGCCTCTGTCCAGACAGTCTTAAGCCCGTCCGTCCTCAGGAACCCTATCCTAGATTAATCAAGCCCTTAGTTTAACACCGCAGGGATCACAGCAGCAGGATTAAGTTGTTGAGAGTGAAGGGAAATGAGAGGAGAAGTAGGGGTGAGGGAGGGCGAGCGAGGAGGGTGAGGGGATTGATTGACTGCCCTAAGGGGACAGAGGACGGACGCCATCTTTGTTTTCACTGTGAGCTCACTGTAACTATGAGGTGGAGATAGTTTCTAGCAAGTTCCTTATCAGAAAGTGATGAATTCATATAGAGTTCAAGTCAGAACTCTATCTGGATTTTAATTTATTTTCCAAGTTCAAATGTTATTTCGGGGGCGTTTTATTTATCTAATCGATTTTTTTTTTTTGTATCCGATACATGGTATGTTTCACAGGGTCAAATTGAATCCCATTGTTGCCATTCAAATGCGCTCTGAGAGTGTGATTCCGTTGAGTGATCCTCAACAGATGCAGAACGGTGGTGGAAATTGAAAAATGAGCTCGATATCTAGGACTTTCATAATTCCGTGACGTTAAACTGAAACGCAATCTCGAGAATGCAATCGGACTCTGAAATTACCTCGGGGGTGCGTTGTTCGCAGATCAACAGAATCCTTTCTCTCTTTCTCTCTCTCTCTCTTTCTCTCTCTGTCTCTCTCTCTCTGTCTCCTATACTATGTGTATTATGAGTGAGAGAAATATGGTGTTGTGTTGATTTATCGCATGGATGCCTGGCTGGTGGAATGGGGGCTGGGTGAGTAAGTAAGTAAGTAAGTAAGTAAGTAAGTAAGTAAGTAAGTAAAGCTTTATTTATATAGCACCTTTCATACAAGAAATGCAGCTCAGAGTGCTTTACAACAGGAATAAGAACATAAAGTGAATATAAAAACATATACAAGCATAGAATGGATATAAAAGCAGCAGGGGAAAACAGTAAAAAGAAAAAGGTAAAGATAAAATACAATAAAAATAAATTTAAAAAAGGGAAACAATGTACAACCTCTGCCTTAACGCTTAGTGACCGCTATCCATCTTCTCATCAGCAGAATACCTTTCCCTATCCATTTCATCTCCCTACCTTACACAGTCTTTCTGTACTTCTTTCTGTACTGGTGAGGATGTGTGTGTGTCTGTCAGCGGGACGTCACTTAGATACACACACCTAGGGAAGAAAACGTCCTGAGGGAATACTGTCCCCATCGGAGCTGGGCCCCTGCCTGAGCGCTCAGCTGTCATACACACACATACATGTTGCACATACACACACACACACACATATTGACGTTTATCAAAAACAGATATGGGTCTCAGTGTCTCCCAGGGGGAATCTGAGAGGAGGTGTGATGTGGGAGGCAGGAGGACCAGAGGGAGAATGGAGTTAACAGCTTGATCAACGATCGAACACACACACACACACACACACACACACACACACACACATACACAGATACATACAGACACACACAGATACATTCACACACACACACACACACACAAATACACACACACACACACACACACACACACACACACAGATACACACAGACACACACACACACCCACACAGACACACACACACACCCACACAGACACACACACACACACACACACACAGATACACACACACACATACATACATACACACACGTACACACACACACATCCTCGCTTATCCCAGTTCAGGGCATAGACCCAGTGCACTGGCCATGACCTACAGGGCGTGGCGACTACTATCTACTTCCTGCCAGAGCCCGTGTGTGTTGCTCTCGTTCAGTGGCATTGTGCTGTTGCTGCTGCTGTACTGAACATCCCACTGTCCCCCTGGCCTCCGTGTGTCAACAATGCCAGGCTATATGGAAGCAAAGATAGTGTTTGCTCTGACAGGGATTTTGGAGACAGTTGTTTGTTTGAGCACTGTGGGCTGTGTGTCATTATGGATGAAGACCAACCTGGAACCCTTCCGACTCTGTTCCCACCGTTTGAATGCTACGTGATGGGAGAGTCCGTTAAAGAGGGGCGGGCGGCTGTGGCGCAGGAGGTAGAGCCGGCGTCTAATGATCGCAAGGTTAGACAGATCGGTGATTCGAATCCCGGGTTGGGCACATGACAAGGTGTCCTTGGGCAAGACACTGAACCCCAAATTGCAAGCGAGCCGGCGCCTCGCGTGGTCGCTTGCCGCCATCGGTGTGTGAATGTGTGTGTGTGAATGGGTGAATGAGAGGCCGTTGTAAAGCGCTTTGGAATAAGGCGCTATATAAGTCAGTCCATTTACCATTTAAAGAGTGCCCACTCAGGTGTGTTATGACTAGAACAGCCATGAGGGGTCATTTGACCCCTGTGAGTAAAGAGAGTGTTTTATATCTTTGCACTCGATCGTATTTCAGGACCCATGACTTTTCCTAGATATGTGCCTTATACCACCCAGTATCTTACATTTTCAAAATCACATCAGGATAAGCTAATATAAAGCTATTTTGCCGTTTTTCTGTGTAGGAGGCAGGCTAATTTACAAGCAGCCAACTAACTAGTGGTCGTTGTGTGTAAATAGCAGCTTGAGCATTGTAAAGAGCTCTTTTAGTAGGTAAAAAAGGCACGGCTTTTCTAGTGTTAAAGGCCTATGAACTATTATTGAGTAGATGATCCTGCACACTGAGAATTAGAGGGATAGCCCAAAACTATGACTCTGTTGGATGAATATAGTGTAGCAAACCAAGATCTCAGGTTTAACCCCAAAGAACCAACTCTCCGACAGGGTGATACGCCTAATCTCTCTCTCTCTCTCTCTCTCTCTCTCTCTCTCTCTCTCTCTCTCTCTCTCTCTCTCTCTCTCTCTCTCTCTCTCTCTCTCGCTCTCTCGCTCTCTCTCTCTCTCTCTCTCTCTTTCTTTCTCTCTCTCTCTCTCTCTCTCTCTCTCTCTCTATTCTCTATCCATCGAGCTGTGCCCTGCTGTGATTAATAGCAGTTATTCATTAGCTTGATCAACCACTTTAGCATCTCTGGGAGATTATTAATCAGATGCTTATTTAAATGTCACCACTGAGCAGCTGAGAGGGAATGAGGCCGCTGGGAAATGGAGTCTGCTCTGTGTGTGTATGTGTGTGTGTGTGTGTGTGTGTGTGTGTGTGTGTGTATGTGTGTGTGTGTCTGTGTGTGTATGTGTGTGTGTGTGTGTGTATGTGTGTGTGTGTGTGTGTGTGTGTGTGTGTGTGTGTGTGTGTGTGTGTGTGTGTGTGTGATCATGTTCTACAACCTGTACCTGTCAGTGTATATTAGGCGCACAGTGTGTTACCTAACCTAATGTACTATTCTTTATGTGACAGGACAATCCTCTATTGAATTATTTGGGTCTTCTTAATAAAACACTTTGTTTGTGTCTCTGTTACATCAGGCAACACTGATGCAGTAAGGATGAGGTGTGTGTGTGTGTGTGTGTGTGTGTCCGTGTGTGTGTTGTGTATTGTGTGTGTGTGTGTGTGTGTGTGTGTGTGTCCGTGTGTGTGTGTTGTGTATTGTGTGTGTCTGTGTGTGTTTGCACGTGTGTGTGGGTGGTGAATGAATGTGTTCTTCTGCATAAGTAACTAACTCTGTATCAGTGGGATTGTAATGCTGTGAGGCAATATAACATCTGAGGGAAGGGCCATAATCTGTATTTTGTTGTGTTTTGTTAAGGGTAAATAACAGTAAGCTTTCAGAAGATTATGCTCTAAACCCCGGTTTACAAAGGGAGAAGGGACTGTGGACATATGTGGGTTTCCTCTGGATTCAGCCCACACAGGAAGCCCATGTTTGGCACAGAAGGTAGAGAGGAAGTACTTTAAAAATGTATCTGGTATTCATCCATAAAATACTACTAAGAGAACACTAGAGACGCAATAGCATTGCCCTGATACCCTTAAACAGGCCTACGAATTTCCTCTAATCCCCTTGCCTTCCTTAACGGCCACTTGGAAGGATTTCTCCGGTCAGCAGACAATTGTCGGACAGATCTGGTCTCGTGGTGGTACGTATTATAGCTGAGTGCCGGAAACTGAAAAGTCCAAATGTGTGGGGGCGGGGGGGGGGGGGGGGCGTCCTGACTGAGAGTTGGCCGTTTACTGAGGGGGCCACCTCTGGTGTGAGGGCATGTGGCCCTGAAGCGTTCCTGTAGATTCTGTGTGGTCTTTGATTCCAGTGTTGGTTGGGACCTGGGCGAGACATCTGCGTGCTGGCCAAGGTCTGGTCTGTTCATGGCAAAACAGATAAGGCTCAGGAAAGGCCAGAGCCAGAGCCTCGGCCCAAACTCTGGCCCAGGGAACACAGTTGTACCCGGGCCACATCCTGACCTGAACTCTGGCCCAGGGAACACAGTTGTACCTGGGCCACATCCGGAAACAGCGGTAGAGAATAACCGGGGGTGTCAGATCTGGGCCGTCCTTTCTCTGTGGATGTGGACAGGGTTGATGTGGATGTGGACAGGGTTGATGTGGATGTGGACAGGGTTGATGTGGATGTGGACAGGGTTGATGTGGATGTGGACAGGGTTGATGTGGATGTGGACAGGGTTGATGTGGATGTGGACAGGGTTGTGGAAGGATTTTGGTAGACTGTACGTTCTTTACTGTGTGTGACCTCAAGAGTGTGTGTACTCAGTGAGGTAACGTAAACCTCCCTGCAAGTGGAATACGTAGCTGTATAATAATAATAATAATAATAATAATAATAATAATAATAATAATAATAACTTGGATTTATATAGCGCCTTTCATTAAACCCAATGACGCTTCACAATTCTGCAGGAAACGGTCAGACAGACAAAACAGAAAACAAACAAAACAAAACAGAAACAGTGACAAAGGCCTTGGTGAACAGATGGGTTTTGAGGGCTGATTTGAAGGAGTCCAGGGTGGGGGCATTGCGGATCACTGTGTATGTATGTGTAGAGTTGAACTAACTGCAATGCAATCACTCGAGGAAAAAAAAAAAAGGGATTTATTACTGTTGGGACGGGGCCAATCTATTTGTAAATCAGGGTGTTAAGCCGTTAAAGGTCAGGGGTCGAGCTGGGGGAGGGGTTTACGAGCCTGTTGACCTTAGTAACAGCAACACCTTAAGTAGCAGCAACCGTAGACAGTTAGAATTGCCACAGAGCAGAGTGAAGGTGTCGAAATATCTTAGAAAAATTGATGGGGGTGGTGGTGGTCTAGTGGATAGTGAGTTGGACTTGTGATTGGAAGGTTGTGAGTTCAAATCCCACCTGAAACCACACCACTACTAGTGTGCCCTTGAGTAAGGCACTTAGCCCTCAGTTACACCAGGGGGAATGTCCCTGTAATTCATAATTGTAAATCGCTTTGGATTAAAAGCGTCTGCTAAATGGCAAAATTATTTAAATTAGAAACAAAATGTTCTAGGTATTACCAAAAAGTGGTCTTCATTTGTCCTTGTAGGGAACCTCTGTTCAACCTTTTGGGTTTCCACGTCGAACCCTTTTCACAGAGCGTTCTACGGTACATGGAATTCCCAATTCCCCAATTCCCTCTTCATTCTAGAACACAGTACGGTTAGACCTATGTTGCGTTGTCTCAGTATAAGGAGCTAGATGTTAAAAGGTTGGGCAAGCATATTAATCTCTTCATTAAATATGCCAGGGTTCTGAGGGGAAAACCCTGACTACATTTATCAGTTTTTCTGGCTCCATGCCTTCTCTATTTCACATTTAGAAAGCCTCTAGCCCAGAGCTATGACATACAAATGTTTGATTTCTGCCTTTCTAATGATCTGCTTTCATTTCTTCCTCTGCTCGAAAGAGGGAATCGCCTACGTGCCTTTCTCCGACAGACAGTTCAAATAATGAACCTGGAGCTATTGATGAGAGGGGTGTGTGTGTGTGTGTGTGTGTGTGTGTGTGTGTGTGTGTGTGTGTGTGTGTGTGTGTGTGTGTGTGTGTGTGCGTGTGCACCAGCACAGCTTCATTCAAGCCCCAGGTTTATGAGTGAGCTGTAGCACTTTGTCTGTGTTGAAGGGGAACAACACACACACACACACACGCAGACACACACAGACGCACACGCACACACAGACACACGCAGACACAGACAGACACATGCACAAACACACACATACACATGCGCGTGCACACACACGTGCGTGTGTATGTGTGTGTTTGTGCGTGTGTCTGTCTGTGTCTGCGTGTGTCTGTGTGTGCGTGTGTCTGTGTGTGTGTGTGTGTGTGTGTGTGTGTGTGTGTGTGTGTGTTGTTCCTGTTCGACACAGACAAAGTGCTACAGCTCACTCATAAACCTGGGGGTGAATGAAGCTGTGCTGGTATTGGTTCCATCTAAGCAGAGTTGTCTTTGATAGGATACATACTTTCTGTAGCATGAAGACAGTAACTACGGTAACTACAAGCAGCTCTTTCCTTCTCTCTGATGTATCATGCTGAGCTGCCTGCAGTAAGTCTGAGTGAGAGAGAGAGAGAGAGAGAGAGGGGGGGGGGGTGTGTGTGTGTGTGTGTGTGTGTGTGTGTGTGTGTGTGTGTGAATGAGTGTGTGTTTGACAGAGTAGCAGCTTATTCACTATTACTGATACCTGTTAATTCGATTTCCTCTTGTCCCACATGTTCTTTGGTACAAACAAGACAGTGAAGCATTTCTTCCTTTGGCTCCACACTGGATTTGAAATCAAACACTGTGGTTACTATGCTTTTATTTGATGGTGTTTGCATACATATTGGTTTCACCATTCAGAAATGACAACACTTTTCAAGCATAGTCCCCCTATTTCAGAGTCTTCAAACGTTGTGGGACCATTGGCTTGACAGGTGTTTTTTGGCAAGTCAGGTGTGTTCTGTCACGTGTTTCAGGCATAAGAGAGCTGTCAATATCTAGAATTGATTCTAGGCGTTGCCTTTGGAGTCTGCTATTGGTGCCTGTCGAACATGGAGACCAAAGCAATGTCGATGAAAGTCAAGGGAGCTTTTATTAGGCTGAAAATGTTGAAACATAGCCAAAACCCCAAATAAATCAACAGTGGAACATCATTAAAAAAGAGTGACCTCAGCAATCGCAAACAATCTGGTAGGCCGAGGCAGTGGATGACCCAAGAATGCTCACCATAATTAAGGGAGAAGAAAAAGAACAAACTGTCCCACAGATCAGGACCACTCTCCGGGAGATAGGCGTGAATGTGTCAGAGACGACCATCCGCAGAATAATGTCACCATCCCAACTACAGAGGCTTCACTGCAAGGTTCAAATCACTAGTTATAATCAAAAAGGATGGTCACTTACAGTTTGCTCAAAGAAAGAGAAATAATTTAAAAAAAAAAAAGCTTTACAGCTGTTAAACGTTGGTTATTGCGTATTGGCTAAGACCATAACGATCGGACTACACACTGAACGGAGGAATCATACGCTGTCAGACAGGGTTCATGTTATCAAGGAAGCAACGTTTATTGTGGGAATGGTCACATATATAGGATCAGCTGGCTCAATCATTCATGTCACACAGCTGGTGTCAATCAACCAATTATGCCCCACTCACACTGGGATAGGGATGACTGGAGAGCACACTCATGTCAACACCCCCACTTGCTCTCACCTGACCAAGATGGAGAGAAAAATAAACAAATCAATAACAATCAGTAGCCTACAATTTCCATAACACTCTTTGGGGCTGTCATTCCATCAATCAAACAAACAAAAGCTGGCACTGATATTGTTCCTCTCCTGTGAAACAAGAATATACATCATCATCATCATCATTTACAAACAGTCTTCAGTTTTTCACTGGTATTCTCTTATAACACTTTGAAAAAATAAAGCAAGAAAACCAAAACAAAAATTGACCGCTTGGTCCTTACTCACACTGATGTGGTTTCTCTCCCAAACATAACCTTTGTGAACCTAACCAATTTGTCCTTAGTTACTGGTTTGGTAAACACATCAGCCACCATTTGATCTGTGGGACAATATTGCAAACAGATCTGTCCATTCTGTACTGTAGACCTGATGAAATGGTACTTTATATCTATGTGTTTGCATCTTTGTCTGCGGACTGGGTTCTTAGCTAATGCAATCGTTCCCTGATTGTCCTCATGGACAATGGGTGGTGCATACTTGCATGCATCCATATGTGTCAACAGTTGAGTCAGGTGTAAACACTCTTGGGTGGTTGCAGCTAATGCCATGTACTCCGCCTCACATGTGGACAACGCCACCGTTGGTTGCTTTTTGGTCTTCCATGAGACCAATGGACCATTCTCATGTAGACTAACACAGTAACCTGTTGTGCTACGACGGTCTGTGACATCTGCTGCCCAGTCAGCATCACTGAAAGCCTGTAATCTCAAATCAGAGTTACACCTTTTGTAACACAACACTTTATCACTGGTGCCCTTTAAGAACCTCAATACATGTTTGGCAGTGGCCCAATGCTCCTCGGTTGGTTTGGTAAAATACTGGGACAGTTTACTCACTATGAAACAAATATCTGGCCTAGTACACATAGTCAGGTAGATGAGGCTACCGACGACCTCTCTGTACCGAGTGACATCACTCATTAATCCTGCCCCTTCAGTGTAATTGAGTGTCTGCTCACAAGGCGTCGATCGGGGTTTACAGTTCTGCATGTCAAACCTCTCTAGCATGTTCTTTACACACTGCTTTTGTGACATTGTTACACATCCATCACACTGTTCAAAATCGATTCCCAGGAAATGTGTCAATTTGCCCATATCTTTCATCTGAAATTTCTTTGAGAGCATCTCTTTTACAACATTCAGTGCATTCTCGTTACTGGCAGCAATAACCAAATCATCGACCCATATAATCATGATCACTTTCTCATGTTCCGTTTCTTTAGTATATACACAATGATCTGCAGGGTTTTGCACAAACTCATTCACCATTAGATAGTCGTGTAATAAATGGTTCCAATTTCGGCCAGACTGTTTTAGACCATACAGTGACTTCTCTAGTTTACACACCACTGTCTCTGTGCCAGATGTCTGCTCATAACCCTCTGGCTGTTCCATGTATATCTCACAATCTATCGGTGCATGAAGATAGGCAGTTTTGACATCCATTTGATGTAAAATCAAATTCTCCTGTGCTGCTTTTTGCATCAACACTCGAACACTGGTTAAATCGGCTGTGGGAGAAAAGGTCTCTTCATAGTCAACACCCCTTCTCTGACTGTAGCCTTTTGCAACATAGCGTGCTTTGTATTTTTCTGAACCATCTGCATTTTTCTTGATTGTATACACCCATCTACCCCCCACTGCAACTTTGCCCTGGGGTAAGTTAGTCAAAGTAAACGTACCATTCTCTCTCAATGATTGCATTTCGTCGTCCATAGCACTGACCCATTCTCTAGACTTGGGTGACTTCACTGCATCACTGTAGGTCAAAGGTACGTTACACAACATTTTGTAGCAGTAATCAATGTTTACCTGTGCCTGGTCCTGACTTCCTACTTCATAGACACGGTCCCCAAAATAATCAGGTCTCTTCCTCTCCCTGGGAGGATAGCGTGGAGACTCCTGTTTCTCCCTAGTCTGCACCTGTTCGGGCCTGGTCACAGGAATATGCTCTTCAGCTGTCTTTGGACTCGCGTCCCTTTGCTTAGTCGTGCTGGCCCTTTGTGGCACATCACAGTCCTCATCATCTATTGATATCTCAGTCTGTGTCTGCTGCTCACCCATCGTCTTTGGCATAAATCTGACCAGTCTGTGCTTCCTCACCTTTCCACTGTCAGGATAGAAAACCAGGTAAGCTGGGCTTTTCTTGTCATGCCCTACAAAGAAGCCCTTCTCACTCCTTGGGTCTAGCTTTTTCTTATCCTGTTTGTAGGCATAACACACCGTTCCAAACTTCTGCATCCTAGACATATTGGGACGTCTCCCTGTCAGCATCATGTAAGGTGTCTGTTTTGTGCGATTGTTAAAACACCTATTTCTCACTACAGATGCAGTCTGTACTGCATAAGGCCATAACACCTTGGGTAGCTTGCTCTCTAATAACATGCATCGAGCCATGTCAAAGAGAGTCCTAAACTGGCGTTCTGCAGTGCCATTCTGATGTGGCGAATATGGAGATGATGTCTCATGTCTGATACCATTTCTTCTCAGTAGCCCTTGGTACTCTTTCCCTGTAAATTCAGTACCATTATCTGACCTGATACGTCTGATCCTACCATACGGGGCGTTGTCAGCTATGAACTGCTCTGTCGCCTGTACAGTATCACTCTTGTGCTTAAGAAAGTAGAAAAACACAGTACTAGTATAGTCATCTGTGAACGAAAGTGCAAATCTATGTCCATCTATGGACACTGGGTCAATTGGACCCGCTAGGTCTGTGTGCACCAACTCTAGAGCATTTTTGGCCCTTCTATCAGGCTTCCTGTTGAAGCTCTGTACAAACTTTCCCCGAGTGCACACTTCACAGTTCAGGTTAGACTTATCAATTTTTCCCTTAATTGACATACCATCAACAACATTCTGGAGTTTCAGAACATCCTCAAAATTACAATGTCCTAGAATTTCATGCCATGTCTTTAGATCAAAACAGCTCTTACTTTGATCACATTGGTCATCCACTGTGGGCAAATAATATAGTCTATTATGCTCATGGATGTGAAATGCAGTACCGTCTCTGTGCTGTAGGATGTCTTCTCCTGTTCTGAAGATCACAGTTGCCCCAGTGTCTGTGGCTGCTCTCACAGAGAAGATGTCCTGGGGGAATGAGGGGATGTACAGCGCCCCTCGCAGCGTTGTAGTCAGTCGCCTCCCTCGGCTGTCCATCAAGCACACCTCCGCATCTCCTCTGCGCTCTGCGACCCCTTTGCTCCTCGTGCCGTCCGCCAGCTCCACGCAGTGCGTCTCGGCCTGGAAACCGTCATCGAACACCTTGAACCTGGCCAGGTCGGTGATAATATGCGCAGTCGCACCGGTGTCCACCATCAGGCCCCTCGTAACACTGCGTCCTGGCTTGTCTTGCTCGGACACCCCTCGCGCGTCGTCCTGGTCCGGTCTCCTTTTGCAGGCGGCTCCTTGATGTGTGGATCTCCTACAGTGGTTACACCACACCTTGCGTCGACAGTTCCTTTTGATATGTCCCTTTTGGCCACATTTGTAGCACACAATGTCTGTTCGCTGTGCGCTCTGGCTACGTGCGCTTTGGGCGTTCTGGGCACCCCGGTCAGACAGGGCTTGGGCTCGCATAACATTGTCCTCCGACGCCGTTACGCGCATTTTTCTCCGTGTCCTCAAAACTCCTGAGCTT
The DNA here is from genome assembly GCF_963989245.1 of Nansenia antarctica. Lineage (NCBI taxonomy): Eukaryota > Metazoa > Chordata > Actinopteri > Argentiniformes > Microstomatidae > Nansenia > Nansenia antarctica. Next base: position 19,325,752 of record NC_137682.1, read on the forward strand.
TCCTCATCTCCGTCAAACGCTAGTCGAGACCAACGCGAACTTCTTTCCGATTGTCTCGCCATGGTAGCACTCTGGGCCCATAACCTGTTAAACGTTGGTTATTGCGTATTGGCTAAGACCATAACGATCGGACTACACACTGAACGGAGGAATCATACGCTGTCAGACAGGGTTCATGTTATCAAGGAAGCAACGTTTATTGTGGGAATGGTCACATATATAGGATCAGCTGGCTCAATCATTCATGTCACACAGCTGGTGTCAATCAACCAATTATGCCCCACTCACACTGGGATAGGGATGACTGGAGAGCACACTCATGTCAACAACAGCTCTGTGAAACCGGGTGGGGGAGGTGTTGAAAAATGGACTGGACTGCACTTATCCAAAGGCTACAACAGCCTCTCATTCACCCGTTCACACACACATTCACACACCAATGGCGGCAAGTTACCATGCAAGGCGCTGGCCCCGCTCACTGGGAGCAATTTTGGGGTTCGGACACTTAGACATGTGGCCAGCCGGGCTCGAACCGCCGATCTGCCGACCTCGCGATCATTAGACGGCGGCTCTTTTTTTTATTTTATTTTTTTATTATAAAAAATATATTATTTTAAATACAATCATAGCTATACATATTCACACATGTTAATTTCATAGCCTTCATTGTATTATAATTCAAATAAAATAAATTTAAAAAAACAATAAATAAAACAAAAACACCCATACCATTTTGGTATGAGATAAATCCATCTATTATTCAGTCAGTCCTTCATAACCAAAATAACCCCAATAACAAATGAATGCAACAATAAAAACAAAACCACCTTCAAAAATCTAAATCAAACTCCAACCCTCCATCCACCCCCACCCTTATAAACCCACAATCCCTAATAAACAACTTCTCAAAATATGTTTGCCCTATCTTGTGCATCAGTCCCACATTCTTCCTAACTAATACCTCAAAAACTTTCCACACTGTTATCCACTTTCCCTCAAATCTTGCTAAATTTCTCCTCAAATAAATTGCATACCTCGCCTGTGATAATACATAATTTAAACACCATATATTCACTCCTCCTCTTTCCCTCCACCCCAAATACCACCAACCTCCTCCACTCCTGCATCCCCACCACCTCCACCCCCCAGTGCTTCTTCACTAGTCCTTTCAACCTTTCTTTAAATCCCTTCATTTCTCTACATTCAAAAAGCATATGCATTAAGTTCTCATTCTGTATCCCACACACATCACACTCCCTCGAAACGGTTCTGCCTACGTGACGCAACACCACCTTAGTATAAACCCTGTTATGTCGGAGCATAAAATCAAAATGTGTACATTCTAAACTATTATATTTCAAAAATAAATTCCTCCATATATTCTTCACCTCCAGTCCTGGGAACACCTGCCTCCACACCTTCTCTGCCGCAGGCTCCTTCACTCTGCTCTCCAACAGTGCCCAGTAGCACTCCCTCACCTTAACAGCTGAGAAGTCCCGCACTGTTTCCCCTTTCCCTAGTCTTAACCTAGGTAACTCTGTTTGCTCCTTCCCTCTTAACTCCCTATCTAACCTCCTCACCCACCCCCCTGGTATACCCCCTGGTATGCTTTATTTTATCAAACATGCTCACTATTTCTCCCCTTCTCATCTCCTCATCTGTTTCCCTAACAATGTCAATAATTGCCTGCTCTGATAGGAACCCTGGCACTACCTCATACGTAAAATCCCTTACTCTAAACAGTCCTGCCCTCCAAAAACTCCTAGACTCTAACATTTTTCCCTCTCTTCTTATTAACGGGTTCAATAAAACTGGAACATTTAGTATCTCCACTCTCTTCTCACACTCATGTCCTACCCCAGGCAAAAAACTACCCCAGGCTTTAAACCTCTTTATAGAATTCCGGAACCCTATCATACATCCGTGCTTTAAAGCACATCAACAACCCATAATCCCCACACCCCCCACATCTATGTACCCATTCCCTAAAGTATCCTTTCCATCCATGTCCTTCCTCCCCATCCAAAAACCTTTTGACTGTTCTGACTCTCATTGCCCTCATCTTTACCTCCAGATCTACCAGCTTCAACCCTCCTTTATCATAATCTGCTACTAGGACATCATACGCTATTTTAACCCCCTTTCCTCGCCACAAAAAATCAGACTTTCTTTTAGAACCCACTCTGGTACATTCAATACCCCTAACACATAAACATATTTTGACATTAACAGTGCATTAACAATTACAACTTTTCCCTTCAGTTTCATGTTCCTTTGCTTCCAATAATTCAATGTTGTTCTTATTTTATTCAAAAACCCTGTCCATGTGTAATCAACAGCCTCCCTGTCATCCTCTCCAAGATATATCCCCAACACTTTTATCATCCCCTTTACAATTTGCAAATCAAAATCACAGTTGTCTGTATTCACTCCCCCTATACACAACATTTCAGACTTGTCAACATTCACTTTTGCACCAGAAACCTTTCCATTATATGTTTACACACCCCATTATTTTGTTCACACTATTTACATCCCTGACAGTACATGTCGTGTCATCTGCATATTGATGGATTATGCTAACTCCTCCCCCCGGCATATTTATTCCCTTAATTTCTTTCTCCTGCTTAATATAAGCTGCCAATGGCTCCACAGATATGCCATATAACAGTGCTGACAGTGGACACGCTTGTCTTATTGATCTACCCAAAGGGAAGGAGTCAGTCAATAATCCATCTATCTTTACTTTACTTCTAGCATTCTTATATAATAATTCAATCCAATCCCTCATAACAGTCCCAATCCCAAAATGTTCCATTGTTTTCAATAAAAAATACATGTTCCACCCTGTCAAAAACCTTATTTAAATCCAAAGATAACAATAAACCCCCATGTCCTTCACAACATCCCTTAATGTGCACATATTCTCTGCCACATCCCTCCCTGGTACTCCATAGGCCTGGGTAGGTGCAATCATGTTTTTCAATACTTCATTCAATCTATTAGCTAATACTTTTGCTATCATTTTATAATCACAATTTAGTAATGATAATGCTCTATAATTCGGTCATCGACGGAGAGAGCGTGGAGAGAGTCTCAACCCTCCGATTCCTGGGGGTGCACATGCAGGATGACCTGTCCTGGAAGGACAACACAAAAGCCACCATCAAGAAGGCACAACAGCGGCTATACATCCTGAGAGTCCTCAGGAAGGAACACAGCAAGCAGGAGATACTGGTGACCTTCTACCGCGGCGCAGTGGAGAGCATCCTCACCTACGGCATCTGCAACTGGTTCTCCAGCTGCACAACCGCGGAGAGAAATGCGCTACAGAGAGTCGTGAGAACAGCCCAGAAGATCACCGGCGCCCCCCTCCCCTCTCTGGAAGAGCTGTACAACACACGCTGTCTCAGGAAGGCCTCCAAGATCTCCAGGGACCCAACCCACCCTGGGTACGAACACTTTACCCAGCTGCCCTCGAAAAGGCGGTTCAGGACCATGGCCGCAAGGACAAACAGACTGAAGAACAGCTTCTACCCCAGGGCCGTCCAGGCCCTGAACACAGCAAAGACCTAGGTTCTGGGCCCTGGACAGTCTGGACGGATTGATGGCAGCTGCTGGACTGAAAAAATCAGGTGTAGTGCTGAGGCACAAATATGTACATTTCAAGCCTGCAAACTGCGACACCTTAAATAAATGTGCAATAACACTATGTGCAATATGACAACCCTAGTCGTCTATCTGTACAGTATAGTATAGTGGATAGTGTACATAGCCTTTATTTATGTAAACCAGCTCCTTCCCTTCTTGTGTTTTTTTAAAGTGTTTTTTTAAAGTGTTTTTTTCTTTCCTAACACCAGGGGAGCCACCCCTCCTAAATTTCGTTGTTTGGTACCTGTACTGTAGCAATGACAATAAAGACCATTCATTCATTCATTCATTCATTCTAATACTTTATTCATACATTCCTCATTCACACCCCCAGATGTATATTGGTCTGTATAAAATGACTGTACAGTATCCATTATTCCCACTAAGTCTGTTATTTTTTTCACCTTTATCATTCTCGAATTCCTTAATTTTCCCTTTCTCTTTCTGTCTCTTCTCTAAACCTAAAAAGAATGCTGTACTCCTTTCTCCCTCAACCACATACCTCGCTCTACTCCTTACTAAAGCACCTTCACACTTTCTCTTCTCTAACTCCCTCAAATCTTCCCTCACCCTCAAATGCCCTGGAATATTATCTACTCTCTCCTGTTCTATTGCTAACCTTTTCTGCAAATCCCTTTCCTCCCTCACCCTCTCTTTCCCTCTCCGTTTTGCAAATGCTATTATTACGGCTTTTAATTTATCCTTCATCCCTTCCCACCACACACACACATCACTCTCATACATCTGGTCTTCCATAGCCACACTCACACACTCTCTTACTATCACCCCAAAACGTTTCTCTTTAAGCAAACTTGCATTAAAGCACCATGTCCCTCCTCTTCCCCCTACGTTCCCCGCACCTAGCCGGAAAGACTGAGCATCGTGGTCACTAAAAGCCATAAACCGATACTCAACCTTTCCAACCAGGTGCCTCACCTCCCTCTTCACTAAACACCAATCTATCCTTGATTGTCTCAAAACCCCCATCACCATCTGTCTCCTTGAAAAAACCTGCGCATCAGGGTGCCCCTCCCTCCATATATCCACCATTCCTCTTGTGCGCATCCTTTCTAGTAATACTGGGCGTGACGGATCATTCCTAAATTTCACCCCCCTTGTTACATCTAACCTATCCACCACCACATTATAATCCCCAACCATTATACAATTCCCAACACATTTCTCTTTCAAAGATGAAAAAAAACCTTTCTATATTTATCCACATTTGGTGCATATATACAATACAGTGCATACTCAATCCCTTGATATTCAAACCCCACTCCCACCACTCTTCCCTCCTTGTCATTCATTATGTTCCTTACATTGTTCACCACCCCATTCTTCACCAAAATAGCCACCCCACAAGCATACACAGTTCCATTACATACATACACTTGTCCATTCCACCTCCTTCTTACATCTTCCATTATGTCCTCTGTCCAATGCGTCTCTTGGAGGCATATGATCTCCTCTTTGTATGCTGCCAACTCAAGCTCCATCTTCTTCCTATCTCTGAGTCCATTTGTATTGACAGCAACAACCCTGACCATAGTCAAGATACAAAAAAGGAACACATGCACCCCCATGCCATTTTCCCATAGCCACCTTGGTCTTCTTCCCTCGTGCTATTGCAACCCTTCCCGATCTTGTCCTCACCCTCTGTACATCCGCATATAGTTCTTCATCGGAACCTTTTCTTTTTCCCACGCCCTCTGTTGAAGGCCCTGCCTCATCCATTTCACCATTTCTTACTGCATCATCGAAGCTGGCTCCAATCTCCTCTCTCTCTTTACCCTCCACTTCCACCGAACCAGGCCCCTCCGCTTCTCCCTCCAC
>NC_137682.1:19336238-19341238 GCF_963989245.1 Nansenia antarctica
CAACAACATTATACACAGTAAGAACAGTCCAGTATGTTTTAACATCCCCCAGCCTGTCTCTGATCACCCTGACCAAGCCGGCCGGAGGGGGAGTTGTACAGTCTTTTTACGGCAGGCAGAAAGGATCTCCTATAGCGCTCCTCGGAACAGCGTGGTTGTAGTAGCCTGTTGCTAAAGGAGCTTCTCCGCTCGGCCACAGTGTCATGTAGGAGATTGTCCATGATGGCCAGGAGTTTGGTCCTCATCCTCCTATTGGCCACCTCCTCCGCAGTGTCCAGGGTGACACCGAAGACAGAACCAGCTTCCCTAATAAGCTTGTTCAGCCTCTTGATGTCACCTTCCTTGATGCTGCCCCCCCCCCCCCCAGCATACCACCACGTACAGGACTGCGCTGGCCACCACTGACTGGTAGAACATGTTCAGCAGAGTCCTGCACACACCAAAGGACTTAACACTAGAACAGTCGTGCCTTTTTACCGACTAAAAGAGCCGCCTTCCTCGTCTCTTTGCAATGGTCAAGCTGCTATTTACACACAACGACCACTAGTTGGCCGCTTGTGAATTAGCCTGCTTCCTACACAGAAAAAAACGGCAAAATAGCTTTATATCAGCTTATCCTGTTGTGATTTTAAAAATATAAGGACACTGGCTGGTAGAACGCACATATCTAGGAAAAGTCATGAAAGGAGGGTCCTGAAATTTGATAGTGCAAAGATATAACATGTTTCTTTACTGACAGGGGTCAAATTTACCCCTCTTGGCTCTTCTAGTGTTAAGCCTCCTTAGGACATTGAACTTTTGGAACTGAAGACTTCGCCCATATTATTTGCCACGTGAGTTTTCCTATGCTATTGTTGTGGTTGCATATACCCCCCCCTCTCTGCTGACCCAGAGGCAGCATGTGAGACTATGCACGCTGTTATCACCAGACTGCAGACTCAGCACCCCAGTATATTTATTACAATCCCCCCGAGGATTTTTTAACCATGTCACCCTGACAAAAACACTGGCAACGTTCTCCCAGTTTGTGAAGTGTTCTCCTCACTAGGGAGAACAAGATACTGGACCTGTTATATGCTAATGTAAAGGAAGGTTACATCTCTACAGCACCCCCAGCCGCCCCCCACACACAACCCCCCCTCCCCCCGTGCCCTCGGGTGCCCCGGCCACTTTGGCGACTCTAGATAACCATCGAGGCGATCGCGCGCCCCCCCGTGGCGGTGACGTCTCATTCGAGACTCATGTCTGCCCGCTCAACTTCCGATGGTACTTTCTGTGCCTACCATGGTGACCGTGGGTAACGGGGAATCAGGGTTTGATTCCCGGAAGAGGGAGCTTGAGAAACGGCTACCACATCCAAGGAAGGCAGCAGGCGCGCAAAATGACCCACTCCCGACTCGGATGGGACCACAACCTAGTCCACCTCATACCCAGGTATAAGCCCATGACATCTAGTGCGGCAGCGCTCTGTGTCCACTAGGACTGTGAGGAGATGGACGCAGGAGACCGATCCAAGGCTCTGCAGGACTCTTTTGAGCCAACTGGACTGGGTCAGGTTCTCTGCAAGTGACATGGGGGGGAGGACATCAATAGTCTTTCACGTTGCATTTTGGGACTACATGAACTTCTGTGTGGAGAACACAGAACGTACAACCTAGGTTGCAAGTGTTTTTTTCCTAACAACAAAGTCTTGGATGTTACAAGTGACCTAAAGGCCCAACCTCAATGACACGATGAGAGCCTTCAGGTCCGGTGACGAGGAGGAACTGAAGCGGGGCGGCTGTGGCTCAGGAGGTAGAGCCGCTGTCTAATGATCGCAAGGTCGGCAGATCGGCGGTTCGAGCCCCGGCTGGCCACATGTCGAAGTGTACTTGGGCAAGACACTGAACCCCAAATTGCTCCCAATGAGCGGGCGTATGAATGTGTGTGTGTGAATGGGTGAATGAGAGGCCATTGTAAAGCGCTTTGGAATAAGGCGCTATATAAGTCAGTCCATTTACCATTTAAGCCGGTACAAGGGAAGCTGCTGGAGGAGAGCAGGGACACCTACAGGCGGAGGATAGAGGACAGCCTGCAGGACAACAATGCAAGAGAGGTGTGAAGCAGCTTGAGGAAGATCACCGGTGCTACAAGACGAAGATCACCGATACAAGCGGGGCTAGAGATCTGGACAAGTGGCTGGAGATCTGGACCGATGACAAGGCCAGTGAGTTCGACCAGTTCTTGGACAGGTTTGGCTCCGGGGGCTCATTGTCACACAGCTCCACCAACGACTTTCCAGGACTCCATCCTCCTTCTCCTTCTCCTCCCCACAGCTCCCCCAGCCCTGCTCATCTATTGGTCCAGCCCCCTCCCCTTCCCCCTGTTCTGTCTGGATCCTCCCCTCTCATGTTTGGACCCATTCACACCTCTCATCTACCCCATTGTCCCATCGAGTACCCTCTCCCTTCCCTTTCCTCCTCTGACTCCATTCTCTCCTCCCCTCCATTCCCCTCCTTCTCCAGCCCTACCATTGTGACAGGGTCTGGTGAACAATTCCCCAAGTAGGGCTAATAAATATATTATTATTATTGTTATTATTATTATTATTATTATTATTATTATGAAAGTGCAGTTTGTAAGCTTTCAAATTATAGATCAAAAATAGTTGAATCAGAATCCAAAATTGCTTTTATTACATCAATGTACGGGTACACAGAGTAACATTCTTAGGTTCGGGTTCATTCGGCATTGGCATTGCAGTAGAATACAAAATCAATAATAAAATAAGCAGGATAAAAAATAAAAAATCACAATCAACAATGGTAATGGTAGTGTCAGTAGTAGCAATAGCAGCAGAAAGCAAATCAAAATGTCAATATTATTAATGTAATCGTCATTAGGCTACAGGAAGTTCAAGTAGTCAGGTTGAGCAAAAAGCAAAAAGAAACAAAAAGAAGACGATATGCTTATATGAATGTTGGTACACCTCAAACGGAGAATTGGAGAAAATCGCTCCGAATCAAAACACGTGTTTGCAACCATCATGTAGGCAGCTACCTAGCAACTAAAAAGAAAACATTGCTATGTGTTCTAACATATAACTGCATGTTTTAGCACATCTACACATAATTAGATGATCACACAGTCCTTGCTTTTCAGATTCAGATTCAATGTAATTGTCATTGACAGAGTACAAGTACAAAGATAACGAAATGCAGATGATCACACAGCCCTCTTGCTTTTGAACACATCCTAAAAATGTAAGTTTGTTTACAAGCCACGTATCACTAACCCAGTAGCTTACGAAGCAGAACGGCAGACGAAACAGTGAATCCAACGTACATATTAGAAGTATTTAGTGATCCTAAAACTGTTGTTTGTTATATTGAGTGGGTCATTTGCACGACTTGAGAATTGCCGACGTTTTCACCAGACCCTGTCACCTTTTCTCACTCCACAACTCTTCAGCGCCTCCCATCATTCTGCTCCCTGACACCACTGCCATAGCCAACAACCCCCCCCCCACCACCATGGCTCAGATGAAGAGAGAGCTGGGGAAAAACTCTCTCACCAGGAAGGCTACGGGACCTGACGGTGTGAGACACAGTGTGTCAAAGTCTGTGCGGTACCAGCTGCCTGCAGTACTCCAATAACCTCTTTAACCTGAGCCGCCTCAGTCTGGAAAAAGTCCCATCAATGTGGAACAAAAACATCTTGCCTGGTACCGGTACCAAAGAAAAGCCACCCCAGCATTCTGAATCACTATAGACTGATAACCTTGACATCCCACATCATGAAGACCTTGGAAAGACTGGTGCTATAGAGGGGCGCTTAGGTGGCGTAGCGGGTTAAGCATTGACCATGTAACCGCAGGGTCCCCGGTTCGATTCCGGCTGGGGACATATCCTCCTCTCTCTCTCACCCATCCTTCCTGTCTAAATCGCTACTATATCTGTGCTATAGCACAAATGAGGCCCCTGGTGAAGACATCCTTGGACCCCCTTGCAGTTTGCCTACCAGGCGGTGTGGATGATGCCATCATCTACTTGCTACACCGAGCTCACTCCCGCTGTGAGGAGCCCTGTTCTTTGACTTCTCCAGTACATTTAACACCATACAGCCCTACTTCACTACTTAGCGGATAAGCTGCTGACGATGCAGGTGTACAAATGCATTGTTTCCTGGCTTACGAACTACCTGACCCAACAGGCCACAGTGTGTAAGGCTGCAGGGATGTTTGTCGAGTTCTGGCTCCCTTCCTCTTCACCCTCTATACTCAGACTTCAGGCACAACACAGATACTTGCCATCCGTAGACGTTTTCGGACGATTCTGCTATCGCTGGATGTGTCAGTGGAGGAGTACAGAGGACTCGTGGATAGTTTTGTTGAGTGGTGTGAGCGGAAACACCTGCTAGACAATAGGACATGGTGGTGGACGTTAGGAGGACTAGGGTCCGCCGGTCTCCTGTTCCCATCCAGGAAGAGGAAGTGGAGGTGGTCCAGAATGCTGTGATACTGGCTGATGTCACCGTTCGTTTCTGTAAATTAGCCTTAGTTGAAATGATATGCTTTCTGTCTTAATACTGTTCGACTTTTTGGACCACTGGGACAGATCTCCCTTGAGTACTGGGTTAAGGAGGGGGTTGGACGGGATACCGTCTCTGATGAAAAGTATTGGTTGGTTGGCAATATTTACGATCCTACCTGCCCTGCACATGACGATATTTACGATCGTATCTGGAGAGCACACAGTGTGTACGTACTATGTCTCACACACACACACACACACACACACACATCAACAGTAGTACTGAATACTTCTCTGGCTGTAACGTTGCCCCAGTGAGCGGTCACGGCACGGCTGGCTGATAATATATGCGTCCATTTGATTTATTGCACAGCTGATTGATTTGGGTGTTATCTGATGTCCTTCCAGGGTCGCAAATCAAAACCATATGCCCTTGTCTCCCTTCCAACACCCTTCTGAGTCAGCCATTAAAGCCTGGTCATCACCAGA
>NC_137682.1:19346238-19398738 GCF_963989245.1 Nansenia antarctica
GAGAGAGAGAGCAACATGTCAGAAACTTCCATGGATAGATTATACTGTATCTCCTGTAGGACAAGTAAAAAAATAAAAAAATAAAACATCAGCCATATTCACAGGCAATATTCCCTAGCCAGATGTTAAACCGCCCGATAGAGTCAATGAGGTGTGTGTTGTTTCCATATCTCACTCACTCCAGAGCAGACGAGGCGGCTGTAGCGTCGTGGCTCACATATGATCATCGATCCTGCTCCCGGAATGCCACCACGTAACAGAAACACGCCCCAGTCGTTAAACATCCCCGAAGGATGAGCCCGTGAAGGCTGTAAATCACGAGAGCAGCTCAATAGGATTCTTAACCGGAGCCATCTTTAACACCGAGGCGTGAAGGACAAACCACTCCGAGCGCATGCATTCTGTCGAATATTATGATAATTCCTCTCCTAGACAACTAGCTCGGTTACCGTGTGGACTATAGATAGGAATAAAGTCAACAGAGAGTTCTCCTTGTTAGAGGGGTAACAGCTGTAGCCTAGAGGTTTAGAGAGGCTGGCTAGCCGATCGGAAAGGTCGTCGGTTCGATCCCCGCCGCCTCAGGAGGGAGCTGCATGTGAGCTGGTGAGCTGGAGGGTGTGCTGGCATCGTATCTAAGGTGCAAGGCACTTAACCCCTAATTTGTTTCAGGGGGAGCTGACTATGGCAAAAATAGAGCACCGAAAAATAATTTCGTTGTACTCTGTGCAATGACAAAAAGGTTGAATCTAATCTAAGTAGCTATCAACAACGGCTGAAGAGTCATAGCCGTGCAGTGGCTAATTTTAGCTAGCTTGTGATTGTGCTAACGTCTGTAGGTCTGTCTGTACTGTGGGAGGTCAAGGTGGGACACCTCCTGCACTGTGGCGTTTCAACATAAACCTCCTGTTGTGGTCATATATTATGGAAAAGGCCTTGACGATAGCAACCAGAGGACATTGCCTTTATAATAACATTGCATTTTTTTTAAATATCGGTCGTAAAGTTATTAGAACAATCTGCGACCGCAATAAAGTTTGTTGGCTTGTTTCATGCTCCTCTCCTCCCTTATCTATTCCACTTGTCTTGTGGTGGAAACCAAGCTGACACTGCAAGGTCCATTAGTTCTAACTCGCTTCTGCGCAGTTTGTCTTAAGCAGTTAAAGCGTCACATTTCGCCTGTCACGGTCCTGGGAGCGGGGCAGCTCATTAGCTGTAATGATGCTGGGTGCTATGCGCAGTGGGTCAGAACCGAAAGCTGTGATTGGGCCGATCTCCCGTCTGATGAACAAATGGCAGGCTCAGATGGTGAAAACTGTCAGGAAGTGTTAGCTTCATTGTGGAAAAGCTGCTGTGAAAAGGGTAATTAAGAAAGTGTGGTTGCTATTTCACACTTAAGGTTAGCGTTAACTAAGATTGGTAAAGCTGTCATGTGTGGAAGTCTATGAGGTTTTAAAGGGATAGTTTGGGTTGTTTCGATATTTAGACCTCATTTTTTACACTTACTTTAGGAGTATGTAGGCTCATCCAGACACTTGTTTCGGTTATCTTTTCATTCTTAAACTTTCTTTGACTGGCATCAGGGCTAGAATTTAGCTACTGTATACCGGTGTACACAGTACAAGTGGGATCACTTCAAAAAATTAAGTCACTTCAAGAACGTTTACTTTGAACTATTTCAGGCAAACATTACAAATTCCGACTTATTGATCATGATGAAGATGTCACAAAGTGTGAGATTCACTTCATTTCAGTGACAGTTCTGTGAAATGTGTGACACGGGCCTGGTGAAAAAGGGAGAACAAGTCGGCGACCAATCAAAATGTTCTGACTTTTATTTTGAAACACGGAAATACATTTGGACTTGGACTTTGGACTTTATTTATTTGTCATTGCTACAGTACAGGTACCAAACAACGAAATTTAGGAGGGGTGGCTCCCCTGGTGTTAGGAAAGGAAAAAGAAAACACATTTTAGAAAAAGCATAGATGCATAAAATCACAAGAAGGTAAGGAGCTGGTTTACATCAATAAAGGCTATGTACACAATCCACTGTACTATACTGCACAGATAGTCAACTAGGGTTGTCATATTGCACAAAGAGTATTTTTTCACATTATTTTAAAGTGTCACAGTTTGCAGGCTTGAAAATGTACATGTTTGTGCCTCAGCACTAGCTGCCATACAATCCGTCCGGACTGTCCTGGGCCCAGAACTTAGGCCTTTTCTGTGTTCAGGGCCTTGATGGCCCTGTGGTAGAAGCAGTCCTTCAGTCTGTTTGTCTTAGCGGCCGGGGTCCTGTACCTCCTGTTCGAGGGCAACTTGACAAAGTGAACGTGCCCAGGGTGGGTCGGGTCCTTGGAGATCTTGGAGGCCCTCCTGAGACAGCGTGTGTTGTACAGCTCCTCCAGAGAGGGGAGGGGGGCGCCGGTGATCTTCTGTGCTGTTCTCACGACTCTCTGTAGCTCGTTTCTCTCCGCTGTTGTGCAGCTGTGGAACCAGTTGGAGATGCCGAAGGTGAGGATGCTCTCCACTGCGCCGTGGTAGAAGGCCACCAGTATCTCCTGCTTGTTGTGTTGTTTCCTGAGGCATCTCAGGGTGTATAGCCGCTGTTGTGCCCTCTTGATGGTGCCTTTAGTGTTGTCCTTCCAGGCCAGGTCATCCCGCATGTTGTGTCCCAGGAATCGGAGGGTTGAGACTCTCTCCACGCTCTCTCCGGACTTTTTCCTCCTGAAGTCTACGATGAATTCCTGGGTCTTTGACTTGTTTAGCAGCAGGTTGTTAACCTTGCACAGCTTGCTCAGTTGCTCTACCTCATCCCTGTACGCCGCCTCGTCCCCCCCCGAGATACATCCCACCACAGTGGTGTCGTCTGCAAACTTTACGATGTAGTTGCTGGGGTGGACGGGGGTGAAGTCGTGGGTGTAGAGGTTGTAGAGGATGGGGCTTAGCACGCAGCCCTGGGGTGACCCAGTGCTGAGGCTGAGGGCTGTGGAGGTGTGGGGGCCCACCCGCACCCTCTGGGGGCCTTGTAAAGTAGTGTCCTTGATCCACGCACATATAGAGTGTGATAGACCCAGGTCTAGTAGTTTGGTCACTAGCCTGTCTGGAAGGATGGTGTTGAAGGCGGAGCTGAAGTCCACGAAGAGCAGTCTCGCGTAGCTGTTTCCCCTCTCCAGGTGGGATAGAGTGGCGTGGAGAGTCGTCGCTATGGCGTCCTCTGTGGACCTGTGGGCTCTGTAGGCGAACTGGTATGGATCCAGGTTGGGCGGGAGGCGTGTGAGTATGTGGGCCCGGACTAGTTTCTCGAAGCACTTCATGATGATTGGTGTGAGTGCCACCGGGCGGTAGTCGTTTAGGCAGCTCACCGTGCTTTTCTTCGGGACTGGGATGATAGTTGAGGTTATTATCCCAGGGTGGGACGGTGGCCTGGGATAGGGACTGGTTAAAGATGTTGGTGAAAACCCCGGCCAGCTGGTCGGCGCAGTCTCTCAGCACCCGTCCCAGGACGCCATCCGGCCCCGAGGCTTTCCTGGGGTCCACCGCCTTCAGTACGCGTCTCACCTCATGCTCTGTGAGGGTGAGGCTGCTGAGAGCTGGAGAGAGTGGTGTTTGTGTTGTGGTTACCTCCGTTCGCCCCTCGTCGAACCGGGCGTAGAAGGTGTTCAGCTTTCCCGCCAGCAGGGGGTCGTCCTCTGCGGCTGTGAGCCTGTTGGCTCTGAAGTTTGTCATCTGCTGAACCCCCTGCCACATCCGCCTGGAGTCGTTGCTCAGGAGGCATTTCTCAATCTTCTTCTTGTTGAAAACACACAATCACTTGTCAAGCCAAAATATTGCAACACAATGGATTCGGTGAGTAGGCCTAATCCCCACTGCTACCTAGTTAACTATAACACTACTTTACATTGTTAGCAGGCTCACGAAACAAGCTGTGTTAGTTGACTAGTTCGATAGCCGACTTGTTCTACCTTTCACCAGACCGTGTCACATATTGTTGTCATATTCAAACGAGTAGGGTTGTACATTACAGTTTTTTACGATGGCTAACTCACCATGTTCAATACTGAAACCACAGTTTCACAACTCTTCATACAGTCTGCATTCGTAACACTCATGTTGGCCAATGACTTCATTCATGTCTCAAAAGAAGCTCGTTCAACCACACACTGTCAACAATGTTCACTCAGAAGCATACACTGTCATTCATAACATTCTGACTTACAAAATACTAACAACAGGGAGCATTACATAGTTTGAATGATTTTCACAAGAATGAATATTTCATTATAAAAATTGTTTGATTTATAGTAATCATAGACAGAATAGTTGACTGTAAAACTGTAAAGTATTAGGCAACAAGAATGAATCAGAAATGCCACAATTTGCTTCTATCCTTTGTATTCTATGTTTTATCCTTTTTTTTTCAGTATCTTTGCAGAAAGTAAGTTACGGTACATTAACTTCAAAGTACACTACATTTACTTGTGTAAAATGAAAAGTGAAAAATAAAGTGGAAGATGCAAAGTTCAAATACAGTTTTTTACGATTGCTAACTCACCATGTTCAATACTGAAACCACAGTTTCACAACTCTTCATACAGTCAGCAGAGCAGAAACCCACGTGAACAAAACTGTGACTCTTTCTCTGTGATTTGTGCATTGCTTTCATACAGAATGCATTCAATGACTACGTTCTCCAAATGCCATAACACTTCTCTCATTCAAACTCCCCCACTTGCAAAATACTATGTATTTGCAACACATTTTTTCATTGCTAACATACTGTGTTCAAAACTCTGAAGAACACGTTCAAAACTGAATTATTTGGTGCAATTTTGCAGTAATCATATTCCTATCATATATGACAGAAAGCCCGCAAAAAATAAACTGTTTTTTTGCACAGTGTTTGAGTGTGCAGATGCTGTTATTTTGCACTCTATTGATACTCTTCAGTTCCAGCACCTCAGCAAAGTCTCATAAGGGATGAGCGGTGGTATTTTCACTATTTGCAGTAATCATATTGAAATGTCTAGAAAATATACAGTAGCAGAATATATACAATGAAATGAAATAGACTAGATGCATTGCCAGGAAAGACATTAGATGTGACCATATGCAGACCAGAGGGTGGACCAAAACCCTCAGGAGTGAGACATTTTTGGTGTGATTGCCATTGTATTGTAGCCCTGGAATTTCAGTTTTTCTTTTTTATTTGAACTTTGCATCTTCCACTTTATTTTTCACTTTTCATTTTACACAAGTAAATGTAGTGTACTTTGAAGTAAATGTACCGTAACTTACTTTCTGCAAAGATACTGAAAAAAAAAGGAGAAACGATAGAATACAGTAAAGGATAGAAGCAAAAGATAGGATAAAGGATAAAAGCAAATTGTGGCATTTCTGATTTATTCTTGTTGCCTAATACTTTACAGTTTTACAGTCAACTATTCTGTCTATGATTACTATAAATCAAACCATTTTTATAATGAAATATTCATTCTTGTGAAAATCATTCAAACTATGTAATGCTCCCTGTTGTTAGTGTTTTGTAAGTCAGAATGTTATGAATGACAGTGTATGCTTCTGAGTGAACATTGTTGCCAGTGTGTGGTTGAACGAGCTTCTTTTGAGACATGAATGAAGTCATTGGCCAACATGAGTGTTACGAATGCAGACTGTATGAAGAGTTGTGAAACTGTGGTTTCAGTATTGAACATGGTGAGTTAGCAATCGTAAAAAACTGTAATAATGAGACTCAAGATAGGAACTTTCTACTACTGCTTTAAATCTAGGTATAATATTTAAGAAAGAAAATGGCATATATAGAAAATGGTCTTTCACAACTCGAGTTGGACCCAGCCCACTTAAGGTGGACTGAAGTGCCCACTCACACACAACACATCTCTAATACAGTAAAACAGCGATAGGAGTCCGCATTCCATACATGTCGGAACATTGGAACAATGTTGGACAAGGTCTTCATTTCACACTGTACACTGGGTCAACACAGTCACAACATTGATAACGAGTCTGCATTCCATCACTGTCCATGAACAACATGACGTGAGCTTAGAATGATAAGGTTCTATCTCCGTTTAGGGTAGTTCAGAGATATTGAGCGTCAAAGTTTTGACATTCCATTATGTTTTGTGAGATGGAACCTTTGTATTTTATGAAATGCAACATTTTTAAAATAACACCACACAGGCATTAATAAACACCTAATGGATCAGATTATGTAAAAAACTAAATTTTGACAAAAATGGAGATAGAACCTTATAATTCTAACGTCACGATGAACCACCAGACTCCCAACAATGCTGCACATGTGAAAAATCCATGACAGTAGTCACTCGTCAGTTTTTCAAACACATACTCCCAAGGCTAGAATGAAGAGTAGAAGTGTGAGTTTTGCCTGGTTGAACACTATGGAGTGAGAGCACTTCTCTCTGCTCTCTGTGTTCCATCCTAGAACATTTTGGGCCTCCAGTCACAGGTGTATGATCCTCTGTTAGTTCCATCCAGCCGACCCCCACACAGACATGGATGCTCAGAGCCTAGACCCACAACAACTCTACTCCCTCTCTCTATTTGAGTGTATTTGTCATCGTTTGACATAAGGACATGTAATGACTTTGTCATCCGATGACTGAGACCCCTACAGCTTCATCAGTCACTGCAGCTCAGACGTAATACCGACAGTGACATAAATATAGATGGCATATGAATGGAATATGACAATGTCTCAAAAAACTCTCCTTCTCCTCTTTCTATTTCTCTCCCTCGCTTGCTCGTCCGATATCCATTTATCACCCTCTATCGTCTATCTCTCAAAAAAAATGCCTTCCCTTTCTCCTCCTATCTCTACTCAATCCCCCCCCCCCCGTCTGTCCCTCATTCTGTCTTCTCTGTTGTCCCTTCTTTTTCGGGCACCTTTTCTTTAAAAACCCTTATGTTATCACCCACCCTCCCTCTCTTCCCCCACCCCCCTTCTCCCCCCTTTCACAGATCTACTTGCGTTTCCTGGACTACGAGATGCAGAACTCCAACGAGTGCAAGCGTAACTTTGTGGCGGTGTACGATGGCAGCAGTTCCGTGGAGGACCTGAAGACCAAGTACTGCTCCACGGTGGCCAACGACATCATGCTGGTGTCCACGCTGGGGGTCATCCGCATGTGGGCCGACGAGGGCAGCCGCAAGAGCCGCTTCCGCATCCTCTTCACCACCTTCCAAGAACGTAAGGAAGCACAGGCACACACACACTCTCTCTCTCTGTCTCTGTCTCTGTCTCCCTCTCTCTCTCTGTCTCTGTCTCTGTCTCTCTGTCTCTGTCTCTGTCACTGTCTCTGTCTCTGTCTCTGTCTCTGTCTCTGTCTCTGTCTCTGTCTCTGTCTCTGTCTCTGTCTCTGTCTGTCTCTCTCTCTTTCTCTCTCACACACACACACTCACACATACATACGGTACACACATACACACAAACACACACACACACTTTAAAAGAAACGACAAACACAAAGCTACACAATGTAGTTTTACTTCACAGTGGCTCGCCCAACACATCAGCCATCACAGTGGAGGAGGGAAGAGGAGAATATATTGTGCCAAGTGAAAACAACCTACAGTACCAGACTTGTAAAAACCCAAGCTTGTAAAAGAATTCTGTGGAACGTGACCCGTCTAGCGAGGGCAATGGAGGGCGTACATTACACATCTCCTCCTGTTTAACTGGAACCCTCCACCTCCATCTCTTACGGCTGCGACATTAAACCCAAAATAAAAACAGCCAAGCCGTAAGGTCTCTCTTTAGTGGCAGCCATTAGAGGAACAGGGGCGCGGTCGATTCATCAGCATCAGGGGTTTTACGATGTCGTCCGGTGAACGCCGTTGTGGTGTATCGCTGCCCGTTGCAAAGGTGCAAGCTAGAGGATCGCATTTAATTTTATGACCATTTAAACAGCTACTGGTGAGCTGAGAGGAGCTTTCCATTAAGGGAGGGAATAGCCCTCGGGGGGGTGGGGATGGGGGGGGTAATGTACTGCGGAGGCGTAGGGGGGGAGGGGGGGGGGGGGGGTTAGCCATGCTATCTGACGTGGCGGTCGCCACCCGCTGGTTTCACGACGGCGGACAGACAGGGGCTCATTGTGATGCATGGAATGGAAACGGGGGAGTTGGAATGAGGTGAGCTTTCCATCCCGTTCCTCCCTTTTTCCGTCCTGTGAGTTCCGTCCTATTTTGACCTCCCTCGGCCTTCCCCTGGGATAGAGATACTGGGCTTTTAATCACATTCTGGTTTGAACCCCTCCAGGGTTTATATTGAACTTTTATTGTAACTTCACAACCCCCAACCTCGGCAGTCTTATCGCGATTCAGGGAACGTCACTGTACGACGTCACTGTGACTGTCCACACGCATAGGAAAGGTTGTCTATGTCCTGTCTGGAACATGCTGGCAACATTCACCTAACATAACATCACTTTGCATAGAGAGAGAGAGACAGAGAGAGAGAGAGAGATGCAGGATTTCAGAATGAGTTGGCTCCCTGGAGAACATAGTATTCACAGTGTGTGTCTGTGTGAGAGTGAGTACCTGTGTGAGCCTATCCATCCTCAAAGACTATCACTGCAGAGAGCGAGAGAGAGAGGGATACGCTCACACAGGTACACACTCTCACACAGACACACACAAACACAAACACACAGACGCCCTCACACAGACACACAATCTCACACAGGTACACACCGACACGCACACAGGTACACACTCTCACACAGGTACACACACACACAAACACACAGACACGCTCACACAGGTACACACTCTCACATGGGTACACACACACACAAACACACAGACACGCTCACACAGACACACACAACCACACACACACACACACACGCACACACACACAGACACGCTCACACAGACACACACAATCACACACACACACACACACACACACACAGACACACACACACAGACACGCTCACACAGACACACACAATCACACACACACACACACAAACACGCTCACTCAGACACACACAATCACACACACACACACAAACACGCTCACTCAGACACACACAATCACACACACACACACACACTCTCACACAGGTACACACAATCACACACACACACACACACACACACACACACATACACACACACCTAGCTTAATGGGTTGAATTGACAGAGATGTGCACAGTGCTCCATTGTGCTGCTGTTGAGGAGGATCAGAGGGAGAATGGGAGGATGACTCAGTGGCTCAGGATGAATGAGAAACATTGATCTCCACACACACACACACACACACACACATACATACACACAGAGACACACACAAACACATTCAGAGAGACACACACACACACACGCACATACACACACACACACACACACACACACACAGAGACACACACACACACACACACACACACACACAGAGAGACACACACAGAGACACACACACATACAGAGACATACACACAGAGACACACACACATACAGAGACATACACACACACACACACACAGAGACACACAGAGACACACACACACAGAGACACACACACACACAGAGAGAGACACACACACACACACACAGAGAGAGACACACACACACACAGAGACACATGCACACACATGCACATACACATACACACACACACACATACACACACACACACACAGAGACACACACACACAGAGACACACACACACACAAAAATGCACACGCACAGACAAACACACACACAAAAACGCACATACCGGTACACACCGGTGATACATTTTTGTGTGTGTGTGTATGCGTGTGTGTTTTTTGCGCGTGCGTGTGTGTGTGCATGCGTGCGTGTGTGTGTAGAGTGCCCATGAATGGGCAGTGGAGTTGTTTGTGTTGAAGTCAGTGTCCCCTTTGTGAGGCCTATCAAGTGAATGAAGCCAGGATGTGCGGTTGCCCAGGCAACGCTCATGCTTAAGTCACTCAGGCGATACAGAGCCAGACCCTCAGCCTTTAGAGCAGCGTTCACAGCCACAACACAACACTGCAGCAACACTGTCAACACCGTCTAAACACACAGGTACACCGACAGTCCAACACCGTCCACCTTCAGTAGTACAAACTACAAAGCCACAACACAGCCACGCCGGTACAGACAACAACTACCTCACCACAGGTCAAAGTAGAGAACCAAGACGCCTACGTCCGTGAACTCCTTAAGACAGACCCTGCCGGTAGTCAACCAACCAAGGACACACATAGAGAAACACATACACAGCCACACACACACACACACACACGCACACACACATACACACGCACACACTGTCGCAACGAATAAAGCTGCAGAAGACTGAGAAGAGAAAGAGAGCTATCATTACCCCGTCTGCAATTATAGGCTGGGAGGGGGGGGGGGGGGGGGGGGATGTGCCTGAGTGACATCTGTGCTGTCAGACGCGTCACGCCTCGTCAGTACCGCCATCCCCAGGGGGGGGGGGGGGGGGCATAAGATTGAACCCCTCCGAGGTTTCTCTTCTCTTCCGATGCCGGTTCCTTGTTTGGTTTGGTGCTCAGAGAACCACAGTGTGTGTGTGTGTGTGTGTGTGTGTGTGTGTGTGTGTGTGTGTGTGTGTGTGTGTAGGAGCTCCGTCTCTCATTAGGAACCATCAGATGCATGTTGGAGACTAATACCGAGGCTTTTCCCTCAGTCAGACTCAGTCTTGAGGATTTCAGTGTTTCAGTATTTCAGTATTTCAGTATTTCATCAGGCCACTTAGTTATTATTTAATGTATAATCCCGGGCAGACGTCTGGGTGGGCAAGAGGGCCGCTTTTATTACAAAATGTCTGGAAATTAATTTTCGCCTAGATTAGTGTGGATCAATCCGGCTTCGTAATAAAGTCGTGTTTTTTTAGCCCCCGTGACGACGCAGGATTAGGAGAGGACAGGGTGCCCCCTGGCTGTAGATAGAAGAACTGCGGCAAGGGGGCGGGGGTGGGGGGGGGGGGGGTGAATGTGTCTGTATGGAGAGAAGAGAGAGGGAGAGACTTTCTTTTCTCCGTCGTGGCAGCAGTTAAAGAGATAAGGGAAGAGTTAAGATGACAGAAAAATGGAGATAGAAAGACGGAAGTGAGGGAGTGAGCTGGCCACGGAGAGAGAGAGAGAGAGAGAGAGAGAGAGAGAGAGATAGATCGAGAGCGAAGGAGATAGAGGGATGAGTCATACTAATTTGGGGCTGTTATTATTCACCTGGGATGAGCGCGGGGGTGAAAACAGTCGTACATCACGGAGGTAATTCTGTCCGACATCGGGGCACTGCCATCTCACTGGCAGGCTTGTTTTAATACCCGGCTGCGTGGACTTGAGGGCTTTGAACGCTTCCACCCAGCCAGTAAATAATCAGCCGCAGCCCCTTAAACACAGCCATCCACAGCAGTGCCATAATGAATTCCAACAGGAGATGGAGTGTGAAGTGGATCGTCTTAGTAGTCTTTTATTCCCCCAAACATCCATTTCCCACCCTCTGTTGTGTGGGTGAGAGTGGATGGAGGGATAACTGATGTCTCTTGGGTCAATACAGATTCACCATGCGTGTGTGTGTGTGTGTGTGTGTGTGTGTGTGTGTGTGTGTGTGTGTGTGTGTAAGTGTGTAAGTGTGTAGGTGTGTGTGGTTATAATGAGCATTTTATCCTAATTCATTTTACTCCTAATTCAATGATAGTGTATGGAGAAGTCGGAGTCCTTCTCTATGGTTGACGGGTTGGTCAGTGTGGCTCATACAAGGGAGGTGTGAGTGTCGGTCGGTTGGTTGGTTGGTTGGTTGGTCGGTTGGTTGGTTGGTTGGTCGGTCGGTCAGTCGGTCGGTCAGTCGGTCAGTAGACCAGTACATTAGTTGGATTGGTTCTCTGTAGAATAGAGGTGTCCCTGTGTCTTCTGAAAGTCACCTTGGCTTTTTAATCACCTCTCTTGATGATTGGTCCTGGCACATAACGACGAGTCTTTTTTAATTGGATAACTTCCTGCTGGATGTGCTCCCTCCTCACATCTCTCACTTTTATGATGCGTGTCACCGTGGGCGTCACACAGAGTACGTCCCTGTCGCTACGGTGACGGACTGCGACGTGACTTCCATTTGTCATCTGGAATTAGTCACAGACACCAAATACGGATATAGAATATCAAAGTCAGGTTTATTTAGCTTTTTTCCTTTTTTGCAGCCACACAGAACATTCTAGGCTAAGGCTGAATACATAAAGCAGATATCACTCTGGTCCCAGGCGGCTGTTTGTTATTTGTTTATGGATTATGTTTGGAGGGGTTCCGCTGCGGGCAACCTGTTTCTTTGGACAAATAAGTTGTTTTTTTTGCGCTGAGGTTATTTCTCGTGGTTTCTATGTGTACTCAGACAGATCCAGGATGTCAAGGCCCTGTCCTCCTAGGTCTCTGTCAGGAGAGGCCGGCGAAGGTAGAAATCGGAAAGGACAGGGCTCATCGTAATGCGTGGAACGGAATGAGGAATGGTGTTCAACACGTGCGGTTCCATCCCGTGCATTACAATGAGCCTGTCCTCCGATTTCTACCTCCATCAGCCTCTCCTGGCCTTCAAAGTGCTCTAAGTACAAGGGGACATGATTGTGATTGTAGAGGCCCCACTTCTTCTCACAGTTTCATATGCAGGGACTTGTCTCTGAGATTGTTTGAAGAGGAGCAATGAAAATTCATGAGAACAGATGGGTGGGGGGGGCCGACTTCTGATTTGAGTAATGCACTTCCGAAACTCACCCCAAATCTTGCACATCATAATGACATCATCAGATTTGCGTTATTGTATATTTTGATGTTCAGAGAATGGGGTTTGATTTTGTGCTGGAGCACACCCACACACACGCCACACACACACACACACACACACACACACACACACACACACACACACACACACACTGCAAAAACATTCTCCTTGTTTGTAGTGCTCACTCACCTTACAAAAATGACATCTGCCAGTGTCCCACGTGATTGTATTATTACAACCTACTGATTCCTACAAAGCCTACATTGTGTGTAGATATACAGTATATCTGTATAACCAGTCGCTTTTGGCCACTGTAAGCATTACTGTAAACATGCTGTGGAGTGAGCTGTATTGAATTGTCTGCTTCTCTGTCTCTTCTCTCCAGCTCCGTGCGAGGCCGACACGTTCTTCTGCCACAGTAACATGTGCATCAACAACACACTGGTGTGTAACGGCGTGCAGAACTGCGTCTATCCCTGGGACGAGAACCACTGCAAAGGTGAGCAGGATGTCAAACCCCAGATCCACCTCGATCCACATGATCTATACCAGACACTCCTTGTTTTTCGATCGAGTGTCACACTCTATCTATTCCCCTACTGTGTGTGTAATTCCATCACAATCCATGCTCCATGTTCAACCCCTGAGGACAGTATATCTCTGCCTATATGGTATCCTCACACCTTAGTCATAGTCATAGTCCATTTATTTCAACACGCGCCAAACTACACCGGTTTAGGGCGCGCCCTGGGCGCGGATTCTAAAATCACGATTTGAGAGAAAACAGGATGGAATAATGGTAACACAGACGGGTAAGGACAACAAAATAAACAAACAAAATAAACACGGAGGACGTCTAACATTCCTAACCGCACGCATTTAAAGACAGACATTCATACTAGAACACATCAGGAACATCTCAGGAGCCTAGTTGGCGGCAGTAGAGCGTTTGAAGCAGAAAGTAGTGCCTTCACACCATCCTCACGGAATTCCATCCCTCTCTCGATCCATAGACCATGTGAACCACACACAGTATTCCTGTGTGTGTCTGCCGGGTCAATCCATACATGACCACAATGGATGCGCTCCATTCTGTGTAATGTCCCGGTTCTACAGATTTCACGCATGATCTACGTGGATTTCGATCCGCTCTCCAGCTACGTAAAGACTCTTCCTTGTTCTCTCTGACCTCTTCCTGGCAGCTTCCCTGTGCTCCTCCACCTCCTCTGTCCAATTAGATCCGGTCTATGACCCTCAGACCACCCCCCCTCTGAATCCTCTAAGCCCCTATAGGTCAATCGATAAAGCGTGTGTTTTTCGACTGAGTGGTACAAGAATGTGTCTGGTTGGTTGGTACACACGTATAGGGCTTGGGTCATGGGTGTTACTGGCTATTTTTTCCCACGGGGATAGTTGCTAACTACATGGATTTTTTTTTTTTATCCTGGAAAGAACCCATTGCCTGAAATACAGTTATGGTTGACACCTTTTATTGTGGTGATGAGTTTGTTTGTCGAGGAGGAGGTGGAAATACCTTGGCTGTGTTATTGATTTATATTAGGGGGTTATTTTGGTTATGAAGGACTGACTGAATAATAGATGGATTTATCTTCCATACAGAAATGGTATGGGTGTTTTTGTTTTATTTATTGTTTCTGATTTATTTTATTTGAATCATAATACAACGAAAGCTATAAATGAACTTGTATGAATATGTATAGCTATGATTATAATTAAAAGAATATTTTTAATAATGTATAAATGTATAATATATAATATAATTAATATAATATAAAATGAGCCGGCGTCTAATGATCGCAAGGTCAGCAGATCGGTGGTGCGAGCCCCCGG
Organism: Nansenia antarctica; assembly: GCF_963989245.1. Taxonomy (NCBI): domain Eukaryota; kingdom Metazoa; phylum Chordata; class Actinopteri; order Argentiniformes; family Microstomatidae; genus Nansenia; species Nansenia antarctica. The sequence continues at coordinate 19,360,880 of NC_137682.1, forward strand.
CTGGCCACATGTCGAGGTGTCCTTGGGCAAGACACTGAACCCCAAATTGCTCCCAATGAGCGGGCCGGCGCCTTGCATGGTAGCTTGCCGCCATTGGTGTGTGAATGTGTGTGTGAATGGGTGAATGAGAGGCCATTGTAAAGCGCTTTGGAGTAAGGCGCTATATAAGTCAGTCATTTATGGGTCATTTATACCCATATGGGATGAGTCAAGTAATCAAGGCCCAGGCACAGAACAGTCTGAAGTGAGGTTCCTCTCCTTCCCATGAATCTACACTGATAGGAGACCTGGGGCCGTATTACAGAAACGTCTTATCTGAAGTCTGAAGTTAAGATGAAATGAGAGGTGGCACTGTAGCCTGTATCTACTAACGAGCGTCTTGTCATCAAACCGCAAAACATCATTGGGGTCTGCCAAACGTCTCTCAGTGAATAAATTACGCCTGTTGACATTTCCTTGGTTGCATAAATGCAATAGAAGAGCGGCCATAGTTAAGGATTAGACGAGTTAACGTTAGCTATTAAAGTGACAGTTAGGACAGCCTAACGGTTATCCTAAAGTTAGGTGACTTTATTGAAGATTTTGTGAAGTTAGGAAGCTTGTGTAATACACGTTTCCTATCTCAAGTTAGGATAGGAACATTGATTTAGGAACTGTCGATCTGTAATGGCTTTTTGGTCCTAATCCTAATTACCATGGTTATCAAACAGTTAAGCTGTTATGCAATATGCGATATGCAATTTATGACGTTTCTGTAATACGGCCCCAGAACTCCTGGTAGATATAGGCAGTGGCGGACTCAGGCTGTTTGAAGGGCAGGGGCGAAAAGAAAAAAAGGGCACCTACTGCACAACATGGGACTCCATCAGTGCACATGGTCAAGTTTAGACCATTGGAGCGGCACCAATAGGGCACGTCCTCTCATTTTCGCCACTCAAAAGGGCATTTTTCATTGTGAATGGGGACTTCAACCATGTAAATATGGAAAAGACATTGACGGATTTTACCCAGTATGTCACATGTAAAACAAGGGAGAACAAAATACTAGACAAACTATATGCCAATGTGAAGGGAGCCTACACATCCACTGCCCTCCCGCCACTAGGGGCATCCGATCACAACATGGTCTGGATGGAACCAACATACACCCCTATCATAAAAAGGCTGCCTATCACCACCAGGACTGTCCAGCAATGGTCAGAAGACGTGGAGGAGGAGCTGAGGGCGTGTTTTGAAACAACCGACTGGGGGATGTTCCAGAGAGTCCACGGGGAGGACATAGATGGTCTGCTAGACTGTGTCACAGACTATATCAAGTTCTGCGAGGAGAGCATCGTCCCCATTAAAAAGGTACGGTGCTTTCCTAACAACAAGCCGTGGATAAATGGGAACATCAAGAACCTTCTGAAAAGGAAGAGGAGGCTGTTTAAGGCAGGGGACACTGAGGGAGCCAGGGCCACTCAGAAGGAGGTGAAGAAGGAGCTGAGAGCAGCCAAAGAGGAATACAGGAGGAAATTGGAGGGCGGGCTTGTGGCCCACAGCTCCAAGGAGGTGTGGAAGAGTTTCAAGAAGATCACGGGCCACAAGCAGCCACATACTGTGGTGGAGGGGACCCGAGAGCAGGCGGATGACCTGAACTGCTTCTTTAACAGGTTTGACCAACCATCCCCCTGTCACCCCCCACAGCCCCCGACCCTCTCCTCCCCTCTCCAATGTACCGCACCCCTGGCAACAGTAGCCCCCACTCCCCCTGACCCCCTCACACCCCAGCAGCAATTGCCTCCCCTTACCAACACCAGGAGCCAGGGAGCATGCTTCACACCTGGAGACACCGGTACTCACAGCTTTATAACATCTGAGCAGGTGAGAAGGCAGCTCTCCAGGGTGAATGTGAACAAGTCCAGAGGTCCAGACAACATCAACCCCAGGGTTCTGAAGGTGTGTGCTGGAGAGCTGGCGGACACATTCCAACATCTCTTCAGTCTATCTCTAAGACTGAGGAGGGTGCCACAGCTCTGGAAGACCTCTTGCATCGTCCCAGTGCCAAAGAAGGGACGGCCCAGCACCCCAAACGACTACAGACCTGTCGCCCTGACACCACAGGTCATGAAGATCCTGGAGAGGCTAGTGCTGCAACACCTTAAGCCCCAGGTGAAGGACTTCCTGGACCCCCGGCAGTTTGCATACCAGGAGAGCATGGGGGTGGAGGATGCCATCATTTACATGCTGCACAGGGCCTACACACACCTGGAGAGGCCACAGAGCATGGTGAGGACCATGTTCTTCGACTTCTCCAGTGCATTTAACACTATCAAGCCATCACTGCTGGCTGACAAACTAGCAGTGATGTGTGTGGAGGACTCCCTGACGGCTTGGATCCACAACTACCTCACAGACAGGCGTCAGTATGTGAGACTGCAGGGCTGTCAGTCTGAGGTGGTGGTGTGCAACACCGGTGCCCCCCAGGGAACTGTTCTGTCACCCTTTCTCTTCACCCTCTATACCTCCGACTTCCAGTTTAGCTCCGACCAGTGCCACCTGCAGAAGTTTTCGGATGACTCCTCTATCGTCGGTTACATCACAGATGACAGGGATGAGGAGTACAGGGCCCTGGTGGAGAGCTTTGTGCAGTGGTGCGACACCAACTACCTTTTGCTTAACACCAGCAAAACAAAGGAGTTGGTGGTGGATTTTAGGAGGAAGAGAAGGACCCCAGCCCCCATCACCATCAAGGGGGTGGAAGTCGAGAGGGTGGACTCCTACAGGTACCTGGGAGTACAAATTAATAACAAACTGGACTGGACTGACAACACCGAGGCTCTTCTCAGGAAAGGGCAGAGCAGACTGTTTTTCCTGAGAAGGCTGAGGTCTTTCGGTGTCTGCAACAAGCTGCTGCAAATGTTTTATCAGTCGGTGGTTGCCAGCGTTCTGTTCTTCGCCGTGGCCTGCTGGGGTGGAAACATCTGTGCCAGGGATGCTGCGAAGCTAAACAAACTGGTGAAGAAGGCCAGCTCTGTGGTGGGGACCGGGCTGGACAGCCTAGAGGTGGTGGCAGAACAGAGGATGGGGAAAAAACTGGCGGCCATGCTGGCCAATCCCTCCCACCCGATGTACTGCGAGCTGGCGGGGATGAGGAGCAAGTTCAGCCACAGATTTGTTCTCCCCCGTCAAAGTACAAAAAGATTTGGACAGTCCTTTGTTCCAGCTGCACTCCGACTCTACAACCAGGCCCTGCAGGGTGGGGGAGACCTGGAGCTGGAACTTTTGGAACTTTTTACTTATTGAGCCTGCACTGTTTTATGTATTTTATTGAATGTTTTCTGTTTTCTGTATTGAATGTTTTCTGCCCTAACTGAGCTGTTTGACAACAAAATTTCCCCATTGGGGACAATAAAGGTTTTCAATCAATCAATCAATCAATCAATCAATTTTTGACACTCAAAAGGGCACTTAAGACAGACGTTTTTCAACCGTCTGCGTCCGCCAGTGGGTATAGGTCACTTACCATTCTTTCACATGTGTGCAGAAGGAAAACAAACACAAGGAATTCACTTTTCAGGCTATTGAGATGCAACTTCTACCCCACACATTTGCTCCTCTTTGAAACACCAAGCGGAAGAGGAGCCAATGACAAATGACAACCATTTCCAGCCATAGTGAACCCCCTCGTGTGGCCTTCTCTCACCAGCCAGCCTCCCTTTCCTCACAACTAGCCGACGTCGAGAATCTGCCCAAGTCAGCAACTCACCCGGAGACGATTTCTGTGCTGCTTGTTTAGCTTGTTTTCAGTCTTTTCTCTTCCCCTCCTCTGGTGATCCTGCGTCCCCTGCCTACATCCGTCCTCATTATAAATATCCCATTTAGCTGATATATATTGACCACAATGCAAACTGGCTGCGCTGTATATTCTAGCCCAGCACTTAAATGTCAAGATCTCCCTATAGGCAGGTTTTCTACACGCTGTTCTGTCTGTTGTCTGCTCTTACTTAAGTTCCCTGGTGAAATGGCTTTAATAAGTCAACGTGACCTTTTTGACCTATATCTGTGTGGGATCTGAGTCACCTCCGTTTTGATATTGTTCATGATGTTGGGTCCGTGTGCTGGGAATAGTCGTTATACATGTGTCCTGGGACCGCTCCATCTGTTAGGGTTCATATATACAGTATAGTAGTTGACTAGAGCTCTCACAGTAATAACACAGCTCTTTCGTGTCTCCAGTGTTGTCGGTTCTTTTTGTCATCTCTAGAAGGGCAGCGCCCCACGGTGGAATAGCCATAGAACTGCAGTGTACTGGTGTTTTGTGTTGTTTGTGCCTGTCTGTATGTGGGGGGGGTTTTCTGGCTGAGTCACTGTATATCTCTGTCTCGCTCTCTCTCTCTCACTGACCCTCAACCCTCCCTCCCCCCTCTCTTTATACATCTCTCTCTCCCCTCCCTCTCCCCCCCCACATCTCCTCTCTCTCTATCTCTCTCTCTGAGCAGAGAAAAGGAAAGCCAACATCCTGGACAACCTGAACAACACCAACGGGACCATCATCGGCGTCACCTGCGGCATCGTCCTCCTCCTCCTCGTCATCTCCGTGGTGGTCCAGATCAAGCAGCCGCGCAAGAAGTACATCCTGCGGCGGGAGGACTTCGACCCCACCATGTTCCAGGAGGTGTTCGAGCCGCCCCACTACGAGCTGTGCACCCTGCGCAGCGCCACGGCGACGGCCTCCGCCTCGGCCGACCTGGTGGACCTGGCGGAGGACTTTGAGAACTACCACGCCCTGCGCCGGTCCTCCTCGCGCTGCGTCCACGGCCACCACTGCGGCGCGGGCCACAACAACTCCTCCCACCCGGGCTCCGCCCACCCGTCCCAGCTGTCGCTCAGCGGGCGGGGTAGCCGCGGCAACCTGTCGGCGCGCGACCTGACGGACCTAACTCTCCCGCCTCAGCAGCAGTTGCAGCAGCAGTTGCAGCAGCAGCCAATGGCGGTGAGGCCGCTGCTGCCGGCGAGCGCTAACCGCCGTAGCATCCTGGTGATGAAGCACAGCTACTCGCAGGAGGCGGCGGACGACGGCCTCGACGACGACATGGAGGAAGTCCCCACCACCAGCCACCGGCTGGCCCGCCACGAGAAGGCAGTGCAGCGGTCAGTATCCATAGATTTCTGATGAGTGGAGACAACTCCATTTTGGGGAGGTGATGAGGATTGGGGGTGGGGGGGGGGGGGGGGTTGGGAGGGGGTATATCCTCTCACCAAGACATGAATTATTTTGTTCCTTTTCCTTTGTTATCCTGTTTTAACCTCTCTTCCTCTATTTATTTTTTATTTTTTGGTTCCACTTTCATCCTTTTGGTGATTTTCTTTTTAGATTATTATAGCTTCCTTTTTTTCTTTGATCTTTGGTCTTCCCTCTTCCCTGTCATCGAGAACTCAGCAATCATTCATGAAGGGCTATGATATGGTAGTGAGATCTACCCCCCACCCCCCTCTCTCTCTCTCTCTAGCTATTTTTCTCTCTTGCATGTTCAGTCCCCGTGAATATGGCCAGTCAGTTGACAAACATGCTGATTTATAATGCGCAACTACAAAGTGTACGTTGTATGATAGATGTTTTCCATAGATCTTAAACCTGAGACAAACACAGACCTCTATTTTGCAGAGGTCCATTTGTTTGCAGTCTGTATAGACTCAACAGAAGGGCTTGTACATGTGCCTGATAAAGAGATTATTGATTAATCAATGCTGAATGCAAAATAGCGTTTGACAACTGAAGATGATAAAGATAAAAACAAGTATTTCAAGTTAACTGTGATGATGAAGGATACTATTTTTTATTTAAGATTTTGATTACCAGTATTTGAATTAAAACAATTTTGGCATGAAGATTGAAAACAAATTTTATATAGAATGAAAACAAATATTATTATTGTGTAACTGCACCTTGACTGATCGATAGATTAAATGTTTACAAAGTATACAAAGAGGTATCAAATTACAATTTTTGAAAACCTATGATACCTTTGTTGTGCATGCACCCAGTGTGCTGTATATCTAGTGTGTATACCTGTTTTTAAGTATAAATACCAACATCATCAATTTCCAACTGCATGCAAGACTTCCAGAGTCCAACAAAACTGATCGATTGTACTGCTTTCATACAGAAAATATATATATGCATCATACAGTATTACTCTCTATGCAAAAGGGTTTGATGTTAAATGAAAGAGGCGTGACATTTCAGGTTCTGCCTCATTGGCTCTTTGAGCAAACATGAATCAGAGTACAACACAACTAGGGTCTAAGAGACAATCTCAAGGTAAGCACCCCCTATCCAACGATAAACATGTTTTATGTTGTAGTATATGTGTAGTCGTCGTTTGCCTGTGTAAGTCAGTATATCAGTCATGGTAGTTTTATGTATTTCGTGAATTTTGCTCTGGATTATTTTTATTTTTTATTTTTTTATTGTTCATTGTCATCAAGATGGTTCCCCTTGCTTGCGACCATCTTGCCCCTGGTGACGTTTCTGTGTGAAGTTTGGCCGTTTTGTTTTATTTGACGCTCATGTTATGTCCTCTTCTTTACTGAGGACTGTATGAGCGTCATTTGACAATTCATTAGCATGGACGTTTTCAATCATCTTTTGTTGAACCTGTGGTCAATGTTGTTTACCAATAACCTTTGCACTTTGAACTCAATCTCTTTTAGCCTCGAAGCACAAACATGTACTGTAGGCCTACTTATATAATGTCATAGCTGTATTGTGTAACATGCAGACATATACATTTCTAGTACATTGTAAATGTAGATCAATGGACAGTGAATACACATTCCACATTCACTAATACTCTGCTCACATAAACACAGGATTACAAGCTAGTATTCTTTTCTTGATTGTAAACAATCAGTAAGTTTGTTCACCGGGTTTGGTTCTCTAAAGTGATCTGGCATTTAACTAAGTTTCCTGAGCCCACACCTATCCCGGTATACTGTATTCTTCTGTTAGGGTTCTGTCAGGCTGTTGCCTGGCTGAATGAAGCTATAGGACTGTTTATGACTATTGTATTTGATTTTGTGTTGCATTAATTTGAAAGCATATGGTTTGATGTATTTTTGGGTAACACTTTATTTGAATAAAGTGCACCATCATGCCTACATAAGGTATGTGACAAAAGTTGTCATAAACTGTCATTACATATAATGTCAAGCTCTCTTTCTATAAAGTCATGCTTTTGACATTATGCAGGCATTTACGATACAGCATTCAAATAAAGTGCTACCCTTTTGTTGTGTCACTCAATTTGAGAAATGTGCAGTCCTATTTTGTGTTTGTGTGTGTGTGTGTGTGTGTGTGTGTGTGTGTGTGTTTGCTTATGTTCTACATTATGTTGCATTGTTTCCATCATGTAGACTTCTTGAGAATAGTGCAATCCTGGATCAGTACGAACGGGCTTCAATGAAATATGGAAATACGGACCGGAGATTTACACCAGCATGATGCAAATGGTGATGAAAGGACAATGTGAAATATAAAAGGATATGGAATATGAGATTATTCACATGCAAATGAGTAGATAGAGGTAGCTACAATGCTGTAAGACATTGACTGTCAACAATAAAGACTGCTTGAATGTCTTGAAACTTAGCCCATTTTAGTGGGCTATCCTCACCCTATGTTGTCATGTCAGCTTTTGTAATGTTATTAATAGGACACTTAGAATTATCATTATTATTGAACTATATATTTGGATAATTACATTTTGAGACACTGCTGTCACTTCGTTTCATGGTCAATTACAAGAATTAAAGTGAACGATAATTTTCAATTCGATTTTTTTCAAGCATGCAACATAATATGCATATTCTGAATTATATTTTGCAATGTATCAAATTGAGGAAAGATGTAACAGTTTATATGAAATGATTAGGTGAACAGCCCATAACTAACCTCAGTTAAATTGAGTTCTCACAGAATATCCCACATTAGATTATTTTCTATGAGATTCTAAGATGCTATGGAATGACTTGTGCATGATTTTTATAGACATGACATTGAAACTTTAACTAGCCGAACTTGATTGAACTTAACTAATTAACTAATCTTGACTGAAAGTTAAATCATCCACTAACATATTCATCTCAATTATAAATGTGTTCACTATAACAGAAACAAAGAAAATCTTTCCATAGTATCAATATTGGGAGTATTCATTGATTGCATGCTAATTTACTAAATTAAAAGGCTGAAATGCTAAGCTAACATTTCATTTTGAACGTTTTATTTTTCCTTTCACTAATTATTTCAACGTGTAGCTAGTTAATACAACAAACATATTTTACTTCGAATTTGTCGCCCCCTCTCGAGTCGCCTATAAACTTTGTACAGAAATACACTTTTTTATTGGGACTATTTGAAAAGAGGGGAGTTTTTAGACCTACGGAATCTATCTTTCAGGCCTGATTTTATGAATGCTTTGTAAGAAGAAAACAACCACAATAAAGCATAATCCTTTTCCTTTTAAGGTTGAGTTATTTTCATCAGTCTTCCCCTTATCTCTTAAGTCTTGTCAAGTCAAGTGATTTGTTGTCCCGTAAAGGGAATTTTTAAATATGTATAGCCTTACGTAGGTGTGCATAGGACTGTCAAAACATTTGATCAATGTTTTCTTAGCAAACACTGTTGTTATATTTATCATCAGGAAGCAGTAATATTGTTCACAATTACCAGGTTTTGTATAATTGAGTAGTCTGACAACAAACCATGGTTATAGATAACATAACTGCAACTATGCTGACACTCAATACTGCCCAAATACTGTCCATCACGTTCTTAATGAGCTTGACATGCTATTTCCTGCTTAGCTGTTGTTTCTGTTTCATTTGTTTGTCTTTTACTGTATTGCACAGTGTTTTCATCTGTTTCAGGAATGATGCACTCTACACGCTCATATCTTAAAGTACACGCACCCACCCCCACACACACGCACACACACACGCACACATACACACACACAGACCACACACACACACACACACACACACACACACACACAGCAAAGACACATCTCAACCAACTATTACATTGAATGCAGGTAATATAGAGTATTGAATGTATTACTGCCTGCATCTCAGTCACACTTTGTTCACACAGAAATGCAATGGACGGGGGGGGCGGGGGTCCATGGAGACAGAGGGGGGGGGTCCATGGAGACAGAGGTTGAATGACATCAGTACAATGTATTAGCTGTTTACCGGTATTTACCCTGTGTGATTTGTTTCAATTCCAGTAATAACATTGATCAAGCCTATGATTGGTTCACTCAAACAAACAGAACCAACTGAAGACAGATGGGCAGTAAGTGTTGGGCCTAGAGTGAGTGGACCTACAGTAACGGTGTTTTCATCTCTCTACAGATACATCAGACAGATGCATCATTCCTCTGCATCTTGCCAAGTTTGACAACTTATGGAACTAACATTTATGTCCCACATGCATCTTGAGAACTGTTGCGTTGAGCGACCAATTACCAATTTAGAGTGTTGTGATAAGAAAAAGAAAAAAAGTTTTTTTTTGTGTGTATGCGTTGGGTTTTGTCTTTGGATTACAGAGATATGTCGGCCAACGTGTGTTCCTCAAGTGGCTAGGATCGCAAAGCCATGGGACACATCTCCTTATAACTTCAGAAACTGAACTGAAACACTTTTAAAAGAAGAAAATACCTTTAATGTACATTTTGAATGGAGTGAAAAACAGAAACCTGTTCATGCTGTAGATCTTTTTTCTTTTTCTTCTTCATTTGCATTAAAACATGAGGACACCATGTTGGTGCTGAGGTCACATTTGGATACTTGTGATTATGCATCCCTCCGTTTAGGGCTCAAGTTCTCTTCATGTCCACTGGAAAAATGATGAAGTCATAAAAGATCATAAAACACCAATGACTTCACCAAGCTACCAATGGAGTTCAATGGTTTTAGTATTAGTTTCTATGACAGGCCAGCTCAAAGTTTCCACCATCACTCCATCTACCATTCCTCTCCAGAGAGATATCAGGGAGTAATGTGTTGTGTCCCCCGCAGATCTCATTGGTTTCCCCAAAGCCTTTCTCAATGTAGAACATCACCGGTTTCCCTCTCAAATATTGACAGTCATTGAAAAACATTGGGAATAGTTTGTCAGTAAAAGCAGCTTAATTGTCTATAGCACACTACAGTAGGAGAGACTTCTACAGTGAGAAAGTCCTCTCAATGTCTGATGATGTATAACAGCCCAATAGTCACAATACTTTTTATTTTTTCCACACAAAGGCCTTTCCTGCATTTGCATCACTTTTTTTGTTTCCTGTCAAAATTAAATGTGTGTGAGAATCATGTTACTGAAAAATCTCTATTTGTTTTGTAACACCAGTACATCTAGACAACAATGTTGGAGGGAATGTTTTGAATAAACTCATGCTGACTAAAAGTTGCTTTTCTGATTTGCATGTGTGTGTGAACATCTCCATTTCTGTCAAAATTGAGTTTTTTACATAATCTGATCCATTAGGTGTTTATTAATGCCTGTGTGGTGTTATTTTAAAATTTATTTTTTTGTTGTTGTTAGTAATTAATAAAATACAAAGGTTCCATCTCACAAAACATAATGGAATGTAAAAACGTTGACGCTCAATATGTCTGAACTGCCCTAAACGGACGGTGTCAAAAATGCCGACACGAGAAAACTCACTTTCCCATCGACCCTTCGCGCATGCGCGTTGATGACGTCCTATAACATGCGCTTCAAGGTTCAACCAGCTATCAGAAATAACGAAATGTAGCCAACGATTGTTGATCGCATACTGTCATTTTCTCTGTTAATGATCGGACGATCAATCACAGTCAGTTGACACCGGAGGAGACTGTAAATTGAAGCAGGACATCAGTTTTGTTAACTGAAGTGACTTAGCAAGTCAACGAGCTAACACTAGCTATGTATTCCTTCATATTAAAATCGGTGCGTCGCCAGTGGCAACAACAGACTCTGTCCACTCAATGCTCAGTTCTGCAGATATGCAAACGCCTGGAGAGCAACTTCTTCTCGATCCATCAGAAAGCGAGTTGTTCAATAATACCTCCTACATCCAGACTTGTTCTGCACACAGCTGCTGCAGGTAACTCAGTGTCAGCTGCAGGCACAGGCAGTGTGATCTTTGCACAGAAACGGTGTGTTTCCCTCGACACCAGGCTCAGGAAAGACAGTCGTGATGAAGACAGGGGGAAAGGTCAGAAAGGTCAGATGTCCGTGTCGAGGTACGGCGCCCCGGGACCCTCTGCATCACATAAAGGTAAGCCTGATGTCATCGATCAATCAATCAAACTTGTCATCGAATTTCACAACTGTTGTTATTAATCTCATCATAGCCCTTCTTCACCAAATAAGAATGCACTTGCAACAAGAACTCAAACATATTCAAATGTTTAGCTAAGTGAATTTAGGGCACATTTGATATGCAAGAAGAGACATTCCCTCAGACTGCACCACTACAAATGTCATTTTGGGGACAAAAAAGATGGGCTGTGTTCCAAAATATTTTCTTGCACTCTACCTAGACTAGAGCATATTCCGTACTTGGTATGTACGCTCTAGATAGAGTGCAAGAAAAACTGGATTATGGACTGGGCCAGTGTCCCGGGGCCGCTGACTGCCAGGGGGCTTTCAAGCTTCAGGCCGCACACGGTGCGTGGCCCAAGACTTCCCAAGGAAGTTGAACACCAGGGCCCTCAGTGTGCACAGAGCAAGCTGACCACTAGGTTCCTGGGTGCTTAATATCATGAGCTAACCACTAGGGCCCCCCTGACCCCTCAGTGCTTACAATGTGAGCCCCCCCAGACCCCTTGGTGTTTAAAATGTTAGCTGACCACTAACTGTCCCCCAAATCCATCTGCGCTTACAATGTGAGTGGGCCCCCAGGCCCCTTGGCATTTAAAGAGCGAGCTGACCACTTGAGTCCCTCGGCCCCTGGGGCTTAAAGCATGATCTGACCACTAGAGTCCCTAGGCCCCAGGGGCTTAAAGCATGATCTGACCACTAGGGCCTCTGGTCTCCTCGGCACTGGGCCCCCCCCCCCCCCCCGCGCTTAAAGAGTGAGCTGAGGGGTGGCTGTGGCGCAGGAGGTAGAGCCACCATCTAATGATCACATGTCAAAGTGTCCTTGGGCAAGACACTGAACCCCAAATTGCTCCCAGTGATGGCCCGGCGCCTTGCTTGGTAGCTTGCTGCCATTGGTGTGTGAATGAGTGTGTGTGTGAATGGGTGAATGAGAGGCCATTGTAAAGCGCTTTGGATAAAGGCGCTATAAGTGCAGTCCGTTTACCATTTGACCATTTAGCTGACCACAAGGCCCCCAGGCCCCTGGGTGCTTGCAGTGTGAGTTGACCACTAGGGCCCCCCAGGCCCCTCCGTGCATACGTCCACCATAACACCGTGGCCCCTTGGTACATACAGTGCATGTGTTACGGTACATGTGGGAATACGGTACATGTGGGAAAACTAGGGTTTAGTTCTAGGGTGCTACGATTAGGGGTATGGTTAGGGTTAGGGTTAGGATTAGGGTTAGGGTTAGACATGCCAGCATGTACCAAGTCACCCTAGCACCTAACCCTAACCCTAGTTTTCCCACATGTACCGTATTCCCACATGTACCGTAACACATGCATCAAACGAGAGCCTCTCGGAGAGTACAGTCAGCAGCTTTAAACTTTTCGAACTTTACTCTCACTGCCAGTGACAGACTGCCAGGGTGAGCGGACATTTTCCCTTTTAGGCAGAATAACAAACGAGCTGTGGGGTAGTGAGTGCCAAACACGTCTCAGCTCGTTATCATTTATGTCAATAGAGTCAGACCTTGTCAGACAGATAGATTTTGACGATCTGGTAGATGATTTTGCGAGGAGGAAGAGGAGGGGGGGTGCTCCAAAAGACATGTACCCAGGGGCCTCACGGGACCATGATCCAGCCCTGAGTGCAAGAACGCATTTTGGAACACAGCCATTGATTGATTAATTGTGGTGTGGTACAGTACCTGTCAGTCTTAGCTTGACATTTGATTGATTTATTAGGATCCCCATTAGGTGATGCAAAGCATCAGCTACTCTTCCTGGGGTCCACACAGAATATATAGCCTACAAGAAATCACCACAAAACATATTATAGAGAAGAAAAACATCAACATGCATAACAACACCAGGAGAGCCATAGCACTATGCTGGAAGAGTATGGACGCTCCATCATTGAGAATGTGGAAGAGGGGGCTCTTGGAATGTATTGGTCTGGAAAGATTAACCTACATTATTAAAGGCAAGCGGAAAGACTTTGACAAGCTGTGGGAAGGACCATGCATGAAGAACATGTAGGATAGAATACTTTATACAAAGTGGAGGAAAGTTTTGTTTTTGTATTGTTTTTTATTCAATCCAAAAGAAGAGTCAGTCATGCATGTCGTTTATATTTGCTGTCATTGTGCTCTGCTGGGCAAGCCGAGCTGCCCTGTTCTGAACCCATGATAGCTCCCCTAGATTTGTATTAGTAGTGCCTGACCAAATCACCGGGCAGTAATCTAATTGTGATAATACTAGGGTATGCAGAACATGTTTGGTCAGAAGTGGTGTTAAAAAGGAAAAACATCTCCTGACTACAGATATGTTTCTGCCCATCTTTTGCACAAGTGAGTCTATATCTTGACCATGCTAATTTACAGACTAAAGTTACTCCAAGAAGCTTTGTTTCCTGTACTTGCTCAATAGCAACATTGTTCATTACAAGCAAGTGTTAGATCATTTGTAAAAATCGAGAAGAGCAGTGGTCCATGTGAAGATGCACACACATGGTGTGGGCCATGCCTTGGTTAAATCTCTTAAACGGTTGTCTTTCCTTTAACAGTGAAAGAAGCTGGCAAAGACTTCACCTACTTGATAGTTGTACTCATCGGACTTGGAGTGACAGGTGACATTTCCCCAACAATTTCTAGAATATGATTTTTTTTTAAACGATCTTTCAAATGTTCCAATCCTGTATAAGCCTGTATGTTTCTCCTCAGGGGGGCTATTATATGTGGTGTTCCAGGAGCTATTCTCCTCCTCAAGCCCCAGCAAGATCCAAGGGAAAGCGTTTAACAAAGTCAAGTCACACCCAGAGGTGAGCTAATGAATGTATGTAATCAGCAGACGTCATACTATCCTGTGCATCTTAACAGGTTAAATAGTCTAAAGGAAGCTTTCTTTCTCTCACATCAGAGCAAATGAAGTAGAGGAGATAAGGAGAAGAATCATCAACTATTGAGATTTACAACCCTCTCAAATCCATTCTAGAAAAACCCCACCACAGACAGAATTCCTCTCTTTAGGTGTGGGGTTTTAAAGTTCTGCCTTTATCCCCTCTGGGTCTTTCTGAAACTCTAGGTGATTGGTGCATTCGGGGAGCCAATTAAGTGCTACGGCGAGACGACCCGTCGGGGAAGAAGACAACAAGTCAGGTGACCAGTTCATCATCAATGTGTAAACTTAACAAACTAAACTGGTAGATATATATTGAAGTTGTTGACCTATGTATACCATGAGGATCTTTACCATCACCTGTTCTCTCTCTCTGTAGTCATGCGGAGTACATGAAGGACGGACTGAAGCGAATGAGACTGAAGTTTTACATCGAGGGCGCCGAGCCAGGCGTGAAGGGGACTGTTCATTCAGAATCAAAAGAGGTTATTTATCCTTTTGTTACTACGGTTACACTCGACTTTTAGAGACTAAAACATACAGTGTAAATCTGAAGAGAGGTGAGTCATGGCTCTCGATCCTCAAACGATACAAAGCCTGAACAATTTCTTGTTTTAATGTGCTAAGCAGAGGTAGCTAGCTACAGGGTAGACTAGTTTGAGGTCGAACTAGGTTGAAATGCTTTTTTTCTCTTTTGACAGAACCCTGAAACCGGAAAGTACGAGTTCCGCTACATTTTTGTCGAAGTAGACGCCTACCCAAGGAGGACCATTGTCGTGGAGGACAACAGATAAGATGGTGACTGAACCAGTCAGAAGAGGCTTCACTCAGATCGTTCTGTTCACTCCAGTAGTTTATTGCTGAGTAACCTTTTGGAGAGGCAATTTTTTCAGTGCATGCCAATGAATGTTTTTAAAGGGAATATAGGTTGAAGCCATAAGAATAAACGATTAGGCCTAAATTAGGACCTGATATGTATTATGAGTTTCAGTGTATATTTTTTATGATACAAAACATTTTGATTATAGGCATAACAGTTCACTCTACTGCCAATAACTGTCAACTGTCAAGGAGGCGCGGATGTTGGATGATCTTTGAGGAGGTGAATATGGTGTTTGAAGCCCTAATGGTTGAAGCTATGATGTATAACAATCAGTAATGATAAAAAGGGTGAAATGCTTTTTCAGAGAAATCATGATGAATGATTTTGGTGCTATAAAAGTAAAGCATCTGAGCATGGATTTGCTGTTTGCTGTATGTGTTGTTTGCTGTATTTGTTGTTGACGATGCTTAAAGAGAGAATGCCCTTTTTGGGAACAGGAGTGTACTGCTACACTCAATACAGGCCCTTTGAACATGTCAAAGATCATTAGGAGTGTGCCATGTCACCTGTTGTCAAACTTGAGTGTTCAAAGGATTTGTGTGCTAGATATGATGCAGTGTAATGGGGAAAGAATATTGCATTTACTTTTTAGCTCCCTGTAAATAAGAAGGATTCACTGGTGAAATGAATTGATGACAATTATCTTTTCATTACTTGAATTGTCTTTCCTGTCCTCAACATGATTGTTTTTTAATAATAATAATAAATGGACTATGGGTCCTGGGGGCCGTTCCACTATGCGAGATTAACTCTGATCCAAGCGATTAACTCTGATCCAGGTTTAAATAAGCTTGCGGTCGGTTCCATCAATGTGGCTCAAATAATTCGCTGCTTGGTTGCTATGCAACATATCCTTCTGAGTCAGATATAATTAGCCTGGTCCCGAGCAGACTTACAGGCTGGCTAAGGTAATGCGTGCGTCAAAAAAGGCTCACAGGCAGAAACTACATCCCGAACGACAGTTCCTCAAGTGTCTTTTAGGAAATATTAGTTCCCACTTCACACGAGATAGATAGATAGTTTGACTGTGTGATAGATAGATTATTTGATATTTTGAAAGTGTGATCGATAGATAGTTTGATTGTGTGATAGATAACTTGATATTTTGAAAGTGTGATAGATAGATCGATAGCTAAATAAATTAAAAAGTGTAAAAAATAAAATAAAATAAATAGGTATCTTTATTAACTTGCATTGCTTTTGTCACAGCGGTCTGGCTGGCGCAGTGGTTAAGGCAACCAGCTAGAGTTCCGAAGGTTGCGAGTTCGAGACTTGATTTTAGTGGGTTTTTTTTGTTTTTTTTTACATTTAACCGAAACCTTCATGCAAAGGCTTCAAACACCATTGTAATCGTGTCAGTTCTTGTAAATTAGCCTGCACCATAATTTTATAGCCTACATACTTTTTTTAGATGAGATTTTAGATTAGATTCAGACAACGAAATGCAGTAAAAAGTGCGTCTGAAGAGGGATTTGAACCATCGATTTAAAATGACGAATAAATACTATGGCAGCGGTTGATACCACTAGGCCATTGTGACGATATGACGGCTTGTAGCCTGCTGCTGATATCACCACAGTAGTAAATATGAATTTATTAAAATATGAACATACAGTATAACAATAACTGGGGCTAGTATGACCTACGCATTTAATCGGTCAGCAATTTCTTGCCAAACCATTTCCCTCGCCTTGTTAATTGCGGCAGTATTGCACTATTTTACATCTTATTTTTCCGTCTTCATAAAGATCAATAATTCGGAATGCTGCGCAAATGTAGAACCCCTGCAGAGTGGAGTATCTTCATTTCGACAGATCGACTCTTCGGGGCTCTTTATGTATGCGTGCACGCGCCCATATCGAGGATTTCTAAGCCGGTGTTCTGTGAACACTGATGACACAAGCCTGATCCTCGTTCGAGGAATCACCTGAGGCTTGAATTCCAATCCCGAGTTGCCTGATCGCCTGATTTATTTCAATCGCCGATATACTAATCCACTTTAGTGGAACGGCCCCCTGGTCCGTTACTCTTGTCTTGTTAAGATTTGTGTAGCTGATCAGGGGCGGAGCTACCGGGGGTCACGGGGTGGCACCCGCCCCCCTTGTGATCTGATTGCTGCCCCCGTGTGCCCTCCCAATGCCCATTGGGTGTTGAGTGCTGTCAATCAGTAAATACGTAGTGAAATTTTCGAGAAGCGATCGTATTGGCCACCCCAATTTCATTGGCTCTTAGTGATGTCAATAATTATGTGCTTTGATGCGCCAATTCAAGTTAGTATATGCAGCAGCTACTGCAGATGTTGTTGAAGAAGACAGTTTTTTTTTTTTTTTTTTCATGTTAGGAAAGTTTAAGTGTTGAATGCCCACTCGATATAACAAACAACAATAGTTTTAGGATCACTAACTACTTATAATTTGCAAATTGGATTAACTATCGTCTGCCATACTGGCTACTGGGTAAGTGGCTTACATGGCTTTGGCCAATTACCAATTACATTGGCTTGTAAACAAACTTTCGTTTTAGGACATGTTCAAAAGCAACGACTGTGTGGTCATCTAATTATGTGTAGTTATGTGTCGGCGAATGTGGTCAGCGATCAGGCAGTGGGACTCAGGATGGTCCTTTTAGACAAGGGGCATATGTGTTTTATTGGTTTGAGATGTACCAACATTCAAATAAGCATATCTTCTTCAATTATTTTCATTTAATTTGATTTCAATGTATGACACATCATTTGAAAGCTTACAATCTACACTTTCGTTGTTCTACATTGATGCAACATTAAAAGTTGAGGAAAGTATCATTTTCAACCGCATAAATTGAAGTTACTTTGTTTGTAATAGTTCTCAAGGTAGACTTAACAATGAAAAGAAGGGGAGTTATTCAAGAATTCTTCATTAAGAAGAAACCTCAGGCACAGAACAGTGAAATATCAGTTTCAGAAAAAAAAAGTTTTTCATTCAAGAAAATCTGCGGATATGAAAATTTTTCATGAATTGATTATCATTATTTAAAAAGAATAGTAATACATATTGCAATATTTATAAACTATAATCTGGCTGGATTCCAAATGCATTTTGTTGTCACTGTACTTGTACTATGCCAATGACAATTACATGTAATCTGAATCTGAAATTGACAGCGCTGTAAATAGTGTTATTCTTGAACAATACATTGCACCCGCTTAATATTACTTAGGCTGCTGTTGGTGAGTTTAATTGCACATGACATATGTTGATGAGAATATCATAAACAAGGGGACAGGTCAATCATAATTGTAATGTTGGCAGTGCAAAATGAAAAGGTCATATGCACCTTGCTTACAAGGTTAGAGTTAATGTAGCCAACAAAAACACTATGAAGACATAAATACACTGTGTAGCCTAACTGTACTATTTAAGAAAAGTAATTTTCCCATTAGTAGTCTAATAAATGTTGAAGAGAGAGGTGGGTGGCTGCCTTCATTTTTGACCCCAAACTTTTTTTTGGTCGCTTTTGGCTGGCCCCCCTATTGAACTGTTGTCCCCCCCCTGTGTCCTCCTCCTGAAAATGAACTGACTACGCCCCTGTAGCTGATAACTGCATATTTGGCAAAATTGTTAAGCAAGTTGGAGAGATGAACAGGCGTGTGGAAACTCAGCACCGGAGCGACGCGGCCTCAAGGTAAATGGAGTTGATTACTGCTCCTAACGTGTTTGTTGTCCCACTTCTATCACAAATATTATTGTCAGGTTTATCTGACACTGGTTATGGCAACAACAGATTAATTGGCCCCGGAGGGAGGGTGATTTAAGCCAGCCAATCCCTTGTAACAAAGGTTGGAAATCCTGTGGCAGTTTTATGATGCAGAGAGAGGAGGACAGACAGTTTTGGTACCAAAAATAAAAGGGGCGGGGCCAATTGGGGCTCTTTTTCCACCACGACTGGCACGCCCCGCCCCTCCCCTCCCCTCCCTCCCTGGAGACACACACACACACTGGCCCCTCCCCTCCCTCCCTCCCTGGTGCCATAGTAACACACACACTGGCCCCTCCCCTCCCTCCCTGGTGACACACACACACACTGGCCCCTCCCTGGTGACAGTGACACACACACACTGGCCCCTCCCCTCCCTCCCGCCCCTCCCTCCCTGGTGACGTCACACACACACTGGCCCCTCCCCTCCCCTCCCTCCCTGGTGACACACACACACTGGCCCCTCCCTCCCTCCCTGGTGACGTCACACACACACAGGCGAGGGCTCAACGTGAGCAGGACGAGGAAGTCAGACAAATGGGTCCTTACAGAAGGATTAGCGCCTGTGTGCGTCTTGAAGTTCGTCTTTCACGCTAGAAACTAAAGTCGCCGGTTCGGTTTTTTTGGGGGGGGGGAATAACCGATGAAAAAACGCTTTAAGAAGTAGGTGGATTTAACAAAGAGAAAGCTTTTATTGATCCTGCTTAGCTAACAACCAAAACGTCAGTTGTTGTTGATGTATAGCTAAGCTAGAAGGCTAGCAGGTTAGCCACACACACACCGCTGAAAGGGAAACACAATGATGCTGATCCTGCCAGGCTGTTGCGTGTGATCTCCCTCACTGGCACGGTGAGTTGGCCCTATCTACGTCGGGGATTCCAGACATTTAACACTTTATTTTCTTTCTTGCTAGCTAGTTAGCTAACTACTAGCCCTGGTATATTATGATCAGCTTATAATAAACCTGCATAAGATTACGACTCTTGCTAATAGTCAACTACCAATGCCACATGTGCCTTAAACTATTATACATTATAGTGCGAATGAGGTCGGAACCCAAATCATGGTTTCCATTTACTCTTAGCCAGGGCTGCCAAGTTTCACCAAAAGTTTGGAGTGAGATTTTTTGGCGGTGGAGCGACCCAAAACTGTGCACGTTTTGGCAGCGGCGGCCCCTCTCTCCCACCCAATTATTTGTACTAGTTTCCTGCAATTTTACATGTTGTTCATAATAAACCAGCACAAGAAATGAAAATAATAACTAATAAATAATAACATTTTATAAAACAAGAAAAAAATTCAGACAATATATTTATGAAATCTTAATAAACAAATACAGTAGCCTACAGACTCTAAAAGAAACATTGGGCCCCATCAACAGGACTCAGCCCCTTGGTCATCATCTTATATGGTCTTGGTCTTTATTTTATTGTCATTGTTATAGTACAGGTACCAAACAACGAAATTTACAGTGCATTGCTCATAGATGGCTATCATGTTATACAGTACATACCAGGGGTTTTCCTGGGTCAGAATGAGGGCTTGGTGGTTGATCTTGTGCGAGCGCAGCGCGCCCACATTTTTTTGGAGGGACCCCCAATTGTTGTATTTGTATTGTAAATTGTAATTATTATTAGTATTAATGTACCTGGTTATGTTACAGTAGAAAAACAAAAAACAGTTACCAAAACGGAGTATTTACTAGCTAAGATTGGCAAAAGATTGGCGTGGTGCAACCGAAATTAGTAAACAACTAGTTTGAAACTAACTAGTAACAACTAGGGGTTTAGTAACTACTAAATGCCTGCATTTAGTAATGACTTACGCCATATTGGTGCAACCCAGTCCAGTAGGCTACCAGATACGATGTTGTAATGTATGCACATATTTTGCTACCACGGTTGCCAGACGGAATTGACTGTCCAACCCAACCGGTCTAAAAGCTGCCGAATCCACCCGTCCAGTGTGACCAAAAGTAGCCCAATCTGGCAACCCTGCTTGCTACGTTCTTGCAGCTCGCGTGAACACAGGTTCTTCCATCAGCGCTCGCCTGCCGCTTCGATTGCAGACTCAAGTTAACGCGCGTGCAGAAAGATGCCACGAAACTCATGTCCGGTAGCTTTCTTTCAAGGAATTTCAAAAATGAAAGTCCCGTAAAACAATTGTTATTTCTCGCCGTGAGAAATAGAGATGCGGCGTGAGAACTGGTTGAAATGCGTGAGTCTCACGGTGATTGCGTGAGACTTGGCAGCTCTGTCTTAGTGATGTGTCTTTAATGTAGCTAGTAGTGTTCATCAATTCTACCTTTTGTTATGTTTCAGACTGTTTTTTTAAACTATGAACCCCTGCAGCCAGTCGTAGGCCTATCTCACAATGGAGTTGTACTGGTACATGTAAGTATATTTCTACATAGTTGACATAAATTGATGAATAAGAATTAATATGTTTCTCCATTTTCAAGTCTGTGTAGGGGGCTATATGCAATTGTGCACCAGGAATTTGTCTACTTTTTAAATAACATCTCTCTCTCTCTCTCTCTCTTATTTTGTGTACCTTTTAGAGTGGTCATCATATTCATCATCATAAAGATCTTCTTCTACGTGTGCTGGTATCGCTCGAGACAGAGACAGCTGGCGGCGTACCTAAGCAACCCTCGCAATGCCCAGATAGTCATCGTGGGAGGAAGGGCCTACCTGCATCAGATGTGTGAGAGGCAGAATGTAAGTGTAACACAGTGCTAATACTATCTACATCATGTTGAATGAAACCTAGTCACGCCACACTTCACTATGACCTTGCTTTTGGTATCGTTCTCAGTTCTCACACACACCCTTTTCTGAGAAATGGTGAAGTAGTTCTTCTCAGCCAACACGACAGGACCCGTTTTCCATAATGGTTCCCGGCTCCATGCATAGAGACACAGGAACTCAGTGCCCTCTGTAGAATGGAGAAATAGGTCAGAAGTGTTGTTGCCCTTTCAGAGGTGCGTGGAGGGAGGTGTTTACCCTCCTGAGTGCTTGTGGTTGTTTTAAATGAGTCACTTTCACTTTAAACGGTGTGAAGCAACATTCATTCCATTTCATTCATTCCAACATCAGTCTTCCGTTGTGTTTTGCAACGAACGGCCTACGCTTGCCTTTAGTTAGTGTACGTGTGTGTGTGTGTGTGTGTGTACGTGTGTGTACGTGTGTGTACGTGTGTGTGTGTGTGTGTGTGTGTGTATGCGTGTGTGTGTGTGTGTGTGTGTGTGTGTGTGTGTGTGTACTGTGCCTTAGCAGTAGGGATGTAACGATGCACTCAACTCACGATTTGATACGATTCACAATATGAGATTGCAGACAAATGATGACTAAAAAATATTATTTTATTTATTTCTCAGACAAAAACTCCAAAATACTGTATTTTCTTAAAGAATCACTTATTTGTACCTCTTCATAACCAACGAAATAAGGAGTTATTATACTGGATTGTTGGTTTTTGTTGACAGGATGTGTTCGGCTAGACTCAAATTATATTTTCAAAAAGTATCGCTGCTGATATGTAGTTCCTTAAGCACAACTGAAGACAGGTCATAGAAATGATCTATTTGCATGTTAAAACATATTTTCCCCTGAGTTTACTTTTTGATGATGACCCTGCATGCAGAATCACTTCAACATGGCATTCCCATGTCAATGTAGCTAGCTAGTTTAGCTGTACACTTACAATAACACACCAACACACCACCAACAATTCACACTTTGACAACAGCATTGCAAAACGAGTGCAGAGAGCTACAGCAATAACAGTTTAACCGTAAAGCCCAATAACATGGATAGATAACCAGCATGCTAGCTAGTTAGCCTAGCTACATGCTTTTCACTCTGAGTTTACACAAGCATGACAGCTTCGGGGCCTCCACCTGTCGAGCGAGCTTGCTAGTCTTGCATGTAATCTGCAATCAAGTGTCATGGGCTCAAAACATGTAACAAAAATGTAGCTCTGCATGTTTTAAAAGCACAACGCTATTAGCTACAAGATATTCACAAAAAGCATTTTTGGATAAGTTCCAAGAAACAGCGGCTGCTGTGGAGCCTCGGTGACAGAAGGCTGCAACCTGCCTCACCTGACCCAGCAAGCAGCTGATGCCGGGTATACTTAACCGCTTAACGTTTGGACAAAACACTATAATATGGTGATTTTGGATTGGGGGTAAGACCCTGCGAAGTACCAGCGTCATGTCCATGGGGTGTACTTGTCCCTCAAGCTGCCTCGCGCTACTGAAACAGGAGATAGGAGCAGGAGCCTATGGCCATTAGGCTCGAGAACCATCGGTTCTCAAGGCTACTTACTTATGTGGTTCTAGCCCGGCCTCTCTCACTGCAACGTCCATATTCCTTGCATTGTCTGAAACAAATATTGAGCTACATTTTTTTCGTCAAACATTCGTAGTGACCGCATGTCGATGCATCGTTACATCGCTACTTAGCACACAAACGTCTGTGTACATTTGTGTTTTGATGACTTCAGAGCCGTAGCAGTCCACAGGTATTTGTGAAGCGTAAATTCCACAGTGAATATGTGAGACCCAGCGTTGGTGTTTTGTTGACAGATGGGTTTCCAGCACTTGTCAAATCTAACCTGAGCCTGTGAAAGAGTCTGAGCCAATAGGAACAGTCAGGATGGACAGGGCAGCAGAGTAGACCCCTCAGAAGAGAGTGGACCACCTCCCCAATGTCTTAATTCTGGAGTTCTGAAAAGTTATATCCATACAGTTCCTATCGACACCCCCTTTGTAGTAGTGGCAGCTTCTCTCAAGTGTTTCCATCTGCTGGGGGAGGTTTTCTCTAGTTGATTGTTTTCTCTGGCCTAACATCCCTGAAAAAACTGACCCACGTAGACCTTTGTCTTTGATCACGGACGGTGTTGATGTTTTCATCGACAAGTCTGGAGGAGGACATTCTGCAGGAGAGGGGGGGAGGGCGGTCTGTCTAGGCCCACTCACGCAGACTCTGACAAGTCGTTCCTCCCAGGGTTGCCTGTGTGTTCAACAGCTTCTAGGAACTCGGAACACCTGGAAGCAATCGCCATGAATCGAAACCCTCAAATGTTCCTGGGATCATATTCAGCGTTTCGTGCGTTCTCTCTCCGACTCTGCTGTCCCTTTTCCTAATGGCCCTCAAATGGGTTCCATGCCAGTTAGAGGCCTGTAGCCCATTGTTATGATTGAGTACTGAAAGAGAGCAGTGTTATCACAGAGGAATAATGCATGAAGGGCTTTAAGTACAGAACGAGAGTCTATGTCTGGCAGCCTGGCAGTCATAACTCCTTGAAGTCTCCCTACTAGCTTGACATGCACACCATGACGCTTCTACTCTTAATACAGACCTCGCTCTCTACTGAAGACCCCCCCTTGTTTATCATGTGCAGGGCTACGGTTTATTTTTAGATTTCTTTGATTTCTTTTTTCTTAGAAGGGTTAATTAACAGGAAAAGCCCCCCATTCTAAAAATGAGGGTAGTGGTGGAGTCATGTCTCAAGTTCTTTCCAAGAAGCAGATTTTGATGTCGGAGACTATGACGATAAGATAACCAACTTATCTTTTTTTTATTCTATGAGTGTATTTTACTACCCTTGAGAATATGCCTAATGCCTTCAGAAAGACCGGTAGCCTTTTAGAGTTGAGAATGTATTTGTATTGTCACATCAATATACTTAACCAATAACCAGGAAAGTAATGACTGAACACATTTCTTGCTACCCTAAACTGTCTGTCTATCAAACGGTCTCCATCAACTCCCAGAGGGAGCGTGTAAATTACGTTCACCTGTCATAGTTTTATGTGTGCACGTTCGTTTATGCCAGATGTTTTTGCTTTCTGTTGGCTGTGAAATATGCTCCCAACCATAATATAATTGGATAATTATGTGGCTTTCCCCATCATCCCAGAAACGGAGACAGTGTGAAAAGTATTTTTGCAGTGACTGCATCACGTTTTTTATTTTTTTTATTTGTATGTTTATTTGTTTACGTTAGCCGCGTTACTTCAAACCGTTATGGCGGTTAGGATAATTCCATGCATGACGATTGACTGACACCCACAAGCAGACCCTAATTACCCCAGTGTAGAGTAATGTTGGTCAGTAGGTACCGGTAGTTGCTTTAACAACCTACCCTACTTTACCCACAATGCATCTCTTACAACCCTCTCTTTTCCACCTGGCCCTTCTCAGCCACACCCCGGTGAGAGTTTAACGACCCCGTTGCTCTCCACAGCAAGTCTCTCCCAACAGCCTCTCTGGATCTCCTTCCTTCACTCCCCCCTCCCTGAACTCAAGCATGATGCTCCCTGTTTAGATTTGAATGGAATGTGGAGCAAAAAGAGAAGTTCCCCAGAGGCATCCATTACCCAGCGTCGTGAAGGGTCTGGAGAGAGGCCAAGACGAGTCTACCCCCGACTAGGGGAGAGAGACGGAGGGAACGTGGGCGACAAGGCCTGACAGAGACTGAGGACATGAAGGATGAAGAGACTCAGTCGGCCTTCCACAGCCTTCTGGGAGGGAAGCAGAGTAGTTGGCATGTGTGTTTGCTTTGCCCCGATAGTGTAATCATATTAAGCTTTAATTAAGTCACGCATTACACATAACACGTCATACCTCATCAATTTAATTCAGTTTGATTTAACAAAATCCTCTCTGTTGGGCATGATATTGTCGTTTGGTCTCTGTCGGACACTCCCTTAAAGTGTGCGTCGGTTTCGAGAGCGTGTGGATGGTTCAGGAGAGCAAGTAAGGAAGGGTGGAGAAGAGCCCAGCTCAGCAGTGTCCATGTCTCCCACAAGGATCCCTAGTGCAGCAGTACACTGAGAGCTGTCAACCACCTCACCCTCGTCTGTATGAAAGAGTCAGTTCTCTACTCAATACTGGTGTGAATGTACTGTAGGCTAGGCCTGTAGATCTGCTGCTACTGCTGCTGCTGCCTTTAAAGTATTATAGTGTCTTTATGGTTTACATAATCTGCCTCTTATCCTCTCCAGCCAGTAACAGAGTCCAGACGTCCATGTCTGTGTGACTGGATGTGTGGATATGCAGTTGACGAGCAGCTCAAACCCTGTTTCAAGCTGTGCACATGCGTATGTGTGTATTTGTCTGTGTGCATGGCTTGTTTTTTTTTGTTTTTTTTAAAGTGGCTCTACCACCATTTGGCTTGTGTGTGGTCCCCCGAATATACTGACTGAGGTGGTTTTTCTCTCAGATAGGTTAAGTAAACTGCCACAAAACGATTGGCTTCATGGTTTGCTAACCGAATGGCTACAACCTATTGTTCTGCCAGGTACTGCAGGATGCTAAATGGGTACTCCTGTGCTGTGGGTATTTCTGTGCTCACAGTGAAATGTATAGGCTACTCTTAACTGTCCCTCCTAAAGACCTCCTCATCCCCACTACCCCCCCTGTACAGTTTCTCTACTATCAATAAATACATTTTAAAAAGTAGCCTATGTCTTCCCCCTTTCTAGCATTGTACAGGGTTCCCACGGGTCCTTAGAATCCTTGAAAGTTTGTGAATTTGAGAGAAAAAAAAATCATGGTCTTTAATGTTTTTGAAAATAGACACGGGTCATTGAAAGTGCTTGAATTCCCCCCTCTCTCTCTCTAAACAAAAATGTTTTACTTAGCTCGTCAACTAGTAAATAAGTCTCTGTATTTTAATTTGATGTTTCAGAAGGTGTGGGAACGCTGATTGTATCTGCCCCTGGTTTTGGCATAGATTACTACTTGTTATGATGACTGATGGATAGATGATTCACTTACTTAGACAAATGTATTTGTTGTTTTCTGCTAAATGCCAAAAAATGTGAATGTAAACTGTTTGTATGTGTCTTTACTGTACCACATGCCATATGTGTAGATGTTGTTGTACGGTGTTATTGATCCCTGCCGTCTCTCTCACACAGACGTCCATCTGGCCCAGTTGGTACGGTGTTCAGGACGAGGTCTCTGTGGGGGAGCCCTCCCCCACTCTCCCTGCGGCTGCCTCCTTCTCTCACCTGGACATGCCTCCCCCCTACGAGGCTGTCTCCGGAGGTAACACACACACACGCACACACACACACACACACAGTGTATAGTTTGTTTTTATATGCGGATGTGGTTAACTGGCCTGTGAGAACAAGAAACCTCTATGGAAGTTGTTGTAAGTGTCACGTCTATATTAAGGCCTGCGTCTAGAGAGCTGCTCAACATCTTAAATCTACATTCTCTCAGCATACTTTAGATGTAGAGTTAGGCCTACTTAAGACTACAGTGAGACTTTTACTTAAGACTACATTTAGTCTACTTAGGCCATCTTTGCACTGCTCATCTGCCATAAAACGAAAAAGCAATTTAACGCAGATACAGCGATTTAAGACCGCATACCTCTCTCCCACACACAACCTAACTGCAGGAAACAATGCATCTCTTGTGCAAACAAACACTGATGTAGGAAAATGACGTGGCCAGCGGTCGAAGTCGCACTTGTTCTTCGAAGATAAACGAACACGACTCAAAATAGCCTCCTACTTCGACAACTTGTAGAAGAGAACAATAGAGACATAGGAGAGAGATGTCTAGAGTAAAAAGCAGCCAACGTGCTAAAATATGTCCCCTGGTGTTTGCGGTTTCTGTCTCGCCCGTTGGGACGAAGCCCGTCCGTGAGCCGCCCCGCTGATAGAACATGAGCTCTGGTTGCACAATGGTTACATGACATTTAAGACGCCTCTGCAGCATCTTCTTTTCCACTGACTAAATGCCCCTATGGAGGCTTCTGGCAGCAGGGCTTGAGGTGGTTCAGAGAAGCCTTCTTTAGGACCTCCTTCTCCCCCTCTCCCTCCTTCTCCCTCCATCCCTCCTTCTCCCTATATCCCCCTTCTCCCTCTCTCCCTCTTTCTCCCTCCATCCCTCCTTCTCCCTATATCTCCCTCTCTCCCTCCTTCTTCCTCTCTCCCTCCTTCTCCCTCCATCCCTCCTTCTTCCTCTCTCCCTCCTTCTCCCTCTATCCATCCTTCTCCCTCTATCCCTCCTTCTCCCTCTCTCCCTCCTTCTGACTCTATCCCTCCTTCTCCCTCCATCCCTCCTTCTCTCTCTCTCCCTCCTTCTCTCTCTCCCTCCTTCTCCCTCCATCCCTCCTTCTCTCTCTCTCCCTCCTTCTCCCTCCATCCCTCCTTCTTCCTCTCTCCCTCCTTCTTCCTCTCTCCCTCCTTCTCCCTCTATCCCTCCTTCTCCCTCTATCCCTCCTTCTCCCTCCATCCCTCCTTCTCCCTATATCTCCCTCTCTCCCTTCTTCTTCCTCTCTCCCTCCTTCTCCCTCCATCCCTCCTTCTTCCTCTCTCCCTCCTTCTCCCTATATCCATCCTTCTTCCTCTATCCCTCCTTCTCCCTCTCTCCCTCCTTCTGACTCTATCCCTCCATCCCTCCTTCTCTCTCTCTCCCTCCTTCTCTCTCTCTCCCTCCTTCTCCCTCCATCCCTCCTTCTCTCTCTCTCCCTCCTTCTCCCTCCATCCCTCCTTCTTCCTCTCTCCCTCCTTCTTCCTCTCTCCCTCCTTCTCCCTCTCTCCCTCCTTCTCCCTCTATCCCTCCTTCTCCCTCTCTCCCTCCTTCTCCCTCTATCCCTCCTCCCTATATCCCTCCTTCTCCCTCTATCCCTCTTTTTCCCCCTCTCCCTCTTTCTCCCTCCTTCTCCCCCTCTCCCTCCTTCTCCCTCCATCCCTCCTTCTCCCTCCATCTCTCCTTCTTCCTCTCTCCCTCCTTCTCCCTCTATCCCTCCTTCTCCCTCCATCCCTCCTTCTCCCTCTATCTCTCCTTCTCCCTCTCCCTCCATCTCCCCCTCTCCCTCCTTCTCCCTCTCTCCCTCTATCCCTCCTTCTCCCTCCATCCCTCCTTCTCCCTCTCTCCATCCTTCTCCCTCCTTCTCCCTCCACCCCTCCTTCTCCCTCTCTCCATCCTTCTCCCTCCCTCTCCTTCTCCACCTCTCCCTCTATCCCTCCTTCTCCCTCTATCCCTCTGTTTGGCAGCGGGGGTTGAGGTGGTTCAGAGATGTCTTTTTCAGGACAGGCTTTGGGACAACTTGTCTTCTTCGCACACCTTTGTCGTCTTTGTAGGCTCTATGGCGGCACACCTTTGTCGTCTTTGTAGGCTTTATGGCGGCACAGTGCCGTCTCTGTGCCTCCCATATCTTCTCAGTGTAAAGACGGCTTTAGGGGGGTGGATAGCGTCGGTGTTATTTAAGCACACTACATTGAGCAGGCCTAACCGCCTGGGAGTGATTGTTCATTTAGCAGCTGCAGTGCTCCAGCCCAGAGGCATAGCCCACAAGGACCATAGGAATAAACAGTGAACCCTGTCTCTCTCTCCTCATAGAAAAAAGGCCCACAGCAGAATACCACTATTTGGCCAGCCCGTCAGATGCGCCTGCCAAAGGGGTTGTTCTGACCCAAACCACGCTGATGCTCTCCCCCCTCTTTTCATAAACAGTCCTGTTTAGAGAGGGGAGGGGGAGAGGGAGGGGGGGGGGGAGCCAAGCTAAATGGTGCCCTAGTCCTTCATACTCTTCCTCTCTAATGATTGGCTGGTTTAGAAGGTTTATAATATGGTTTTCTTCACTCAGCGTTGTGGTGTGAAATGACATTCTTTTAAAGGCATGGGGGAACTCGGTTGTGAGAGCTGAATATAGCCCCACCCACCACAGCCATGTAGAAGTGTTTTTTACATGGGGGGGGGGGGGGGGGGGGGGGGTTGTGCATTTTTGAATGGACTATTGTTTTTTTTGTTTTCTTTATCTTGTTCTAGTAATTATAGTATAACTTTGTTGTCACAGACAGGGAAATTATGTTTGTGGTAGGCCAGAGTGCTAAATGCTGCTAAGCTACCGTTTTAGGCTAGTTCCCAACTACAGCTGTAGTTCCCTAGCTGTTACCCAAACCAACGTTTTGGGAGTATCCTCGCAGTGACCCACAAGGGACCCATAACGAATCAGCCGAGAGCTCCGTTTGAGAAAACGGTGAGCTATAGAATCCCCCGCTCTAGTCATAAAATGAACGCCACGTAGAAACGAATGAGGATTTCCCTGTTCCAGAGGAGCTTAGATCACATGCCCACGTCTCGATCCTCTGTGACAGACACTCTTCTCAGTATCAAAAGCCTTAAACCTCAGATCATCACATGACGCTTCAACCCTCTCTGTCACTTCCTCAAGCACGTCCTTGCTACGTCCCGCCCCCACCCACCTCCAAAAAAGTACCTTGAGTTCCTCAACCGCCCCTTGTTTCTAGTAACGTGGTAGTGGAGGACGTGGGAGTCACAGCATAGCGGTTATGACTCATTATAACAGCCCTCCATTCCTCGCAATGTCTTCCACATCCGCTGTTCTCTATGACTCATTACCATTTACCATTTACTCATGGATTTGTAGGGCAGAAAATAAGTGTTTTATTGATATCAACACGGTATAATGTTTTAAGCATTGTATCGTAATGTGTATTACCATTAGAGAGAGAATTTTATTGGTGTAATACCGTGGACATATGTTGAGTAATTCCTATCTCCTCTTCCATCTCATTACAGGAGACCATGTCTGAATGCCCATTCATGATTCTTGTTGTTTACAATATGCAAAATGTACTGACATTGACTATACATGAAATGTACCATACAAGATTTTAATTCATTCATTAGTATGAATTCACTGCCACGATTCAGGAAGTCCTTTCCGTCGTTAGTCCTACAATGGACCTATCACTAAGCCACGCCCCCTTTGAAAACTCGGACAAACAAACAACGCTTCACTGACAGTGACTGACTGACCGACCGTGACTGAATGACTTACAATGGCGGGAGTTGGCAAATTTCTGATTTCTGATTTACCGCAGCAAGTAATAGACATGTTTTTTTTTAAAGATGACAAGAATATTTTTTATAGAAGCTTTTCACCATCAGATATTAGCGAGTTGTTTGTCTGAGTTTTCTGCCTGTAGTGACTATTGCTGTGATATGATTGGACAATTTCTATTTTGGGGCGTGGCTTAGCGATAGGTCCATTCAGTGGAGCAGACAGGGAGGCGGGCAGTAGCGACATTTAACCAATTACAATATGGTTGAGTTTAGGGATGGACGGTTTCCAATTCTCTAAGCCGAGAAATCGCTAACGGGGATTTAAAATGACATTGTTGAGCCGCCAATTTCAAATAATGGAGCCCTATACTATACTACTACAATACATTCATGTCAAAAACACTGTGAAAACTGGAAGCACAGTTGCAACACAATATACTGTTAGTAATCAGTAGGCAGTATGAGCATTCAGACACGTCCCATGACTTCTGCTAACTGACCCTTCACTTTTCCCCTCTGACCCGACAGCAGACGACCTGAAGCCCCCTCCTTACAGCGAGTGTGCCCAGAGCAACGAGGCCGACGCCCCCCACCCCTCCCACCACGGCCCTCCCCCCCCTCCCTCCGACGGAGGAGACGCCAGCAGCATCAGCGAACCCCCGCCCCCCTACACCCCCAGCCCCGCCGTACCAGCAAACCCACAGGAGTGCCTCGCCGGTCACAACCAACTGTCACACTGAGAGGACAGAACCCAGCTAGACCAATCCCCTGACGCCCCCCCCCCCCACTCGCTTTTCCAAGTGCTGCCTTCCTCCCTTGAATCTCAGTGATCGCTGCCAGAACTTGTTCTCTCCAACCAAGAGAGCAGATACTTATTTTTTTTGTGTGTGTGTGTGTTTCTAGGTTTTAAAACCAAGTTGTTTTCTACTTTCTACTGTTTTGAGAAGTGCAGGTTTGTGAATATATAATAACAGATATTATCATGGAGCTTATGAAGCCCCAGGACCACTCTCTTCCCCTGCTAACAGGTCAAATAAGAGAGGGGGAGGGGGAGGGAAATATGCAGCAGCCAGTAGGGCAGCGGACAGGAGATCGATCTCCGATGATGGCCTTTTACTGCTGTAGACAGTCCAGTGCTACCCCACCCCACCACGCATCACCATCACACTTGATTCGCTAAAAACACTCTCCCAGAACCGACGGTGGTTTAAGACATGTGTTTCTAGTGTCTAACTGAATCACCTTGGAGATTGAAAGGGGTAATGGCAATAACAACAATGTTACATTTCTGAGCAAAAATTGCCTTGATTAAACTATTGTTGGAGTTGTGTAGTAGTAGTAGTGGTGTTGGTGGTTGATGATGATGATGATGACTGCCCAATCAAACTAAAGAGGTCTCTAACAGCTTCAGTCCCCCCATAGCTTCACACTCTCTTCACTCTTGTCTATGGCTGTTATAAGTCAGCCATTTTGTGTATTTCCTCATTTTATGTCATGTCATGTCTGCTCATTAAAGATGAGATATTGTTTTGATTGCTATTGCGTCAATTGCATTTCAGATAACCCCCCATTGTAACATGGCAGGCTATGTATCCCAAATGATCTGGTTCCCACATGTGTAAAGTGGATGAGCTAATATGTTAGAGAAATGTGTACAGATGTCCCTGAGGAGTAAACAGAGAGACACAAACACAAAGTTGTAAATATGTAGTAACAGTACTCTGGGAATGTGGGGAAGTCAACTAATGCAGAGACAAGGAAGACAAGTAAGCATCTCATATATCAGTTTAAAACACTTGAGAGGCTTTCAGATGAGTTAAGATGCCTTTGAAATTGTTCAAGATAATCCTCCGTTTTTTGTGATGACAAATCAACACGCGTCCGTCTCCGATTGCGTCACTTCTTCTTTACAACTTTTAGCATTTAAAGTAACTCATTTACTACTTCTGCACAATGCAATGTTGTTACCGGAAGAAAGGGCAATGTCATGAATTACAATGTTGCTTTTGTTGCAGGTTTTGGCCAATTAACTGGTTTGGAAACATGGTTGTTTTTTCGTTATCATGGTTTTAATTGCTTGACATTTCTAAACCACTCCAATCAACTAGCCTTATGCATCTTGTGGGTTTTAACAGTTAGATTCTGTATATCAGAGGAATACATATATTGTTGGGGAAATGATTTACTTTTTTTGTTGGGGGTTGGGGGTTAATTCTTCAATAAACACATGTCCATATTCATGGTTGAAGTCACGTTTTTTCTGGGCTTTGTCTCAAGTCATGTCTACACTGATGTTTTACTCAACATACTGACCGTCCGAGCTCATTTGTAGATTATATTTTACACTGACTGCAGAACCGACGAGGCAGTTGACCCAGTTTCTCTGCTGAGCAGTCTGCATAATGTACTATTGTTTTGTTTGCTTAGGTTGTGAGTGTGATATTCGGTTTTTGTTTGAACAACCTGCTTGCCATACATACATACATACTGTATACATACATATGCCATACATACATACATACTGTAGTGCTGTTTTTAGCCACCAGGGGGAGATATTGTCCCATGTTTGAGTTCAACTAATTGTCTGTTCCTCCCAAGGACCACAGACAGGCAGCACCTGTTGAGAAGTACTACACGCACACGCACATGCACACACGCACCCATACACACAGTGGCTCATTCAGGTAGTGATTACAGGTTATAATTTGTTTATTGACATGTCTCTGTTTAATATTGCTTTCGATGAGGAGAGGGAAATTGTCTGCGATCTACCGTAGATTGCACATTTCAATTTTATTATGCAGGAGAAAATAATGAGGGCTGAAATGCCTCAAACTGAGTTTGCAGAAGTGCTCGAGAATGAGACATAGAGACTGAAGGTCATTACTCCTCTAGCTCCTTGATTACTTCTGGGTTCTTTATGTTGGAACCAGAGAGATGCACTTAGAGCTTAGACAGACAGGAGTTGAACACCACACACACAAACAGACACACACACACCAATACACACACATTCACTTCTACAATCTAGGTGTGCATACACTCACCCATTCCCACTCATGCACACACCCACACTCCACCAAGTAAATCTCTCAATACAGTGCATTAGGGAAGGTTGTTAATATCAGTCACCTCAGCATTGCACACCACTGACTCCCACAGAAATATTTATGCATTCAAGTTCACGTGCCCAGGAAATCAATACATGTTTTCATGTACCGAGAGATTTTATTAAAAAACCCAATAAATTACAATTTGACATTCACAATGAATTAGATAATATTAGATTTTCCCATTGGTTATTAAGGGACACATTGCAGGTGACATTTGTATAAATCCGTGCAGGGATCATTAAGAACTTCAGAACCATTGATGAATTATCAGGAAATAAGTCTGAAATCTTGGCTTGGTTAGGTATTTGTCTCCTCAGGCTCAACACTGCACAAGGCATTACCAAACTAAGGTACCTACAGTATCAAATGTCAAGTATTTTAAGAGTGGCATGTGGCGTCCATGGAAAATACCTCACCTTGTGTTTTTAAATTCAGCACGAGAGCACATTCCAGCCATGGGTGAGGATGGATAAGGTGTCGAGAAATGTCTCTTGTTTTCTTCCTCCTCAATCATTTTAGTTGGGGACGCCCATCAGTGCCGGGACAAAATATATTATTCTAACTGTTTTAAGATGTTATCTTTCTTTAAATGAACATAGTCCTTGCGCAACAACAATATAACATTTCACCTCTCACAATAAACTGAAATGTAAGTTCCTGTAATGACTACTCAAATGGGGTAATTATTAACTTGCCAAAATACCACAGCTAGAAGATTTCCTGATAGGGTTTCACAGCAGAGAAACATACAGTTAGGTCCATATATATTTGGACTCTGGCAGAATTGTTATTTTAGCTGTTTACCATATTCAAGTTACAGTTATATAATGAATATGGGCTTAAAGTGCAGACTCTCAGCTTTAATTGGAGGGTTTAGGAATTACAGCTCTTTAATAGGTGGCCCCCTCTTTTTCAAGGTTTTAGTGGCAAAAGTGTGGCATTTGCATTTGGAAACTGTTGCTGTGAACGCACAACATACGGTCAAAGGATCTCTCAATCCAAGTGAAACAGGCCATCCTTAGGTTGCAAAAACAAAAACAAAAAAAACATCAGAGAGATAGGGGGAACATTAGGAGTGGCCAAATCCCAAACCACAAAACGGTCTGGATGTCCATGTAAGACTACCCTGGTGGATGATCACAGGATCCTTTACGTGGTAAAGAAAAACCCCTTCACAACATCCAGCCATGTGAAGAACAGTCTCCAGGAGGTAGGCATATCATTATCCAAGTCTACCATAAAGAGAAGACTTCAGAAGAGCAAATACAGAGGGTTCACCACAAGGTGCAAACCATTCATAAGTGTCAACAAGATTAGACTTTGCCAAAAAACATCTAAAAAAAAGCCAGCTCAGTTCTGGAACAGCATTCTTTGGACAGATGAAACTAAGATCAACCTGTAAAAGAATGATTGGAGAAGGCTTGGAACGGCTCATGATCCGAAGCATACCACATCATCTGTAAAACACGGTGGAGGCAGTGTGATGACATGGACATGCATGGCTTCCAATGCCACTGGGTCACTCGTGCTTATTGATGTGACAGAAAACAGAAGCAGAAGGATGAATTCTGAAGTGTTTAGAGATGGACTGTGCTCAGATTCAGGCAAATTCAGAAAAGTTGATTGGACAGCGCTTCACAGTACAGATGGACAATGACCCAAAACATACCACGAAAGCAATCCAGGAGTTAGGCAAAGAAGTGGAATATTCTGCAATGACAGAGTCAAGCACCTGATCTCACCCGATCAAGAATGCATTCCACTTGAAGACAAAACGTAAGGCAGAAACACCCACGAACAAACAACAACTGAAGACAGCTGCAGTAAAGGCCTGGCAAAGCATCACAAAGGAGGAAACCCAGCATTTAGTGATGTCCATGGGTTCCAGACTTCAGGCAGTGCCTGAGTCATTGCCTGCAAAGGATTCTCAACAAAGTATTCACAATGAAAATGTTATTTATGATTTATTTATGTTAATTTGTCCAATTACATTTGAGCCCCTGAAAACCGGGGACTGTGTATAAAAATGGTTCCAATTCCTAAACGAAGTCTGCACTTCAATTGCATCTCGATTGTTTCATTTCAAATCCATTGCGGTGGCCAAAATTATGGAAATTGCGCTTCCTACAGCATCACAGAAATTTAAATGCATCAATCAAAGACAGGGTATGTGTGTGTTTGTTTTCTTTGTGTGTGTGTGTGTGTGTGTGTGTGTGTGTGTGTGTGTGTGCGTGTGCTGTGAGCGTGTGTGTGTGTGTGTGTGCGTGCTGCGTGCGTGTGTGTGTGTGTGTGCTGCGTGCGTGTGTGTGTGTGCGTGTGTGTGTGTGTGTGTGCGTGCTGCGTGCGTGTGTGTGTGTGTGTGTGCGTGCATGCGTGCCTCCTCTCTCAGCCTCTCCATTCCTCTATTCCTCCATTCCTCCAAGTTTAAA
Organism: Nansenia antarctica; assembly: GCF_963989245.1. Lineage (NCBI taxonomy): Eukaryota > Metazoa > Chordata > Actinopteri > Argentiniformes > Microstomatidae > Nansenia > Nansenia antarctica. The sequence goes on from NC_137682.1 coordinate 19,397,124, forward strand.
CTCTGCCAGTCTTTAGTTTGTCTGTCATGTCGTGTTCTGTTCTGTTTATCAGACTCCAACATTCTCTGTTATCATGTATTCATTAGAGCTGGCATTAACGGATTAAATGTAAATGTCGAATCAGAGATTGTCTCCTTAGAGACTGTGGCACTTGAGGGTTCAGAAGGGGTGTAAAACCAGCCTCACAATCTATGAATAATTACTTTTGGGCGTAATGCAATAACAATGTGTATGTAAACAAACCACATAATCCATAATTAGATGGAATATTTTGCACCAGGCCTGACCTTAGATATCAAAACTTTACAAGAGAATACAATTAGCACCTGTGCAGTACTGTTGTAATTACTGATGCAGATTAGTTATTGTAAATATCAATTCAGTATAGCATATTCAATATGTAGAACATCACACAAACAGTAATTAGAGTAGTTCAAAATGTTTTTCCCTAATGCATATTTGTTTCTATCATGTTGACCTTTAACATTAGAACAGCCATGGGTGGGGTCATTTGTCCCTGTGAGTACATTTTAATATATACAGTATATATATATATATATCTTTGCACTCGATCACATTTCAGGACCCTCCTTTCATGACTTTTCCTATTTTGGCAGGCGAATTTACAAGGTGTCCAACTAGTGGTCGTTGTGTGTAAATAGCAGCTTGCCATTGTAAAGATGATGGTAATTTGACCCCCGAGGCGGCTCTTATAGTAGGTACAATAGGCACAGCTGTTCTAGTGTTAAGCATTTGTTTCTCTTTGACTATGCTGCTCTCTTTATACAGCATTAAGTAGAGACGTAGAGGAGGGGTTTTAATAAATGGCCAGAGATTATTATGCAAGAACTCACTCAAATCACAGTGAGGCTACTTGAGAGTGGTGAGATGACCCACTGTGAACTGTCTGTCCACACTGAGCATCCTCTATTCCTCAGATCCTCCCTCCTCTCCTGCATCTTGATAATAATAATAATAACTTTTATTTGTTTAGCACTTTTCCTGCAAATGTTGCAGCTCAAAGTGCTCCAATCATTATATAATCATAATTGAATTATTTAGTCATTTAAAGGCAATATTAAAAAGATGGGTTTTTAGTCTTGACTTGAACATGATTTGCTGAGGTTGCATCCCTAATGTAAACTGGCAGTGCATTCCACAATTTGGGTGCATAAAATGAGAATGCAGCCTCACCAAATCTCTTCTTTTGTACATGTGGTACACAGAGAAAACCAGCGTCAGAAGACCTGAGAGCTCTATTGGTTAAAACACATTGTAGAAGATCCACGGTTCCTCTATGAGTAGGAGTCGTATCTTCATATTCTTCCCCTTAGATATTCTCCTCCAATGCATGTTGAGAAGGAAGCTAGAAGAGTTGATGCAAGGAGGAAAAGAGGAAACAATATTGGGATAACTTCACAGTTACTCTCTGTCTGGGCCACCTGAGATGTGATCTGATCCATCCGTATGATTCTGTGGAACATCATCAGCCCAGAGATGAGGATAATGCATCAGGCATCGTTGTTTCATGTCTGGACAGAAGAGGCACTCTGGTGATGGATTTTGGAGAGTTAAAGGGATGAGTGAAGGAGAGAGTGGTGGTGAAGAGATGAGA
>NC_137682.1:19401238-19413738 GCF_963989245.1 Nansenia antarctica
CATTTAGGTTTCAGACATAACAGTATAAAACATTGAACATAAGGCAGTATCAGGAATGCGTAGGTGGCTGCGTTAAGTACAGAGACACTCTCTAGTACTTTCCCATTCAAGGTCCTTCAAGATTCCACTGAAGGCATCGTACGAGATCAGTTTTGCCAGGTTTAAGTCTTTTTGGAGGTTCCAAGCAAAAGAGGCAGCGTATTTGAAGGCTTTTTCACCCAGCTCTGTGCGAACACGAGGAACAAGCAACTGCAGAAACTTCAACCCTGATCCTGTAATGCCTCCTGGTCCTATCACCTACCCAGGCACTAAACCACCTGACACCTCCTGATTCACCTCCTGCCCCGGGGGAAACAGGCCTTGAATTGGTTCAATCAGGATCATGATTTGATGGAATGAGGGTCGTTATTGGTTGAATCATTGGTTGAATGAGGTGGTTTAAGTGTATGACATGAGTGAATGCCTGCGGACACTGTGGCACTTCAGGACACATCAGGGTTGGCAAGAGCTTGCTCTTCTACTCTGGTGTTGAAAATTAGAGGGAAGGGGGGTATTGATCAAACCCACAGTCAGTGTGTGTGTGTGTGTGTGTGTGTGTGTGTGCGTGTGTGCGTGTGTGTGTGTGTGTGTGTGTGTGCGTGTGTGTGTGTGCGTGTGCGTGCGTGCGTGCGTTTGTGTGCACATGCTGTTCAATGTGTGAGCAAATGATTTGCACAGCACAGTAAAGTCAGGTTAAAGTGTAGGCGACCAGTGCCACTATAAACCAGTCCTTCAGTGAAGGTCATTAAGATTGTCACTGAGTACATCTATCCTGACCTTCCATTTTCATACCTTCATATCAGAACAAATATGTACCATACGGTCTGTGTCCTTACAGTACCGCCCCCTTGTGATAGTGAACATGGAAAAACATGTGCAGTATTCAATGGCATGAGGCAACAATACCGTAAGTACATTATAGTGTTACAGTGGACAGTGTTATTTATTTATTTTGGCACCATTAGACATAGTACTTCATTAACTGATAGTGTGGTTCTATTCAAGATAAAAGGCAGTGAATACTGACTGAAAGGCCACGGATGAAAGAGAGGAAATGGACACTTGGGATCACAAAGAGTCCAATTAAAACCCCCCTGATTGAGTTTCACATTGTGCAAGGCTGAATGCAATGACTAACAGTTATTCTTCATCACTAGCCCCTCAACAAAGAAGCGATGGGAGGGGGTGAATTTCAGTGTGTCCACTCGGGGAAAAAATAGGATAGAAGTTAGCTACGCAGGTTCCTGGATACATCTGTGTCACGCCAGTTCTTTGTTCTCCTGGAGCTGACCTGTTTCATTCACTCTTATGCCAACCTTGCTCAACACCGTTGAGCAGACTAAATCAATGGGAATAGGACCAGGAAATGAAACGTGGTCTATTTTTAGTAAAGCAAACTCAATGGGAGAAAAAAAAAACACTGCTCTTCCTTACTGTATATGGCACTTTTGATCAACTTTCCCAGCCAGGCGAAGCAATGTATTATCGGTTCTATCCCCTCTCTCACACAAACTCGAAACAATGTGCTTTATTCCATTACACTGTAAATCCAATCTCATGCTTCACGGTCTGAGGATGAGAGGATGAGAGGAGGAGAGGAGGAGAGGAGGAGAGGAGGAGAGGAGGAGAGGAGAACGAATGAGGCAATGGAGCAGGAGAATGTTGACACAAATCCCACAATCCCTAGGGTGGCACCAGTGGGGCCGCTGGGGCTCAAATCAGGGATTCAGAGTAATTAGCCAATCAATTAATTATTAGGAGCTAGAGTGGTTATTTAGGAAAGAAAGGCATGTGTGGTCCTATTTCTGAATCAGAGTGATATATTTTTATTGGGATAAAGGTAAATATATATAAATATATATAAACAAAATATATCCATCTTTGTTTGAAACCAACACACTGATAGATAATCTGATGGATAACGACCGCTAATGTAGTCTAATTAACGGTCATTTAATAGAATACCTGTGCGGCGGAGTGATACATTATAGTTAAAAGTCCCAGTGCTGTTATACTGTATGTGTGTCATGGAATGCCTCTTGTCCAATCAAATTACTTGGTCGGAACTAACTGTATAAATGCAAATACAGAGCCATAGATGCAGTCCCTGGGGTCACGTGAGAGAAACTGCCCAGTGACAACCATTCTAAGCTGGGACAATCTGAAAACCTACACAAACCTCTGCCTTGTCTATAAAACCATCCACAATTTAGCCCCACCACCACTTAACACCTTCATCTCACGACCAGGAAGTACAGCACGCACCACAAGGGGTGTCACCAGAGGGGACTGCACCATCCCATTTAGGAGGAGTGCCTTTAGTCAGTCTGCCTGGTCAGTTAGAGGGGCACGTGAATGGAACCTGATTCCAGGGCACCTCAAATAATTAGGCACCTTTAAATCATTTAGAAAGCACCTAAAACAGTGGATGATCAACACACACACCTGCCAACATTGAAATGTCCTGTCCTATACCTGTATGTCATGTGACATGCCTGTCTGTGTACCGCCTAACATGTCTTACCTGTACAGTCTGTGTGCTTGTTTTTAGTCTGCTTACCGTGCGTATATGTTGCTTGCTTTTAGTCTGCTTACCGAATATGTACCCTCCTTTTAACCGCCTATGATTAATGTATGCTCTTTTAACCCCCTATGTTATGCCCTTAAGCTAAATGCTTGTCCTGTCTACTTTTTTGTGCCTAGGTCTACCTATATTTTATCTTTTAAATGTACTTTTCTCCTCCAGGGAGCCATATAAAACATCATGGCATAGGGACTGCGGATGAAAACTAGCTTTCGGGCTTATTTTTGTTTTATTAATATGCACTGTCCCTTGAATAAATAAATGAATCTGAATCTGAATGACGCAGCAGGGTAATTGTCCATGTTCTTCAGCATCTATCAAGTGTTCAAGTTGTATTGGCTTCTCATAAACAGTCAATAATGAATTCCAAAACAATGAATACAACATTTTGGCCATTCTAACCAATAGAAACCATATTGGGCAAGTAGATATTCAAAGCCCCCTCTTCAATTAATCAGTGTTTGTCAAACAGTTTGCTTGTTGAAATAACCAGCCTCACAAGTACTATGGCTATATGACCTTCCTCTCTCTCGTGTTGACTCTCCCCAAAATCGGATGAATACCTGAACGAATGGATTGGATATGAATGAATATTTGATGGGTTACGTCCACAGCAAATCAACGCAACACCCTTAGAAAATAGAGAATGGAAAATAGGAAATAGAGAATGGCCCAAAAACCATCTTGTCCATCCATCCTGTCCAACCCAATATCCACACACAGTGGCACCAAGCTGGCATTATTAGGAATGTGCCACACACACACACACACACACACACACACACACACTCATAATGCCATTACCATTGCCCAGGGCACCGAGGCAGCGGATATTTGATTTAGAGTAGTGTGTTAAAGCCAGCTCATCACATATAAGAGTTATTATATCATAAAACGAACACTGTTTCCTATGGGATGTTGACAGTCATCCAGTGACTAACCCAACCCCTCTCTGAGCTTAATGACCAGTCGTGATTCCCTGACTCTAACTCTGTCACACATAGTTTTGCTGCTTTACAGCCAACGGTCTAGATATGTCCTGTGGGTTGAAATGGGTTTTCGGAGACTTGAGACACAATTCATTTTATTTTATAGTACTGAAAGTACAAGTACTGCCCATAAGCAATTACAATGGTCTGTCTCTGGTTACAATGCGTTATTTATCACTGCATATTTCTCACTCTCACACATCTTTTCTTTTCTGCCCAGTAGGTTTTCTTCCTTGTAAAAAAAAAAAAAAAAAGCTTTCACTCCATTTCCTGGTACTGTATGATGTCTTCAAGTTTCAACATTTCAAGTCTATTTGCCATTACATCATATATAAGTATACAATACAACAAAATGCCTGAGGCAGAGCAGCTCCACAACATCACAAATCAACATCAACAATACAGTAGAATAAGTCCTAAAAAGTCTCCTGTGTTCTAGTGGTACTGAGAGATGCTGACATGTTGAGTCTGGATGATAGTAAACCATTCAGGATACCCCTTGGTCTCTTGTCCTCGTGTCTTCAAATGCTTGTGCCTTTGGTCTGTGATGAAGGCACATCGCTCCACACATGACTGTCCCTGGACAGTTTGCATTGTGTATCCTGACCGTCTTTCATCCTATCCAAAGACACAGTTCAAAGATGGACGAGGAATGGTGGAATGACTTGACTGTCAGTTAAAGAAAAGAAAAGAGTAAAAAGCAAAGTCAAAGTCAGCAAAAATTATCTTGCTTCTGCCAAAGTTCTGCCAAAATGTTCGAGAACCAGTCGACTGTGTTATTTTGGACTGTTCCAGTTGTGTCAGGTTAAAACAGCTGATATTCCATTGTTCATGTGTCCCTGTTTACCAGCCCGACACAGCTACGCACCCCCGTGTAGGACTACGAGATTAGGGACACGGGGTACGTGAAACTCTGAGGTAACTTAAGGGACACAACACAACAACGACACACTCTACTTCCTCTCGCTCCTCGCCCGTCTGGTCCCTTCTTCGACCCCAGACGGAGAACTGCCAGTAATTAAAATTAATTAACTTGTCTGTCGGGCGGCAAAAAGCAATTATCCGAGCACACTCTTGCTTGTCAACAAAGCGCTTGCCGAGTGAGAGGTATGGGCAGCTTGTTAAAGTGCCAGGTCCAGTTGGCCTCTGCCTGAGACCCAAAGAGATGATGGATGTCGGGTCTCCAAACGGTGCCATGTTTTTAATGAGTTCCACCACCATACTGCTGGCTCATTATTTTAAAAAGAACACATAAAAGATGTTATTGAAGTTGATAAGAGATGATCATATCCCGGTAATGACTATGATTATTATCAGTTTAGTGCCGGGTTGGTTTTGTGTTGTTGCTGTTGTTGGTGTTGTTTAAATTGGGTTGTGTGTTTCTCGAAAAGTAGAAGATAGAGTTGTGCGGGTACAGGAGACATCAAACTATTCATTGTGTTTAGTCCGTATGGTACACTATGTGGACTGTCTGGCACTTTAACAAGCTGCCCATACAGCACCTCTCACAAGGTAAGTGCTTTGTTGACAAGCAAGTGTTACATTTCTCTGAATCTAAATCTGTCAGACTGCATTGTGAACATTTTCGGGAAAACTCAGCAGGCCCTAAAAACACATAAATCAACATTTGCAAAACTCTAGAGATACACAGGCGTTGTAGCGAGAAGCCCAATCTTGATTTGCAGTCCACACCTACTCAGGGAGCACCATGTTCTACATCACTGTGTGTGTGTGTGTGTGTGTGTGTGTGTGTGTGTGTGTGTGTGTGTGTGTGTGTGTGTGTGTGTGTGTGGCCGTGTGCGTGTGCGTGTGCGTGTGCGTGTGTGTGTGTGTGTGGCCGTGTACGTGTGTGCGTGTGCGTGTGTGTACGTGCGTGCGTACCTGCGTACGTGCGTGTGTGCCGGCATGTACATGTTCTGTTGGGGGTGTGTGTGTGTGCAATCCCTCTGACACTGAGCACACAGGGTTATGAGTGTGCGGGGTAGACACAATAAACAGCCAGTGAGACGAGCTCTGTGTGAGGAGAGGCCAGGGAAGTCTCCCTGAAACACAAGATGGTGTTGAGAGGAACAAATTGCCTTCTGGTGAGTTGGGAGGGGAAGATTAATGGAGAATATCCACTGTGTCCTTGTTACAAAACAAAACATTAACACTATGTGGTCTGTCTCTCCAGCATAAAGTGATGCACAATGAGGGATGTTGGTTTCAACACAATGAGGGATGTTGGTTTCAACACCCCTATGGCGTATGTTCTGGTGGAGGTAGGAATCCAAGGATGGTCTCATTGTAATTAGAATGAGCGCCGTCCACCAACTTTGACCTCCACCAGCCTCCACTGACTGGTGTACTGAGAAAGTCAATATGCTCACCTGACTGATTCATCGATTTCCAGGTGTTCAGGAAATACAGTATTTGTGTCTGGATTGTACATTATTATCGGAATCGATGTAAGCAGTATCCCCAGATTCTGTTCCTATTTGGTGCTTGTCGCCACGGCTAACTTTCGCTAACCGTCAGACAGGATAGCCACGCGAATAAATTGCCCTCCGAAACTTTCCCCCGTCGCTTTTGACGTTAATTAATTCAAGGTAATTTAAAGAGTGTCTGTAGGGGCCGAGACCTCCCGCCTCCAACGATTCAGCCGTGATTGAATTTCACAAAGTTCATCTCTCTCCGTCCCAAAACTTTTTTCCAGTTCACTAACGCTGACCGAATAAAATCCCCCCTTCCAAAAACTCAAGCGATCAGCCGTATTCCTGTTCCTATCCATCATGGAGGAAGCAGAGGAGGACAGTGACAAATACAGTCGGCCCGTATCTCAGCAGAAGAGAGAAAGATGACCCCGTGGACTCATTTCATTATCTCCTTCTGTCCATCCATTCTCTGGCTGCCGGGGCCTGACTAGGTCCTGAGACCCACTCCATCACACACCTCACAGCAGCCCCCAGTGGCCCCAGTGGCCCGCGGACAGACCCTGTCATGGAATGAAGATGGATAAGACTACGATGATGTCATAGGAGACACCAGGAAGTAAACAAGTATCACCCTGATGATTTTTTTTGCTGACCTCTGTAAATACTGTGGCACAGTTGAGACAACAAGGAAGAGGTCGGTTCAAGCAGTTCGATTCACTTTGTCAACCCCCCCCCCCCAGTACAGAAATAATTGTATGGTGACAGTTCTGATATCATTGTCCAATCATTCTTCCTATGGACTGTATCTTTTAAACTGGACGTTCTGGAGCTCAGGGTGCTACAGGGTCGCCTACCCGGTGACCGCAGGGGCACAGAAAGCCTGAGTAAATGTGAGGAATCACTTGGCCTCGCCGCCTCCAGTGTAGCGTGAGACGCCTCATTGACTACCCGGGGTGAAGGATGACTGCAGAGTTTCACAGTTGGGCAGCCGCCTCCCGCCCTCGCCTCCTCCCTCATCCCGCGTTCCTTCTTTGACTCCTCACCTCCTCCTCGCTCTCTCTCTTCTTTTTCTTACCTAGCAACCCTGACCCCATCACTCGCACATCCCCTGAGAAGTCTGTCTGGGCTGATGGAGTCAGTCCTGGTGTTGTGTGTGTGTGTGTGTGTGTGTGTGTGTGTGTGTGTGTGTGTGTGTGGGTGTGTGTGTGTGTGTGTGTGTGTGTGTGTGTCTGTCTGTGTGTGTGTGTGTGTGTGTGTGTCGGTGTGAGAGTGTGTGTGTGTGTGTGTGTGTGTGTGTGGTGTGTGTGTGTGTGGTGTCTGTGTGTTTGTTTTAGGGCTCCCGTTGGGTCTGGGCTGACCTGAGGCCTGTGTATCACCAGTTTAATAACATGATGGATGGGCTGTTTGTGAGAATGAGATCGGGGAGTTCTGTTGCTGTTGTGGTGGCGGAAGTAGAGCACAGATCTATGAATGGCAGAGGGTTATACACACACACACACACACACACACACACACTCGGGTCCTCTGTGGCTCAGTTGGTGGAGCACTGCGATAACAACGCTTAAGTTGTGGGTTGGATTCCCGGTCAGCTAAATGGCATAATATGATTATATTATTCCACACTCCGTAGTAAATACACCAACTGCAACAGGATATTGGTGAGCAGATATCTCAAAGCACTGCACCAATTCTAACCCCCTTCATCACCCAGCACCAGACGTGCACACATTCTACCCACTCCTCCCAGCGACACACAGTCAACACAGTTGGACCAGGTGAAGGAAGGGAGGGTGTGAGAGTGGGAGGGAGGGAGGGGGGGTGGGCGAGATTGGCGGGGGAGCGGGGGTTGAGTGAGAGTGGGTGGGTGGGGGCGGGGGAGGGAGGGAGCAAGCGAGGTAGGGAGGGAGGGAGGGAGGGTGGGTGGCAGAGAGTCCTGTCCTGGACTGGATTTTTGGTGTCAGTTGCCTGGCAACTCCAGTTCATTAGGCTGACTACAGCAGTCAGGGATGTGTGCAGTTTAAGGAGAGGGACTGAGGAGGCCACACACACACACGCACATGCACACGCACACGCACACGCACACACACACACACACACACACACACACACATAGGGAGGCAAAAGAGGCTGGGGGGGACACTTGAATGCCATTGGGTCTGCTTCACTCCAAAGCCCTCCTCCATGGCCTGATGCACTAATGACCATCCATCACTAAGCCCATTTAGCTGATGACTCATTTAAGGCTGCGCATTGTGGCTCTAATGAATTTCACTCTTAGCCGAGGAGGTAAAGAATTCTTTGAGGAGAAGAACCTCTAACGAGAGAGTATTGTATTGAAATCAGATTACGTTTTTTTGCCTGGCTGCATGGAATCAAATCCTGTAGCAAGGCTGCTGGTATTTGAGAGACACATATGACAGCAACAGGAGGTATAAATGTAGCGTCCCTCATAACTTCATTATTCGGGCGATTTAATTAACAGTATTTTTTATTTATTTATTCTTTATTTTAATTGCTTGCATGGCTATGGTGTTCAGGTCAGCTGAGAGCGCCTCATCATAAATATGAATTGGGGAAAGAACAGGAAAGTCCCATATGAAAGAAAAAATAAGTAATATTAATTACCTCGAGACAGTGTTCCATTTCAATCATCCACAACCTGCCCAGGTATACGTCTATCAAATAGAATTGCCAAGACCGCAAAAGAAACAGTTTGTATTGTGTGCATCTTGACTGTTTGTGTACCTTGTGTGACAAATCAATCACCTATGTCCTATATGTCCTGTCCTTGGCCCGATGCCAAGTCAAGGTTTGGACAAAGAGCAGCAAAGACTCTTTGAAGACTGTTTACATTGTTTTTGATGGTGCACAAGGTATTTCTTCATTCTGTAAGCCTACATTTAGTTTCAATATAGCTTTAGGCCAGAAATTCACTGATTAAAATAAACTATTGTTTTTGCAATGTGATTTTTTATTTTATTTTTACAACAAAAACCCTCAATAACAAGTGCAATGCATACACAATTGTCTCAATAGTCTACATTGTTTATGTCTCATCAAATTTTGCACAGTATATGTTGAGATGTTGAAGAACTGATCCAATGTGTTGTTTGGCAGAGATATATAGAGTTTCAGGGTGTAACTGGCCTTCTTATTTGAAATTCTCAAAAACGGAAATGAAATATTCAATTTCTACTGTGTATTTAGTCACATTACAGTAATTTGGTCATATCTATGTTCGTTTTTTTAACATCTCACAGGTCTCAGCTTTCACCAGGTACCAAATTTAGCAAATTTGACCATGTAGTTTTGGAGATATGAAGCCGTTAATCAGACCGGTCTAATTAAATCGGGAACACCAAGGATGGGGGGGCAAACATGAACACAACCGGAGGGTTAAATACACATCTCGAATGATACAAAGTGTATTGTAAAAAGCCTCTTAACAGTCATGTTGTTGTTTATGCCGTGTTGTTTATGGTCAGCACGGAATAATCGGCCACCAAACTACAGTCTACCTGCCGCACAGCTGTGCGCCACTGCCACGTCTCGCACAGCGGCGATGCTGGAACATTTAATTTATAGTCGGCATAGTGGGGGCGCACTCTTCCTTCACTCCTATTAAAACCTTGGAACCCGGTGTGTGTGTAGCGGGGGAGCGCTTGCTTGCTTGGGACGCAGCAACTCACGGTGCAACGTACACTGGAAAAGCTTCTCTCTCCAACTATATCATTCTAATAAATCAGTTGTAACAAAGTTTCCAGGCTTCGCTTTGAGTCCCGGTCCCCCTTCTGAGTGACTGGAGCCTATTGTCTGTCTGTGCGGTGTCCGGTGTCACACAGTGCGTTAAGGAGACGCAGGGACAAACAGACACCACTCTGGGGATACGGCAGAGAGCCACCGAGAGATCTACGCAGAGACAGATACGGAGTTTACCGTGATTTGACTGGAGTTGTGGATAGAGCGCGTCTAACTGGGAATTATTACTTTACCTTTTACCTTTTCTTTTGCGTTTTTCTCTGAGCAACTCTCTCCCTCTCTGACTGGTTAAGACTTGCAGCTTCATTCCAACTAGATGAACAACGGGAGGAGTTGGACATTTAAACTGGTGAGTTGCGCGTTCGTTGTTTACGATTCTAACTCCGACGTGTCGCGTCGAAACTCATTGTCGCACCGTAATTATGATAATGTGTTATGTTTTATATATTTTTTTAAATGTTGACATTTTTGAGTTAGTAATTCATAAAATACAAAGGTTCCATCTCACAAAACATAATGGAATGTAAAAACGTTGACGCTCAATATCTCTGAACTGCCCTAAACGGAGACACATAGGCTATTATATATTTTTCACAACCATATTTTTTTTATGCAAGACCTTTGAGAGAGGACACACTGAACCACTTCGTTTTTAGAGTAGCCTTTTAATGTCCTAGGTATTTTGTCATTACCTGTTCTATAGACCTAATGTTTCTGTGCACACAGAACACAGAAATGGGACACATCATTATCTAATTACAACAATACTGGTCTGCTCGTGTTATTTCTAGGAGAGTGGAAATAACCCGCTGCTAAAGTTGGCGTCATGTTTTTGTTAGTTTTATTGTACCGCTTGGGGGTGCTAAAGAGACAGAGAGAGACTCGCCTCAGACGCACTTCACTACATTGCACGCCGCGCACATCAATATACTGTAAAATATAATTGATATCTGCATTTATATTTTGTGATAATAATGTCTCGTTTTCTCTGTATCTCGTGGTCTCTTGTTGTTGAATGACTGTTGATTTCGTCATATAATGTTCTTCTAGCCTCAGTCACCATCTATATTACATAGAGTTTATTACAGGACAGGTGCTTAAAAGCAAGACCGTTATCATTAATCCCCAAGAATTGATGCTGTATTTCACACCTTTGGTTTGAGATAGATTATATTGATTGATTATAGCGTGTACGGCAATCCTTATTAGAATCACAGCCCGGTTTGATCCTAAATGACAGTAAACCAATTGACTATAAAGCATATAATGTGTGCTGTTCATTTGGAAGTTCTACCAGGTCAGTTGATATAGGCTCCAGTCAGAGATATAACCTATAGTTGGGTGTAGGGATCCGTCTTCATCCCTCTAGGTGCCTTGGGGCACTTTAGGATTGGCACTTTTGCTGTGTGAACACATTTTGTTTTGTTTTGTTTTGCCACTGCTGTCCTCAGTAAACACTTCAATCCATTCTAATTCAACACTATAGATTATAGAATGTGTAGACCACAGACCTCAAGATATTAACCTTTAACCATAGCATGACGGGCATTCATGTGTATGCTTAATGTGTATGCATAAATGGCAATAAACGTTATCTCCATCTCCATCTCCATCTCCATACTGAGACGAAATTCACTCACTGTCCTCACCAAAATTATGAGATATTTACTTCAACAAAATGCTCGGTTCCATGTCAGGTGTCCCTTCAAGTAGTCAGCTTCAATAGTGAGTTTAGAGGACTCAAATACAATCTCAATCATCTGTTGAAAAGAACTGAACGAAAAATATAAAAGTATCTTGAAATTAATGTGAACCAGCAGTTATGTAAAGCAATAAATGTAAAGACGTATCAGAGTTAGTTTGAGCTCTCTCTTCACAAGCTCATCACAGCCGTTCACAACCTTCACAGCCCTTTAGGGCACCCTAGATGGAAGTGATTGAAGAATCCTGAAAGTGATGAAAAAAAATCGATCACGCTGAATGGTGAAGGACTACAGCTGCAGCAGGCTTATTAGGAGACTTATTAGGAGACGTATTTACAAACCTCTGTGTTCTCTGCCTGCCGAGAGCATTCAAGCACTTTCAAAGAATGTGTTGGCCTTGTAAAATCACAACTCTCAAATGTTGTTCTCCTTTCTAAGGTACTGTAATGCATTGTAATAACAGCCATTTTCACTTGATGGATGCCTAAGGTGCCTAATGACTTTTGGAGCTTTCAAGCAACTGTGATAAACAGCGTTACTCTGGCTTTAGTGTCAACGTGACGCTGTGCTGTCCTCTCCCACTGTGAGGCCCCGTGGAAAAGAGTGACCCCCATCCAGATGGTAAAATTACTTTGAGACTTTGGCAGAAGAGAAAGTTCTCTAGAGTTCACCCCTCTCCAAAGGCCCTGGTGGCTGAAATCCCTGAAGACACAGAGAAGAGAGAGAGAGAGAGAGGGAGAGAGAGAGAGAGAGAAGGGAGGAGAGAGAGAGGGGGGGGGGGGTAGCGAGGTTGAGGGATGGGAGAGAAAGTGCTGAATCGAGAAATGATCTGATGTGATGCCTCTCGGCAAAGTTACTGGTTTGTATTACAGCTGGAGAAAAAAACACACAATTCTGCACTGGAAATAACCTTCAAACCCTCCTGAGCGCCGTCACATAGATAACCACTTAAGGGTGAATTGTTAGAGATAAACGCATAGGAGCTTAAAACAGCCGTACGCTCTCAGCTCAT
>NC_137682.1:19418738-19423738 GCF_963989245.1 Nansenia antarctica
CCAAGCCAGAGAGGGTCTTACTTGATGAGCGGGAAGATTATAATATAGAGCGTCCTTTAATCTTTAGCTAATGAAAACATTTATCTCCACGCTTGAAATTATTATGAAGGAGTAATTAAAGGGATAACAGGAAAAAAAATGTGACTTGTGGAATTTATATACACCAAGTTGTATGGTGTGGGTTCTCAGTTAAAAGATGTGACATCAAAGAAAGAAATAAAGACTTAAAATAAGGAATTGTTTTAAGTGAACCCGGGTTTGAAAGGATCAGAACGATAAAGCCCTTCTGTTGGCGGAGTGGTCAAGCGGTGAATTGAGAAGGGGCCAGAGAGGAAGAGAGATGGAGCGAAAGATCAAAAGAGAAAGAGAGAGGTTGTCGAGAAACAGAGGAAATGGAGCAAGCAGATGATACAAAATGAAAAGTAAAAAAGAAAAAAGAGAGAAAAGAGAGAAATATCCATTCCATTCCAAGGGAGAAAGAGGACAAAGATGATTGAGAGTGAAAGAAGAGAGAGAGAAAGATAGAAGAGAGAGATAGAGATAGAAGAGAGAGATAGATAGAGAGAAGAGAGAGATAGAGAGAACGTAAGTGACCGGATGAGAGACATGGCATGATGTAGGCCAAGGTGTTCCTCTCCACAAGAAATGGAGAAGGGGAGGAGAAACAGAGAAAGAGGTGTGTGTGTGTGTGTTTTTAATGAGAAGCCTAGGCCCAGTTCTCACATACGTCTTGTTTAAACACAGTTTTCCCCCCCGAAAACACACACACACACACACGCACACACACACACACACACACACACACACACACACACACACACACACACACACACACACAGGACATTTCCCTATACCACTATACCACACACATTGTTCTCCACATGCACCCCACACCACACACACGCTCCAGACAGGGGCTCCCATGAGTCATGCCCTTTATCCGTCTGTGTCTGCAATGTGTGTGTGTGTGTGTGTGTGTGTGTGTGTGTGTGTGTGTTCCACAGACACAATGCTGTCTCAGTTCTAAAGGTGAACCACACGCAGGATATGGGGATCTAGCCTTCGGCCATAACAACACATGCTTTTTATTCTAGCCCTGAATGAACAGGCGTGGCGGAAGAATGACTTCTCATTAAGACGCCCATATGGCTGGATGTTTGGATAGCGGAGAACCACACTGCCACAGCTCACGTTGTCTTCCTGGATATAGTATATATGTAGGATTACTGTGTCGCATTCAAGAAAAAGTGAAGAGCTCATTTAGAGTTGAACGCTAACACTGGTTCGTTTCATGGGAGAGTTGCACCCGCAACAGTGCAACCCACTCTGTGTAATAGTTCGCTAGGGCTATTATAATGTCTAGCCATGTATTGTGTTCAAAAGACAATTCAGTCCCACGAGAAGATGTAAATATCACCCTGCCTGTGCCCTGAAAGACAGTTGAGAAACTCGAGCGTTATGGAGCTAGGAGTATCGTTCTTTGACGGATACTATTAGTTACCGGCGCATCAGTGCCGATTTTGCCAGCTGGTGTTGAAACAAGAGAATGTGATCCCTCTCTCCGATGCTCCGTCTATTGTGTTGCTGAATCCCCCCCGGGGACCTGAACATATACTGTAGTTGCCTTCAAGAGCTGACTCTCCTCTCCTCTCCTCCTACCTGTTCTGTGTTGTCTAGGCAAGACTGGAAGGGGATTATTGTAGAGTCTTTGTGAAGCACTCTGCAGTTTCCCTCGCTGACTTTGCTGGAAGTGGAATTGTGTCTACGCAACACGCACGCACACACACACACACACACACACACACACATACACCACACGCACGCACGCACACACTCACACACACACACACACACACACACACACACACACACACACACACATGCACGCACGCACACACACACACACACCACACACACACACACACACACGCACACACACTCGCACACACACACACACTCTGACTGAGGGGTCGCAGCGGGAGCTGGGGTGTGTTTGACAGGTGAACCAGCAGCAAACCCCCGGGCAACAGAGGACTCAGTCTGAGTTCTGACAGGACAGAGAGAGAGAGGGAGGGGCTGGAAAAATAAAGAGAGAGAGAAAGAGAGAGAGAGAGGGAGAGAATGGCAGGGTGGAGTTAGCCTAAGAGAGAGAGAAAGATTGCGAGAGAGACAGAGAGAGGAAGAGAGAGAGAGGGGGGGAGAGGTGGAAAAACAGAGAGAGAGAGAGAGAGACAGAGAGAGACAGAGAGAGAGGGGGGGAGATGGAAAAACTGAGAGAGAGAGAGAGAGAGAGAGAAAAAGAGAGAGAGAGAGGAAGAGAGAGAGAGAGAGAGAGAAGGGCAGGGTGGAGTTCACCTAAGAGAGAGTGAGAGGAAGATTGCGAGAGACAAAAAGTATAGGGTGTGGGGCAGAGGCGAGGCAGAGCAACAGTAAACACATCGCTCTGTTGATTATGGAACAGATTCACCCAAAGATCCCAGCATGCTCAACTCTCATCTCACTGGCTGTTGGGGGCCTTCCTCAACCCCATTCCCGTTGATGATGTATACGTAGCATTATTTATAGTCAGCATATTTGTTTACCCATCGGTCTCTCTGTCTGGATCGCGCCTCTCCTGAGGTCACACGGCTGGCTTAGAGCGGAAAGGTCCGGAAAGACTAGCTCGGGTTTCAGCTGAGACGCTTCCCAGAGATGGTTCTAGTCCTCCACCCTGCTGGGGAGGGCAAGGCTCGGGGGCAGGCTAGCCCACAGACAGGGCAACTTGTTGGGCTACTGTGACCCCCACCGCTGACCCCCCTCACCAAGGACGTAACCGTGGAAGTAACTTACACCTCAAGAATCCCGAATCAAATCTGGTTTCCAGATTTTGCCGTGACTAAACATTTCGCTTTGAGCATTTTTTTGCTTTGAGCAATCAATGACGCAATGTTTGATCGCGTGACATATGCAGTATACAGACGCCCACGCTGAGACTCAGAACTCCGCTGAGAGTTCAAAGGTCAAGTAAACAAGCCTTCTTCTTGAAGCTTGCAGGAAGGATGTCGTTTTTTTCCCCCTCAGAAACATCTGCATAGCCGGTGGAATTCGTTCTCGGTACAGCATATTGATCTCTGTAGCACACGAATGACAAAAACAAAGAAGTGCACAATAGACAACATCAGACAACAAAATCAAATAAATAGACAACAACAGACAATCGTATGCATGTGGGTTATGACAGTGAGGAGGGGGCTAGAGGGAGGCGTTCAGAGTCCTGATGGGGGGAAAAGCTGTTGATGAACCGTTTTGTGGACAATGACTTGTAGCGCCTCCGTGAGGGGAGGAGCTGGAAGAGGTGATGAGCAGGATGTGAGGGGTCAGAGATGATCTTCTTTGCCCGTTTTACAGTTCTGTGGGTGTGCAGAGATTCAACTGAGGGGAGTGGTTTGCCTATGATATGACCCGATCGTTAGTAGTAGCATGGGACGGGAAACCTTCAGCGGATGACCACTTCCTGTCAACCTGGGGGGGGCTTTGTTCTCCGGGACACCAGAGGGCATTATTGCAGTGCTGGCGTTGCCTCTAAAAATAGTGCCCCTGCCCCCCCCCCCCCTCCCTAACCTGCAGTGGCTAGAAGAGGGGAAAGAGGGGAGAGACGGGAGAGAGGGGGGGGTGATGTGTGTTTTTGACTTGTTAACATCTTTGTATTGACTTTTGGAAAAGCAGAGGGGGGAAGTGTTAAGGGTTAGTGCTGTTCAATCAATTCACGCTCGTGTGTCAGAGAGACCGGATGCTAGTCTCTACGCATCTTATTCTCGTCTCCCCGTCGGGGGTGGGGTAGGGGGGGGGGGTTGGTGAATCATACCACTTTGCTAAAGGGCACTTTTCATTTTTATTCAGGAAGTGATAATGACAAGTTATCGACTCTAGTCATGGAGTAGAGTTGCAGGCAGTAGATGAAGCTTGCGAAAGCACTCTTGGACAGTACACAGCAGACCACCCCCACCCCTCTCTTTCTCTCTCATACACATCTACACACATACACACACACACACACAAAAACAATTTAGAACTCTCTATCACATTCACTCTCTCTCTCACTTTCTCTCTCTCTTTCTCTCTCTCTCTCTCTCTCTCTCACTCTCTCTCTGTCATGTGTAACCTTTTGTGTCAGGTTGTTGTGTGGGCCTAACACTACTGGGAGTCACAAAGTTACGCCAGCGAAAAGAGCCCTGAAGCAGCTAAACATCCACGAGTTCACTCAAGTTCCCTCACCTCCGTGCAGACAAGGAGACAAGCCTGTCATTGTCATCAGCAGAGCTTACCTATTCTCCCTGTCTCACGCCCCTAAGTCATATATCATTATCTCAATTATCATTTATTCACAGGGGTAAATATAGGTTTCATTTTGGCCTTGTACCCAGTGAGCCATTCATGATTCCAGGTAATTGATAGCTTTGTCTGTGTCTGTGTCTCTCTGTGTTAGCCCATTCAGCGCCCAGTTAGGAGAGGTTCAAGGCTTATTGTCTGGTTTGAATTAGCACTTTTCAAGTTCACCTTCCCCCATTTTTCTTTGACTTTGATTTGTGTCGCTTTTTTTGCTTGTTTAATTCTAACCTCTGTTATTTCTCAACCGCTTCCTCCTCTGAAATGAGACAAATCAAAAAGTCAAAGCTTATTACTTTTTAACCGAAGTAGTTATAGTTGCTGTTAAACAATATCCCTCCGAAGGCAGTGTTGCCTTAGTCATGAATAATGTTGAGTAGTGTTACCAGGCTGGGCTGTTAATCAAGGTGACGGAGCTCGGGGGGATAATTAGGGTGAACATGGTAGAAAGGGTGATAATTGGAGTTGCGTTCACAAGAGCTGCCTTTGTACCAGAACCGTAGTGGCAGAACTTTCCCTAGAAACAATTAGGAAGCTTGTTCTGTTATTTCTGCTTCGGTAATCAGTGTCAGGGTGTGTGTGTGTGTGTGTGTGTGTGTGTGTGTGTGTGTGTGTATGTGTGTGTGTGTGTGTGT
>NC_137682.1:19428738-19431238 GCF_963989245.1 Nansenia antarctica
ATATTTGGAGCACTCTCATTTAGTTCAATTAGAGACACAATGTTTCATGTTGCTACTGTTGTCACAACCCTGCCCTGAAGACAATTAGTTAGTCTGCTGTTAAAAAACATGAACATCTTCAGCACATTCACAGTGTGTTAATTGTATTCTTTTAATAGGGTAAATGAGGGTATGAGGCTATGATTATTATGAGCTGGAAGTTCATACCATGCTCTCTAATCACGGGGAGTCCTCACCAGACTCACTGCCAGGAAGTGTGTGTGTGTGTGTGTGTGTGTGTGTGTGTGTGTGTGTGTGTGTGTGTGCGCGTGTGCATGTGTGCGTGTGCGTGTGTGCGTGTGTGTGCGTGTGTGTGTGTGTGTGTCTGTCTTTGATCTGCGGGTCGTACGTATCTCTGTCTGTGACGTGTCCTCCTGTCTTTGTCTGTGTCCTTATGACGCTGCTGGTGGTTTAATACTCTTACCCTACAGTAGATTAAAGGTTTAGTCCAACCTGCTCATCTGAGGCTGCAGGTGTCTGGGGGGGTGTATCATTGATTGGACAAAGCAGACTGAGACAGAGAGTGTGGCAGTAAGGCGTCGAAATGAAATCTAATTAGAAAGGCTGCCGTGTGAACCGCCTTAGGGAAGGGCATTAATAACGACGCGCATCGACATCTAGAAGGATTTCTGTGCCCCTGATTCATTTTGAGAACACTTTAACATTTGATAGATCTCTCTCATGCCTCTCTCTGTTCACAACATCTGACAATGAATGAAATGTCATTATTTTCCACTTTGCTGTCCATTGATCTTATGGATTCATAATAACTTTGGGTGAAACGCACGTGACAGTACGTGTGTAATGAGAGTTTAATCACACACAGTGTTACAAAGTTACAGTTCCCGATCTGTTTCTGTTTGTGTGTGTGTGTGTGTGTGTGTGTGTGTGTGTGTGTGTGTGTGTGTGTGAGTGATCACAGATTCGGATTACACAAACTCCAAACTCCAATCAATTGTTTTGGACTACATATCAATGTTATTTTTCCCATGTTCTTAGAGTGTGTTCTAAAGTCCAATTCAAGTACAGGTAATGCCACATAGCATCCTACCGTGGGTCCCTTGTCACCGTGCGCCTTAACAAACTCCTCTACTCGACCTTCACGTTGACATTTACAATGAAGCTGTCTTACAAAGGCAACCTTCTCCTGAACGGCTAGGCTAATGAGCCCCGAGTAGGACAGACTGTCCTGCTAACCTTAGGATGTCCCTAACGGTAGCCATTGATGTAAGAGAGATAATGATGGTGTCAAGAGTCGTGTGTGGTTTGAAGCTTTCAGGCACTGAAAGAAGAGCTAGTCAGATGGGTGTTATCTAGTGTCAGTACGGTTATAGATTATGTAAGGTGCTTTCAGTTACTCTGGTGTTGGCACTTTAGAGTGTGTAGAGTGTAGGGTGTGTAGTAACTGCATCGGCATCCAGCCCTAATCAATGTTTGCGGTTACGTTAGGCCAAGCAGAGTGACATGAAGGAATTAAAAGCACAAAGCTCAATTTCCTGACTAGAATTCTGAAGGAAATCCGAATCAGTTTGACATGAGGGCATATTATCGTATGACTGGACCACAACAACATGGTCGCTTTGTTAATAACTCCATACTCTATGAAGAACCGCTGTTCCTCAGCTTTCTCGACTGTTTCATATTTCTCCTCACGCACTGGTTGGTAATCGGAACGTGGAAGCAGCGATGTTGTTGTGATACTTCAAAAAGAGGCCTGGATCTCTCGGGGGGGGGCCGGGGGGGGGGTATATTATCATCATACAGGAGAAAATGCAATTACTGCCTCCCCACTCTACCTTAATGACCAAGCCTTGGCATTAAGGGATGCACTCTTTTATTTTATTTATTATGTGCTGATTTTTCAAAGACGCAGTTGCAAATTATCTGCTTTTTAATTACTCCTTCAGTGTTGTAAATAAGCTTATTAGGCGGCCATATTGAATGCGTAAACCCACTCTGACCCTCATGAATGACTGAGAGGAAATAGAGCGATAACAACTGTCGTCATTAAGACGGAGAGTCTCCGAGGAGACCGGTGGAGAAATAATTTGTGTTAATTGCTGTGAATATATGTGTTAGATATTCTTAGCCCCTCTTAATAAGGCTGTTGGAGATAAAACACCAGACAGAAGAACCTGCATGACAAATGAGGTGTGTGCTCTTAATTCAACCATGGACAATAAAGAAGGGTGGGGGTGGTGGTGGTGGTGGTGTTCTTTATCCTTACTTGGCTAATTTGAAGTCCAATTACCTATTCCAGCCGCTACCTCTATGCCTTTCTTATAGGTCTAGCAATAGGCTAGTACCTGAATGCAAAGCTAGGCAGAAGTTGTACCATCTTGCATGTCCAATCCTTTTAGATGTAGCTTTGAGAATTGCGTAGACACTGTTAATAAGGGATCATTACGGGACCCTTCTCCCTAATGTTAACACATATTTTGATATGACCCTCCCCTTGTAC
>NC_137682.1:19446238-19468738 GCF_963989245.1 Nansenia antarctica
GGTGGAAGTTTGTGTTCCACAGCGTGGGTGCAGCGACAGAAAAGGTCACCAAGTGTGCGTCGCCTAGTGCAGGGCAGTGGTGTCATCAACGTGATACGCAGGACTACGCCGTATACCCACTAGGAAAGGCCAAGGATTTCCGTATACCCACTTAAAAATGTGCGAGGACACGTAACAGCGTTTTGTGACAGAACTTTCACACTTTTCACTCATTTATAAAATTCACCCCGTTTGTGTTACGAAGCACTTGACTTTTGGACCATTGGGACTGACTATAGCATCATTTACCATCAACGGTGGGGAAATGTGACATGAAATATGTCCAAATCCAGCACTATCATGCACAGATCAGCCTTATAACATGTAATGTTAGATACAGTATATAACGTTAGACAGCTAGCGCAGATGTATTTTCATGCCGTTCCGAAATGAACGATTGATTGATTGATTGATTGAGAATGTTTATTTTGGTCCCTTATACAATTCACAATACATATATTTAAAAATGTACACAGTCACAATGCGTACCAGGACCAAAAAGGTGTAAGCTGAAGCCATGGCTTATTGCGCCTAC
Organism: Nansenia antarctica; assembly: GCF_963989245.1. Lineage (NCBI taxonomy): Eukaryota > Metazoa > Chordata > Actinopteri > Argentiniformes > Microstomatidae > Nansenia > Nansenia antarctica. The sequence continues at coordinate 19,446,813 of NC_137682.1, forward strand.
CCTTGTTACATGCATGTTTACTTTTTTGTTACTTTTTTAATTTTTTTCATGAGTGCATAATCAAAAACAACAACAACAAAATTTCACTTGCGCATCTTAACAGAAAACTCAAAAGTACCAAACAAAAAACTATATTAATGCGCCTTCCCTTTTTACATTAGTGGTTTTCCCCTTACAAGTGCATAATCAAGACATAGAAACATTTAAAAACAAAATTTTACTTACGCATGTTAACAAAAAGTAAAAAAAATACCAAACAAAAACGATATCTATACCTCTGTTCTATACTTGATATGAAGAAAGAGGAAAAATCACAGTATACCCACTAGAAAAAACTAGACTACACCACTGGTGCAGGGTATGATGAGGAGATCAGCATCAGAGGATCGGAGCCCACGTGCAGTGCAGAGTGTAGGGGTGGAGTAGGTAGACAGGAGCCAGGCTATGGAGTGCTTAAAGGTGAGGAGGAGGAGGATCTTGAAGGAGATTCTGTGTTTTATGGGGAGCCAATTAAGTTGTTGCAGGGTGGGGAAGGGTGATGTGCTCCCAGCGTTTAGTGCGGGTGAGGATCCTGACACCATCAAGTCACATAGGCAAACACACACTCACACACACACGCGCACACACACAGACACACGCACACGCGCACACGCACGCACACGCACGCTCGCACACACACACACACACACACACACACACACACACACACACGCACGCGCACACACACACACACAGACACACACACACACACACACACACACACACACACACACACACCAGTCGCCCCCGGAGCTGATCTGTGGCTGCAGGAGAATGGGTCTCTGTAGCCTTGTTAAAGAGCCCTTCTGCATCCCCATCATTTTTACTGCCCTTTTCTGTAGCTGAGTTTGACTCCAATAACCTTTGTAATTACACAGATATGTACGGACGACTGTACGATCTGATCTAACCCAGCTATACAGTCAATGTTAGGATCATAACATGCATAATATAAATACCCCCCTGTATGTTGTGATAGCTTACGAGAGCAGACTCTACTTTATTATTCAGCGTTTACACAAAGCGGGCACCGAGCCTAGCCAAACTCAGGATTTGATTTAAATAATTAACGCCAAAGCCATGAGTCATCACTGCTCTCTCTCACACACACACAGACACACACGCACACACAGACAGACACATACACACACGCACACACACACAGACACACACACACGCACACACACACACACAGCAGCCCGTCGTTAAAACCTATTATTGTCCTCTCTCCTCTCTTTAAACGCTGTATGAGTCACAACCCTTGGTGTAGTGTAATCCCTGGTCCTGGGAGCTTTAAGACTGGCAGGGATGATGATGGCTGTGTGTCCCTCCTTCTCTTCTGTTGGGAGAACTACAAAGACCAGAGAGAAAAAAGCCTTACCCCTCCTGCAGGACCATGCTGTTCTTGTGGTGGGGGCCCAGTGTGCTGTGGGGGCCCACACTGGGCTGCCCATGCTAGGGCTTCTCCAGCTTGGACCTACATCTGTCCGCTTACGTCACGCCTCTGTAGCGAAGGGAGCCATTCAATTAAAAACTTGCGGTTCAAGGTCAATGGTAACAATCTTCCTCCATTCTAGACTAGGGAAAGTTAAAATTAAGAATGAGACAAGGAGTGTTTGATTGAATAGGGCTCTATAAATGTTGCAATGACAACACTGTGCTGCTCTGTGGTGTGGGTTGCTTGTGGGCTGGCCTAAAGGGTGTGCCTGCCACCCAAGAGAGGCGCCCCACAGGGGATGGAGGTTTTTTGTTCAGACTTTGCACAACACTTAGCTAAATGCAACGGTCGTGCAATGTTACCCATTCTTCTTTGAAAGAAAGACCAGAGACTATATAGAGAATATAGCAGATTCCTATGGTCATTTAGAATGAACATTAGACTATAATTCCAAAATCTAATTCCAAAAATCTGTTTATGTTTATTCATAGGCTTTATTTGTTATGAATCTTTTTATTCAGTTTCATGAATGAAATAAACTCTCAAACTCAGGTATCGTGTATATTCGTGTCGCTGGACAACTCCCAACAGGGTAGAAACGATGATAGAAATGATACCTATAATATTTAATAGAAAAACATCTGATTTCCGAAAGTAGGGAGGGACTTTTCAAATCCGACCCGTAATGGGATCAAATCAAGGTTCAAACAGACGCTAATCCCTAATTATTTTCTTTTTCATAAATACAATTAGTTCAGAGTGGAGGATCGTACAGTTGTCACCACCGAACGCTCCGGGGGGAAATGAATAAAGTGTTCCAGTGTGTAGGTTTAAGTCTGAATAACAATGCACACCGGGCTGTAAACAATGTCATTACAGTGTCGTGTCAGACAGAAGGTGTCCTCCCCTAGGCTCCGGCGAGACAGACATTGTTTTAGTGCGGTGAATAGATGTCCGCCTTTATTACCCCTGACAGACTAACACATCATTAGAGAGATGCATTCAGCGGAGGAAAAATAAACACATTTGGGAACCCGTTATCTGGTGTTACATCTGCGATGAGAGACCAATGCCAGTTTAATTGGTCTTCTGGGGGTATTGTTTTTTACAGCCCACTAAGTCCAGTCAAGTTACATAAATGATCTTCTATTTGTTCTCCAAAACCCTATCACCCACCACCATTACATTTTGAATACCCAGCACAGGATTTTGGAGTGTGTGTGTGGAGCCTTTCTGTATATCTCTCAACCACAAACTTCAAAGACATTTTGATACTTTTTTAAGTGATACAAAGAGAGCATTAGGTCATCTTGTTAAATGTTTGTCTCTTTCTCTCTCTTCCTTTAAAACAGTTATGCTCTCAAGTACATGTTAGATGTAGATATTTTATTGCACACTTATTTGCGGCTTCCGAGCGGTTTGCCCTCACATGATTCAGCCTCCACTGTCCTGTAATCTTAGTCTCAGTAAAACAATAAAATAGGCTTGTTTTGGTTCCCTAAAATAATGCCAAATGGCAAATTTTTCCAAGGACAGAGAGGTCTTTGACCGGGTCAAGTCTCATCTCCGTGGTCCTCGTTTATATAACGTCTTCTCAAATCGAGCAGGTGTTTATTTTCTGACTGTATGACCGAACCGTCCCCTCAAGACGACTTGACAGGATAGTTGTCAGTCGTGTCGTTCTCTCTACCACAGGACTGCATTTAGACTGAATAGGCCCCTCCATCCACATGTACACCAGTCACACTACCCCCTAGTTAGTCATAGAGACCTTTTCACACAATTGCTTCCACATGTTGCTATTGTTCCAGGTCCCTGGTCGGAGGCTGTGCTGAACTGTAGGAGTTTTGGAGTGCTCTGAGATTGAAGACTTGCGTAGTCTCTGAAGCCTGGGTGTAAATATTTATGTATCCTGTCATTTTGTCTTTGTGTCAACCGCACAAGTGTCAGAACCCTGAATAACAAACCTGGCGTGAGTGATGGAAGCTGGAGAAAGGCAGGGTTCTATTTTGGGGGTAGAGAAAGAGAGGGGGATAGGATTGGGGGAGATGTGTTGGTTTTTGGGGCTTGGCTCCATGCCAGGACAGTCCTGGCTGGCGTTCTCTGAGTTCCCTTCTCGATCCGTGTGTGTGTGTGTGTGTGTGTACGGATCCGTCTCAACCGGAGCCAAGTCCTCCAATCCAGTCGGCTGCAGTACAAGCACAGTAATGATGCGATTACATTATCCCACATGCATTTTAAGGAGCGACGAATATAAGTCAGTGTAACATGGAAAGGGCCGTGGATAGGGGCAGATGGCCCATACGGTATTTGTAAAAGACCATCTTTAAAACACATTCACCGAATAGTCCAAAAATTTGATTTCTTCCCTGGTTTCCCCTTTTCCTAAAAAAAGGGTTCACTCTAGGTTCAATGGTTTTGAATCCTCTTCAGTGGGCCCTAAAACCAGCTAACACCACCCCTCCTAAAAAAAAACTACTATTAAATATTTCAACACCAAAACCCCCCCAATCCCCTCTGCAGGATGTCTCAGTGTTGGACAGCAATACTAAGAATACAATTCTCTCTGTTCCTCTCTCTCTGTCCTTACTGGACCAAACTGCAAGCTCCTCATGTCCTCCTCCCATATTTGACAGTGCCTGGTTCTCATTAAAAACCATAGAGCCTTGGGGAACCTCATCGGGCTCAGCTTATGAATGCTTATGAATGGTTATGAGTCCTTCGTCTCGTCATAAAAACCATAAATCCTCCGGGTGGTGTTGTATTCACTTAAAGAAGCCCCTGAATTCTTCCCCTGAGTGAGACTCCCCTGGCGTGACGGAGGAGATTTATGGGCGAGACTGTGGGTAACTGAGGCTCACGTTCCCTCGGGGGCGTCTCTGCCACATTTGTATGCCGGAGACGCTCAGCAACCCTATGAAAAACGAGCCCAATGCGCAAGCACGGGTTTGTCCCTCTTGTAGAATTAGGAGGGTAGGCAGCCCTTAATCATCTTAAATGAAATCTCTCCGCTTGAATTTGTCATGATCTCTCTGATACTTATTTCACTGACGCTAATGACGATTCCCCCCCCCCCCCCTCCCATCTTAACTTATTCTTATATCATGAATAAACTACCCAGAGAGTGTAAGGATAGAGAGAGAGAAGTACCTTGGTTAACATTGATTCAGTCCTTTTACAGATGACGTTAGTGTACAGCTATGATAGTACTATTGGTTCCCTGTTTGTCAGGTGGGTTTAAAACAGTATTTTTTGGTACATACACAGTACCAGTCAAAAGTTTGGACACAACATTCAATGGTTTTTCTTTATTTATATATTATTTCCTACATTGTAGATTAATGCTGAAGACATCAAAACTATGAAAGAACACATATGGAATGATGCAGTAAACAAAAAAGTGTTAAACAAACCAGAATATGTTTTTTGGGTGGTTTTCTCCCACGTATTCTAGAGAAGAGAATGCTGGGTGGTGTTCAGTTTCCTTTTCCACTGACACACACACACACACACACACACACACACACACACACACACACACACACACACACACACACACACACCAAGCTGATTGAGAGAATGTCAAGAGTGTGCAAAGCTGTCATCAAAGCTAAAGGTAGCTACTTTGAAGAATATAAAACATAATTTGGTTTGTCTAACACTTTTTTGTTTACTACATAATTCCATATGTGTTGTTTCATAGTGTTGATGTCTCCGGTATTAATTTACAACGTAGAATGGGTCTGAAAACCCCAAGCTTGAAATAGGAAAACAACACTTTGATGCAGTTAAGCAGCTAATGTGATTTCATTCAAGATGCCTTTTGACAGGTTTATTTCGTGTCGACATATTGTTTTGGACTCACAGCTTTAATGACAGCTCATTTCAGTCAATGCTGGGTGAGAGACATCAGAAATCATGCAGGTACAGAAATAGATGTGCATCCGGAGTCAACAAAGCCGCCCAGACATGGTAATAGTTCTGAAGTGTCTCTCTAGCATTAAACAGGGTTTTGAAGCCTCAAAAAGCAGCACAACATTATTAGGCTAGGCTATTTCCTGTTTTTTTTCCTTTTTTCCGGATTTTAGAATACAATACTGCCTATTAGCAGTGTATAAAGATACGTTATTGTGACTACAGGGCAATGTTATGCTGCTGAGAGATAGGGAGCATGCATAGCCCCATGCCTACCTCACCACCTATCAGGTTACAGGTCAGTGTAGACGACCAGTCTTCATCGCTCGTCAACCCCAGGGGCCTTTGATTCTATTGGCCAGGGGTTAATGGGTTGGGCGCCATGGCGACAGGCATATTTGAGGGTAAGCCGTCTCTGGGTGTCTAGGGTTAGACATAAGCGTGGGTGTGTGTGTGTGTGTGTGTGTGTGTGTGTGTGTGTGTGTGTGTGTGTGTGTATGTGTGTGTCTGCGTGTGTGTGTCTGCGTGCGTGCGTGTTTGCACACTGTAGAGACACAATCTCTCCATTTCTCTCTCATGTAGTCTCTTTCCACATACTGACTCTATGTACAGTAGCCATTAGTGTGAGTTACAGTGGTGATTAAGGAAATGGACTGGAAGACTTTGGTTGAAAGCCCAGGTGGGGCATATTGCCGCTGTAACCTTGAGCGAGGCTTTTAACCTCACATACCTCACAAGATTCAGCATCTATCTGCGGGGGTGGATGATAGAGGGAACTTTAAGCTGTATAAGTCTCTCTGAGTATAGGTACAATGAGTGCTAACCCACAGTATTTTGTCTTTATGTAATCCTTATTCCACGAGGACGTCTCTTTTGGTTTGAACATCTTTTCTGAGCAAGAGCTGGCAAAGCATTGAAAACAATCCAAGTGCACATAGACATTACATTACAGAGCTGTGAAACAAAGGCTATGTATGGCTATGTATGCCTATGTATGCCTATGTATGGCTATGAAAGGCTATGTATGGCTATGACTAAACTCAATCTAAGCTGAATTCTATCCTTTACATCAATGAATCAATCAACAACTGAATACAGTACAGTTTCTGCCTTAGCTAAACAATGTTTTGTCCTTCATCTTTTTCTATCCTCTGATTGGCTAACGTGTCTTTTCCTTCCTTCTGATTGGCAGACATGGAGCCGTGGATGCACAGGTTCAGGGCCGAGGGGACGGTGGATTATTCACAGCTGACCTTTGACCCTGGCCAGAACGAACTGATTGTGGGAGCCAGGTAACCCGATCTGTGTCTGTTTCTGTGTGTGTGTGTTTGTGTGCATGCGTGTAGGCGTCCGTGTGTCCGTTGTAACTACAGTGTTTGATCAAAGCTGTCATTACACACCCCCCAAAAAAGGTGCATCTCTAGCTGATTTCTAGTGAAGCTCATCGTTTATGTCACGAGCATCAACTCTAATTTAGCAGTGTGAGTGTGTGTTTCTCCTTTGAAGCAGATCTGACTGTGATCGGGGCTCAGATAAACCCTCAGAACAGAGCAAGTAGCCAGAGAGAGAGCGAGTTCGTGCGCGCGTGTGCATGCATGCGTGCGTGCGGGCGTGCGTGGGCGCTCATGCGTGTGTGTGTGTGTGTGTGAGTGCGTGTATTCCACATTTTTCAGCTAATGGCTTTGGTTGCCAATATGAACCTTTGTCTACAAAGACCGCTGGAGATAGGAGAGGAGACGGGGGGATGAAGGTACAAGACAAACAGACACGAGCCGAGCTCTGGGAATTTGCTAATGCACCTCTGTACAGGAGACAGGCGCAAGGAAATGGAACAACTGGAAATTGGAAAGACAGTTTGGACTGACAGATACGGAGCAGACAGAGTACTGTAGAAGTGAACGGTTCAGAAAGTGGCACGGCTATAGCCGGTTGGACTGTTGTCCGGCCCTGAGACTGACCCAGACTCGCTCTGGCTATTCGTGACGTTAGAATTATTATAAGGTTCTATCTCCATTTTTGTCAAAATTTAGTTTTTTACATAATCTGATCCATTAGGTGTTTATTAATGCCTGTGTGGTGTTATTTTTAAAATGTTGAAATTGTTGAGTTAGTAATTCATAAAATACAAAGGTTCCATCTCACAAAACATAATGGAATGTAAACACTTGACGCTCAATATCTCTGAACTACCCTAAACGGAGATAGAACCTTATAATTATAAGCTCACGTATTGTAAGAGTGTACCTGGCGCGTTTGTGACAGCAGCTGCTGGTGAAACCGGGAACAAGTCGTCAACCAATCAAAATGTTCAAACTTTTATTCACAAAAATTTCAATAAATTTCATTTCATTGTAAAAAAAAAATTATCAACGACACGCTCGCTAGTCAAGCCAAAAACCAGTGCAATGCAATGGATTCAGTGACTAATCCCCACTACTCTACACTAACTAGGTAGTAGTGGGGATTACTCACTGAATCCAATGCATTGCAATGTTTTGGCTTGACTAGCGAGTGTGTCATTGATTTTCAACAATGCAGAATGTATTTACATTTTTCGGAATAAAAGTCTGAATGGTCCGTTGGTTTGCCGACTTCTTCCCGGTTTCACCGGCTGCTGTCACATTTATCTTTCTAGAAGAAGGATTTTTTTTCTGAGTGACGCAGTCCCACTCATATTTTTTCTTTTATTGGACAGATATAGTGAAGACAGACAGGAAAGTAGGAGAGAGGGCATGTCAGCAGGGCATGGCCCGGATTCGAACCCATGGCGACATGGGCATATGTGTGCACTGTAGACCGCGGTGCTACACCACTGGACCACCCCAGGCCACACATTTATCTTTCTACTCACTAGACCCAAAGGCTTTTAGCTGGTCTCCCAGGCTGGAGCCGATCTAAGAGGAACTGCCATGGGGGCGAGGCGGGTGGCAATTTGGGACAAGGCTTGTCCTTTTGGCGGAGAGGGGCTGTGCTCTGAGGAGCTGCTCTCCAGAGTGTAAGGGGAAAGGTCACAGTGTAGGAGCTATCTCAGACAGACAGACATCACCTAAGTAGACATCACCTAGTATTTCCAAACCCCATCTTCCATCCCCCATAGATAAGAGATGGAGTGGAACACTTTCGATCCATAGCTAAACCCTTTGGAAAAAGTCAGATGGTAAAAACTTGTGGCAAGCCTTTATGTGTGGATCTAGTCAGACTATGACATAGTGTTTAGGATTGAAGCACTCAGAAATCAGGCAGGGATAGATGTAACTGTAATTGTCTTGGAACTTTCGGTACCCGACTGACGCCCCTTGGAATTGGAACTTTTAAACAGGGTTTGACAGACCCTATGGATGGCCCTGGCCTGAGGGAGAGAGGCTCGAGTCATAAATGAACTAAAGAGGGATCGATGCAGATGTCAATACTATAAAGAGGGTCCTAGCCACAGCAGAACGTGTGTGATAGGCACTCTCCATAAGATGGATCTGTGTGTGTGTGCGCGTGTGTGTGTGCGTGTGTGGTGCGTGTGCGTGTGTGTGTGTGTGTGTGCGTGTGTGTGTGTGTGTGTGTGTGTGTGTGTGTGTGCGTGTGTGTGTGTGTGTGTGTCTGTGTCTCTGTGTCTGTGTGTGTCTGTGTCTCTGTGTCTGTGTGTGTCTCTGTGTCTCTGTGTCTGTGTGTGTCTCTGTGTCTCTGTGTCTGTGTGTGTCTCTGTGTCTGTGTGTATGTGTGTGTCTCTGTGTCTGTGTGTATGTGTGTGTCTCTGTCTCGTGTGTGTATGTGTGCGTGCGTGCGTGTGCGTGCGTGCGTGCGTGTGTGTGTGTGTGTGTGTGTGTGTGTCTGTGCTGTTTCATATGAGGGGGTTTTGACTGGTGTATAGTATTCCCAACAATCAATACCCAGATCCATTTCTTTCTCTGACATTAAGTTAAAGCTAGCATGCCGGTAAAGTGAATGTAGATTAGATTCCAGAAGATGCGGAATGACCTACTGCGTGGAGACATAATGTCGATGATGCCGTAATGCTGAAGTCGTACAGTACAACCTGTGACATTCATAGTCAACAGTCAGAGTAGACAGACACACACTCTCTTTAGAGAATGTTACAAAGTTTGGAAGCATTCTATTGTATAAGTAAGTACCAAAGAAACTATTTTGTTTGTTGCCTTACGATGAAAAGTTGTCCTTCAGGGGCGGTGATTCAAGAATGCCTCGGGCAAGTGTTCCTGGAAGTGAAGTTTTTATCTGCGGGCTTAAGGTTTCTTTTACTACTACTGTATACACAAGCATGTGCACACACACTCACACACACACACACACACACACACACACACACACATACACACACACACACACACACACACACACACACATACACACACACACACACACACACACACACATACACACTCACACACACACACACACACACAAATACACAAAGAGATGCTCATGTCAATGTCATTTAAGAATGACTTAGTCTGCAGGCTGTGTTCTTTTTTATAAGGGCATGGAGTACAAGGAGTAGAATGACGATGTCTGGAAATGCTGAACTAACATTAGTTTTCGGAGGGTTATTCTCCCCAGAATGGTGAAGGTTAGGATTGGATCAGGGTACTTACATATGTGCTTTACAGTTTTTTACGATTGCTAACTCACCATGTTCAATACTGAAACCACAGAGTCACAACTCTTCATACAGTCAGCAGAGCAGAAACCCATGTGAACAAAACTGTGACTCTTTCTCTGTGATTTGTGCATTGCTTTCATACAGAATGCATTCAATGACTACGTTCTCCAAATGCCATAACACTTCTCTCATTCAAACTCCCCCACTTGCAAAATACTATGTATTTGCAACACATTTTTTCATTGCTAAGATACTGTGTTCAAAACTCTGAAGAACACGTTCAAAACTGAATTATTTGGTGCAATTTTGCAGTAATCATATTCCTATCATATATGACAGAAAGCTCGCAATAAACTGTTTTTTTGCACAGTTTTTGAGTGTGCAGATGCTGTTATTTTGCACTCTATTGATACTCTTCAGTTCCAGCACCTCAGCAAAGTCTCATAAGGGATGAGCGGTGGTATTTTCACTATTTGCAGTAATCATATTGAAATGTCTAGAAAATATTACAGTAGCAGAATATATACAATGAAATGAAATAGACTAGATGCATTGCCAGGGAAGACATTAGATGTGACCATATGCAGACCAGAGGGTGGACCAAAACCCTCAGGAGTGAGACATTTTTGGTGTGATTGCTATTGTATTGTAGCCCTGGAATTTCAGTTTTTCGTTTTTGTTTGAACTTTGCATCTTCCACTTTATTTTTCACTTTTCATTTTACACAAGTAAATGTAGTGTACTTTGAAGTAAATGTACCGTAACTTACTTTCTGCAAAGATACTGAAAAAAAAAAAGGATAAACGATAGAATACAGTAAAGGATAGAAGCAAAAGATAGGATAAAGGATAAAAGCAAATTGGGGCATTTCTGATTCATTCTTGTTGCCTAATACTTTACAGTTTTACAGTCAACTATTCTGTCTATGATTACTATAAATCAAACCATTTTTATAATGAAATATTAATTCTTGTGAAAATCATTCAAACTATGTAATGCTCCCTGTTGTTAGTATTTTGTAAGTCAGAATGTTATGAATGACAGTGTATGCTTCTGAGTGAACATTGTTGACAGTGTGTGGTTGAACGAGCTTCTTTTGAGACATGAATGAAGTCATTGGCCAACATGAGTCTTACGAATGCAGACTGTATGAAGAGTTGTGAAACTGTGGTTTCAGTATTGAACATGGTGAGTTAGCAATCGTAAAAAACTGTAAGTTGATGATGGAATAAGTATGAAAACACATCTGACATGTTTCTTTTCAAAAATCCTTGAGCGATGTGATGATCGTATAGTGCTGTAATTGAATTGGTTCCTTTTTGCAGTTCTATATGAATGATTCCTTTATAGTCACCAGAAAGATAAGTGAACTTGAACGGATTGATAATGGGGAAAAAAACATCCAGAAAAAACAAAATGAGGTACAAATAACTCATTGTGATTTGATTGATAGCTCTTACCACCTCTTACCAGAAATGCTTTTCCATCCACTTATCTTTTGTCAGGTTTGTCCTCTTCACAAAGACCTTCAACTTGTGCCCTTATCTTTCTTTTCCTCTCAGAAATCATCTCTTCAGGCTCAATCTGGAGGACCTTACATTGATTCAGGTGAGCCGTTACCAGTTATTCTTCTATTCTCTCTCTCTCTCTCTCTCTCTCTCTCTCTCTCTCTCTCTCTCTCTCTCTCTCTCTCTCTCTCTCTCTCTCTCTCTCTCTCTCTCCCTCCTCCTCCTCCTCCTCCTTCCTCCCTCCTTTCCCTTCAATTGTCTGACTCACACAGTTATTGTAAGTGAACCCACAGTCAGGTGCTGGAGGGATTGTGTGTGCGGACACGGCAATTACAGAAACACTTACTGGAACCACACAGCCGCCAAGGTCTTCCAAACACTATCCAAAAAAGACAGAAACCCTAGTTCTGCAAGTAATTTTTCCAGTTCAAACATTTGAGTACTGTAGGCTACGAGACAGGTCAGGTGCTAGTAAGTGAAAGAATGGCTTCTCGTTTGATATCGTCATGGCACTTGTACATCACATGATGAATATGATATTGAATATTTGAAAAACAGATACAAGCCAAGCGTGTGGGAATTCGCTAATGCACCTCAGTACAGGAGACAGGTGCAGGGAAATTAGGAAGACGAACCATGGACCGACAGATAAGGAGCAGACAGACAGTACTGTAGAAGTGAACAGTTCAGAAGTGGCTATTATTGTTAGAGTGTAGCTGGTGGCGTACTTATCTTTCTGCTCACTAGCCAGACCCAAAGGTTTCAAGCTTTGATTGATTGATTGAAAACTTTATTAGAAGATTTGCAGAAGTAGGTACATGAAAGTACATATTACATACAAGGTCAACTAACAGGATAAAAACCCAAGAAAGCCACTGGCTTATTTCAATTGGGGTCCTTGATTCTCTAGCTAGGGGTGGTCTGTACCTGGAGTGGTCCGCCTAGCCTGAAGCACTATAAGAGGATCATGACAAAATTATGGCAAGGATAAGTCAGGTGGTGAAAGAACGGGTTGTTATTTGATATTGTCATGAGGCGTGGAATCATGAGACCTCAGATGTTTAGCTACGACGGAGCAGGAGCTGGGTAGGTAAGCTATGCTAACAGCTAACAGGTCACAGTAGCATGTGTTAATGCCCTAGTCATTCAACCACCCTTTAAAAGCACTTGTGAGACTGCCCCTGGCTATGTTTGACATTCCTGTGGTCCAAAGCCTCCATTTTGCTGTCTTCATAAGTTTTATAGTTTGCTAGGTTATTTACACCTTGTGTTCTTGCATTTTGCCAGAGGACAAAGTCTCACTCTCGTTCTCCCTCTGCTCTGTTATACCACGTCTCTCGCCAACTGAATTGAACTGAGCCATTTTCATTAAGTATTTTATTTCACTCTATTGCATTCCAGTCTATTCAGGTCTGGTCTCTAATCTGGTTTCTTTTGTACAGTCGTCTTTCATTTTTCTGTCTATTCTGATAGTGTGAAATACATGCACCTCTGACTCTGGTCTAGAGGGTTATCATTTATTCAAACAGCACCATTGCCAAAAACCGGAAAATGTGTTTGGGGGACCAGAGATGACATTTTGGAACATAATAATCTTACCACTCGATGTACACTCAAATGTACACTCACATTTCCATATCCCTGCTCGCTCCCTCCCGTGATAGTATCGTAACCGTTTTCCAGAGCACACCACTTTTATCTCCCCTTTATGCTTATCCGTGAATTTACACCCCTGCCCCCCCTACAGAGCTAAGCATCTTGTAACCCAGGGAGTAACCAAGCAAACATTGACACGTTAGGGATTTCCTTTGGACCCCTTCCTAGAGGAAAGCAGCAGCCGTCCTTTGATGGTTTGGACAGGACTACACGCTGGCAATTTACACTCTCAAATACCAAGGCAGAATAGAGTGAGGGGTGGGCGGTGGGGGGGGGCAGAACGGGAGAGTGGGTGGAAGGAATGGAGGAGGGCGGAGAGAGGGAGAATGGGAGGGAAGAGGGAAGGAAAGGTAGCTGGAGTGAATAGGAAAGAGATTGGCTTTAGTAGGAGAGGGGAGCCGGGGTGAAAGAACAAAAAAGGCGGAAGACGGGAAGAAGCGAGAGATGAGGACAGGGAAAGAAGATGGCCAGATAGAGGAGATTAGAGAAAGCGACAGACACAGGGAAGATCAGACGGCGAGACGGAGAAAGGGTGACAAGAAAGGGAGGGACCCCCCACATAGAGGAGCGCCGATCCGCGGGGAGTCTCTCTTTTGTCGTCGCTCGTGGGCCCGGACCCTGTTATTAAAAAGGCTCCACGCCAGCCCCCCCCCCCCCTCCTCTTCCCCTGGTCCAATCATCCCTTCTCCTTTATCTCATCCCTTTGCTTCGCTAGCGAGGGGGGGGGAGACTCCTCTAGCCTTATCAATCCCCTAGCCCCCCAAGGCTTCATCCCTGGAGAGACAAGGCCCTAGTAATCTCCGACATGGACGACTGCCAATTTAAATTGACCCAGGGACTATAGGCCCTGCTTTGCATGTGACTGGTCCAGGGGTTCAGAGTTAAGGAGCTAGCTATTTAAGCCCCAAGGGGGCTGAGCTGAAGTGGTGGAAGTTCTATTGTGTGGCCACGGTGGGTGCCACTCGCCCTCCTCCTCCTTCGCTGTCTCTTCCTCTCTTCTCCACCCCTCCTCTCTATCTTCTCTCTCCTCCCGTTGTAGAATGAGGGATTAATTGCACTGAGATTTGGTGGCAGCCTTGGCATGATTTATCAGACGGGTTTTTTTCTTTCTTGTTTTGTTGTTGTTGTTCAGTATGACTGAACAAAGTGAATCTCTCCCCTGCCATCGCCGATCAGCTCCAATGCAGTGTGTGTATTACTGATTCATCAAATGAATTTGCAATGAGGATATGGCTGGCATTTGAAACTTAAGCCTGTTTGTGTGTGTGTGTGTGTGTGTGTGTGTGTGTGTGTGTGTGTGTGTGTGTCCAAAGAAAGTGTTGCCAGAATAATCATTGGTTCTTATTGTTTTTGTTGTTGTTGTTGTTGCTGTTGTTTTCTGGCTGTCTAGATGTTGAAGATGTTGAGAAAAGAAAAACAGTTAACTGTTTAACCTACAAACAGGAAAATAACCTACAAACTCCACCCACACAAGACCCATGTGTGATTTCAGTCCATCATGATGTATGAATACCGTCGGTGCAAGCCCTTTGGCAGTGATTTAGCTTGCCTTGCACACAATGTTAACATAAATAAACAAATCTGTGCGTGGTTTGATGAAGCTTAACGCTGCGAGCTGTACTTGTGCAGTACACGATTAATGTAAAAAAAAAAAAAACGTAAAAATAAAACAGAGTAGGGGTATAATTAACATATGATCGAGGTGGCTGGCTTGATCTCTTATGCACAAATGCATAAAACATGTGATGAAAAACGACTCCAAACCTCCACCAAGGTCATTCCAGTGTGGAGAGGGAAAATAAATAAACGCCCTCGTACCAATGCTCTCAGTCGCATTTGTGATATTCTGACGTGTAGCAAGAATATAATGTATAAATGATGAGACACACACTGGATATCAATTGGACTCTTTAGTTATTCGATGTGCACGCATTACAGCATCTGCATTCACTGACTCCGGACTGCGCATGACCGGGTCTTGACTCTTGACAGTGTATCGAGTCTACCACCGGGTGGCAGTAGGTGGTCTAAACATTACATCACTCCTTTTTTTTTAATACATGATAAAGTGCATAACATTCAAACAGTCCATTAACTTGGAACATTGTTAACTCGGAAGAACACGTTAACAGTCCTTTGGTACTCCTGCTCTTTAATCGAAGTCACGCAGGTATGCGGGAGGTTGTCTGTTCTCCCTAACTGGATACCTCGGCGGAGGTGCGGGTGGAGGCGTAGCTGGGCCTACTTCCTCACTGACCTCTGAACTTAAGTCCATTAGAGTGTCTGGGTTGTCTCGGACAATCTTCTTAAAGAATGAACTGTTCCTAGTGGTGGTGTAACCACTTCTTCCAGCTGTTATCATGGAACCTTTGACATCGATTACTGTGAGCGGCTCTGCGTTGTAAGGCGTAGTAAGCTTGTTCTGTTTTGGTTGACGACACAGGACGGTGTCTCCTGGCTTGATGTCAGAAGGCGTAGCGTGTCGTCGAGCATCTGAGAGAGCTTTCATCTTTGCCTTGGCCTCTCTGTCGATTCTGCGTATCTCTTCGTCAGCAGGGATGGTGATTGTGTCTGCTGAGGGTAGCTTGGTGGTCATCTTCCGTTGGAATAGTAACTCGGCAGGTGACGTGTTCGTCGTGCTGTGGGGAGTGGACCTGTACTCACGCAGGAAGACGTGCAGCTGTTGTTTCCATGGCATCCTCTGCATCTGGGCGATTCTGAGTACTTTCCCGACGGTGGGCATGAATCTCTCAGCTGTGGCATTAGCTTGTGGCCATAGAGGTGTTATCTTCCTGTGCTTGAACCCTAGGTAGGTGGCAAACTCAGCGAACTGGTTGCTGTTGAAAGGAGGTCCGTTGTCAGTCTTAACAATTCTTGGGATTCCAAACATGGAGAAGACTTTGTCCATGACTGGTATGACTGTGTTTGCTGAGGTAGATCGAATTGGCTCAACAATTGGGTATCGTGTGTAGTCATCGACTATAACTAACAGATATTCTCCCGATGGGAGTGGGCCATAAAAGTCAGCACTAACACTGTGCCATGGTGCGTCTGGCAGCTCAGACATTTTGAGTGGTTCGGTCCGGGTAGCTGGAGTGTTCACTTGACATGGGAGGCAGGTCTTGGTGATGGTCTCTACCTGTTGGTCTATGGTAGGGAACCATACCTTTTCTCTGAGTAGGGCCTTTGTCTTAGCTACGCCCTGGTGGCTTTCATGAGCAATCTGCAGCGCCCTCTGCTGTAGAGCTGCAGGTATGACAATCCTGGTGCCTCGCAGTATGATGTCGTTACCTGTGGACACTGTGAGTTCATCACTGACGAGCTTGTATGGTTTCAGTGCAGCAGCACCTGGTGAGCGGTCTGTGATTAAACGCCATGAGTCATTTCTGATGTGTGCACTGACCTGTTGCAGGAGTGTGTCTTTCAATGTCTCTCGCTGTATCTCTTGTAGTGTCATCGCCTTGGGTGTTGCTTGAAGTGCTACGAAGTTAACGTACTCCTCTGCAACCTTGGATGCTCTTGTGTTCTGTGACGACTGTACCGGGAGAGGGTGTCTAGACATGTAGTCAGCTGGATTGTCAGCTCCTTTTCTATATTCCACTCTGAAGTTGTACGGCTGTAGTCTGAGGCCCCATCTCTCGATCCGTGCAGGTTGTTTTGATCTCGGGTTATTCCATATCATCTCCAATGGTTTGTGGTCGGTTACCATGGTGAATGGATGTCCATACAGATACAGGTGAAAATGTTCGCAGCTCCAGATGATGGCTAGGGCCTCACGTTCTGTTTGCGAGTATCTCGTTTCTACATCACTGAGTGCGCGGCTGGCGTAGGCTATGATGCGCTTCTCTCCCCCTCCTCCTTTCTGACAGAGGATGGCGCCTAGCCCCACCGGACTTCCATCAACAATGAGCTCCGTCTCCTTCCTGGGATCGAAATATGACATTGTTGTGTCGCTCGTCAGGCTGTCCTTGAGCGTCTGGAGTGCCGTAGCTTGATCACTGCCCCACTGCCACGGAGCGTCCTTCTTCGTGAGCCCACGGAGCGGTGCAGTGATGGTTGAGTAGTCCTTTATGAACCTGGCGCAGTAGTTGGCCATGCCCAGAAGACTTCTGATCTCACCTGGATCTTTGGGGTCGCTGGCGTCGTGAATGGCTGACACCTTCTTTGGATCTGCAGAAATCCCGTCGGCAGAAAAAATGAACCCAAAGAATTCAAGGCGCTGCTTGTTGAATTCGCATTTGTTGCGATTGAGTGTCAAACCACTGTCTTTCAGTCTTTTAAACACTGCTCTCAGAGTGTCGTCGTGTGCTTCCTGAGAGACGCCATAGATGATGATGTCATCGCTGAGGTTCTTCACGCCCGGTATACCTTGCAGCGTCTGGCAGATGGCGTTCTGGAACACTTCAGCGGCGGATGATATACCGAAGTTCAGGCGTTTGTATCTTCTTAGCCCGAGGTGTGTTGTGAACGTTGTGATGTAACGACTCTCTGGATGCAGCTCGAGCTGGTGGTAGCCTGCTGTGAGGTCCAACTTCGAGAATACCTTGGCACCGTTCAGCTCGTGTATTACATCGTCCATTGTTGGGGTGATATGTCGTTCTCGCTGAATTGCTGTGTTCGCCTGACGCATATCAACGCAGATTCGGACTTTATCAGGGTCTTTTGGCTTCGGTGGTGTGACGATCGGGGAAACCCAGGGTGTTGGTCCAGATATAGTTTCAATGATACCGTCGTTCTCCAGCTTCTGAAGCTCCGCCTCGACCTTCTGACGGACATGGAAAGGGACCCGTCTGTGCGGCTGGCACGTCGGTTGGATGTCGGGGTCTATATGCAGTTTCACCTGGAAGTCTTTCAGCTTTCCGATTCCGGTGAAAAGCTCTGGGTAGCTCTGCACGAGCTCATCTGCGACAGTACGCCCACTGGGTGGCATCACTGGCGGCGTGTTCACCATATTGATGATCTGGATCAGCCCTAGTTCACTGGCAGTTGCGTAGCTGAGCAGAGATTGTCCGGCGTCGCCTCTGAGAACGTAGAACACACTCTCTGTCCGCTTGTTAGTAGCCTGTACTTTGCATGCAAATTTACCAATGATAGGTAGAGCGTTGTTGGACCCATATGGAAATATTTTGATCATGGCTGTGCTGAGCATAGGCTTTGGGTCAAGTGTGTTTAACACATCTTCATTAATTATGTTGACAGCTGCTCCTGAATCAATCAGTATTTTAACACTGACACCATTCAGCTTGATGTTGGTCTGGGGTTGCTGTATACTTGTGCTGTTGATTACATACACATACCTTTCGTCTCCACTTGATGAGTCTCTTGATTTGGTCTCGGAGCATGCTGTCACCTGGTTCACTTTCTTAGTGCTCCGCTGCTTGTAGTGAGCTGTGTCTTCCTCTTGGCTTTGATGTGCAAATTTCTGACCACGGCAGTGTTTGGCATAGTGGTTAGGCTTTCCACAGGCCCTGCAGTCCTTCCCTCTGGCTGGACAGTCACCCTCGTGTGGATAATTTCCTCCACAGTTTCTACATTGCAAACTCTTCTCTTTGTGCCTGTATGCTGCATGTTGCTGTTTGGCGCCCTTGAGATGCAGTGCATTGATTGCGGTGACAGCCTTCTCTTCTATGCTTTCTGCCTGTTGTTCAGAGATCTCTAACATTCTCCCTAGGTCTAACATATTAGTCAAAGTCATGTTTGGCTCTCTGAGCGCTCTCCTGCGCAGCCGTGATGAGGTACAGCTCTGTATTATTTGCGCGACTATTTCTCTGTCTGCATCTGCAAATTCACAATCTTTAGCTAGCATCCTCAGTCTGGTATGAAATGTGTCTAAAGACTCACCGGGAAGCTGTATGGCTTGTCTGAACTTGTACACAAGGTAGTGTGTGTTCTTTTTCGGTGAGAAATATCCGTGGAGCTTCGTCTTTGTGTTTTCATAGTCATCACTGTCGTCAGCCAGCGTGTCGTAGATATCATGGACTCTCTCTCCAGCTAAGTGAAGCAGCAGTGCCCTTTTCCTTATTTCTTGAGTAATGTTTGTGGCTACGGTGTAATTTTCAAATCGGTTGATCCATTTGTTCCATCGCGTTCCAAGCGAACTGGGATCGGTTTCTGTGTCGAATGGCTGTATGGCCATGTGGCCCGAAAATGCCGACTGCATGATACTAGCGTTAGCCTGGGTAGCTTAGCTTAGCTTCTTGCTAGCTAACTACTCACTTCGACTTTTCCGGACGGATTCTTCTTCTTCCTCCTTCAAAAATCGACACTGGTGGCGTTTCCACTTTGAATCCTCGTCGCCATTGTGATATTCTGACGTGTAGCAAGAATATAATGTATAAATGATGAGACACACACTGGATATCAATTGGACTCTTTAGTTATTCGATGTGCACGCATTACAGCATCTGCATTCACTGACTCCGGACTGCGCATGACCGGGTCTTGACTCTTGACAGTGTATCGAGTCTACCACCGGGTGGCAGTAGGTGGTCTAAACATTACAGCATTGATTCAATTTGTTTAATTTCCCTTCAATCCCTTCACCGCTTAAAATGAAAAAAGGAGCCTCTGGCACTTTTGGTATTGTTGTTTGAAGGTTTGTCTGAGAGTGGTGGCACTCGGAGCGGTAGCTAAGCGCTTTCGGTCTTTCCTAGGCTATTGCAGATATTGAGTTCAGCCCCAGTAGATCGATAAAGCTCGAGCCTGGGTATCATAATCTCTTCAGTAAACGCCCCTGACTGCCTGCCAGCCAGCCTGCCAGTAATGAAGAATACCAGACATAACACAGAATGCAGAACTGAAGATGTTTTATGAGAAAAAAGGGATGAAGTTTTAGAGGAGTCTGTTGCCGTTAGTTTCTTCCTCTTTGAGCGGATTTGAGCGAGTCCACTTTCATGGATTTTTTCTTTCCTTTTGATTGTTCTGTGCCAGCGAGGGATGGTTTCAGTCGCGACGCTATAAGATGTCTTCTGAGGAAGTGTTTTTTGGAACGCTTTGTGTTCAAAGGGACACTTTGAGAATGCTGAAATGCCTTTAGAAAAAAATGGAAAACGTTTCTGCTTTCGTAAACAATTTCAAATGGTACTGGCATAGGTGTATACACGATAACAGGGACTTAAAAAACAAATAATTGAAAACAATTGCGGCAGGGGGGGGGGGGTTGTCCCACCTAAGGAAGGGAAGAGAAATGTAGTCTTCTCTCTGGGCCCTGATGAAGGTTAATGTTCCTTCCATCTCAGTTGCTTAAAGTGGCTTTCTCTCTTTCATGTATACTGATCTGAAAACAGCTAAAGCTTTTCTTGTTCCAAGTACATTCACATCAGTGCAAATTTAGGAGAGGAGAGAGAGGAGGAGAGAGAAGGAGGAGGAGGAAGGGAGAGGGAGGAGGAGAGGAGAGGGAGGAAGGGAGAGGGAGGAGGAGGAGGAGGAAGGGAGAGGGAGGAGGAGAGAGAAGGAGTAGGCCACTGTAGCCTAATGAGATGTATGTATCCAGTACCCTAACCCCCCCCCCCCCCCCCCCTTGCCAACCTCAGTCAGCAGAATCAGCCTTGGCACTGCCACGACAGGCATCCCATGAGCCTTTGCACACCGTACCTACTGAAGTGTGGGGGCATTGATTAATCGTCTGCTCCCTATTTGCATTGTGTTCACATCCCATTGTGTTGCCGTGGGTGATGAATGATCACCTGGGCTGGTTTAAAGCTCAGTGTTCCATCTTGTCCTCCTGTTGTTGAGCTCTCTAACGGTTTAGGGAGCGCCTCGTCGGGACTTCCTGTTTCAGTATCCATCATTAGTAAGCTTGTTTCCTTCCTCCAAGACAGAGAATCCAAACAATCCAGACAACACAAAGGCTCCAGGCTCAGTGTTTAGATAAGACAGTAAGGTGGATCAGAGCACTACAGCAGGTGGGATGTGTTTGGATGTTGCTGGCCCTATTGTTCAAACTGAATAGGATGGGTAGGAGCTAAAATAGCTGATGTGTTTTCCGGGCCGTTCCCTCTCTCTTTAACTGACGACTGTCAGCCAGAGGTCAACACATGGACGATACGTCATCTCCCTATGAGAGAAGCAATGGTGGGCTGGTGTGTCAGAGGGATTTTGTGCCACGTTTTCCTCGTTCCCCCTCCTATTGTAGCCCTTAGCGTGTAGAGTAGAACTCAGATGGGGGCGCTTAGGTGGCCTAGCGGACTAAGCGTTGACCATGTAACCGCAGGGTTCCCGGTTCGATTCCGGCCGCGGACATATCCTGCATGTCATCCCTTCTCTCTCTCACCCATTCTTCCTGTCAAATCTCTACTATCTCTGTCACAATAAAAATGAAAATACGAGTGGGACTGCCCCACTCAGAAAAAATATGAAAAAAAGAGTAGAACTCAGATTATCCGGGCGAGAAGCCCACCAACGGCAAGAGGCGAAAGCCCCTGTCCCCTGTGGAGTGTTTCATCAGCCTGTCTCTCCCAATTATGCTCTGTCAGCGAGACAATTACCCATGTTAATCAGTGGGCTAACGAAATTCCTCCAGAAATTCAGGAAGCGTTGCTAATTCAATTACCAAGTGGGAATAACTCCCTGCCATTTAAATCCATGGCATAAATACTAATAGAATGGGTGGAGCACACACACAGCACCTTCTGTGATAACATGGACTTGACCATTAAAGGGCTGCTTATGGGGGCTGGGGGGCTAGGGCTGGCGGGGGGGCGGCTGTGAATGTGGGCGAGAGGGGGGGTCAGGCCAGATGGTATGTCCCAGGATAGCA